>NW_020194346.1:1200000-1506563 GCF_002847485.1 Aspergillus campestris IBT 28561 | reverse complement strand
CTAATGACCCTAATGACCCTAATGACCCTAATGACCCTAATGACCCTAATGACCCTAATGACCCTAATGACCCTAAGGTCGCCCTACGACCTTAAAATGATCCGCCCGAAATTCCCCCACGCCCGTCCCTAGCCCTAACTCTAACTCTAATATAATCTTACCTGATAAAATGGTCAACCCTAAAATATAGTCACCTCTAAAATAGAGCTCTAGATACCTGCGGGTAGAAGTCTTGGCATACCCCATCAAAAAAATTTTTGAGATTTTACTTGATTTTGATTCTAATTTTATAACCTTTATATATATTATTTTTAAATAAAAATTAGCTTGTATAATAGCTTAAGATCTGAATTATAATCTTCTATTTTTCTTTTTTCTATACTAGTCCTGGATCATGAAAGCACCCTACCCTAAAGTTAACAGAACTGTACCTAAAACCTCAAGTTTTCTAGCCAATCACAAGCCACGCTCAGCGCTCTGGAACGGAACCCTACCCATTTTCAAGTACAGTTCCGTTCCACCCACTTATTAGACTCCACTATCCCTTTCTCTTTATTAGGATGGCTCTGATTCTTTATATTATAGTCATTGTTATCACTCCACCAGTGATTACTTAGATCTGTGAGTTTGTTTAATTAATTAATTTCATAGATTATACATAATTTCCTGACTAGTGGGTCTGCCTTGGATCCCTTGCTTTTATTACTATTCTAAGTACCTCTAGCTTCTTCACAGGTAGCTTTTAATTACTTTTATAATTTCTTATTATTATTTTTCTGTTATTAGCCTGATTAGTATTCTCTTGCTATATAGTCTTATTTACTATAATTATAATATGCTTTATTATTTTAGTATCTTTCCCTTTCTTTCTTAAGAATTTCTTGATACTAAGCTATGTCTAGCTCTATTAATTATAACTTATAAGAATCACTATATTCTTAGCTTTTTGATTGCACTTGTTATTTATTATTAGTATTATACTAGCTTGTTCTTTAATTACCTTGATACCTGTTATCTAACTAATTCTTGCATCTAATATTAAAGTTAAATAGCTTGTTATTAATTTTAACTACTTGTTTAATTATCTTGCTAAGAGTTACTAGCTATTTTATCTAGATTAATTTCTCTTAAATCTCTGGTTTGAGCTCTTTCTTGAATCATGTAATATAAATATTATTATTTTAATCTAACTAGAATATAACCTGCTGAAATTCTAAAGTGTACTAGCTAACTAACTTGACTTATTATAGTTATTATAATTTTTATTCTATATTTTAAATTAAATTAATATCTTTGAATATCATGCAGAGTTATTCTTTAAAGTTATTATAATTCTTAAATTTCTCTTTAGTTTTATTATCTTGATTTTTTTTAGTATTATCCTGAAAGTCCCTGATATAAGATTTAAACTAATTAAATACTAGATCTTTCAGGTATATAATAATAAATATAATTTTATTAGATTTAGTAGTAAGTCTTTCTTTATTTATCTTCATGTATATGTCTATTTATATTAGGAATATATAAAGCTTGGAACAAGTGTTGTTAAATATCTCTAGTAATTTAACTTTAATAATATAGATTATAAGTTATCTCTTTAAGGTTGTGATATGCGCCTGTAGTTACTTAATTATACTAATAATATTTACTAGAGTTAGTCCTATACTAGTATTTTCTTAACTGTTTCTACTACTAGTCCTAGGGATTAGCGCGGCTATTCTGTTATTATTTAATATAATAGTATTTTAAATTATTTTAAGTTAACCTAAGACTTTACTTATACTAACTGGTATTTAATATATTAAGATTCTAGGATCTCTTCTTGCTTCTGCTATACTAGTATTAGTGACTTAGGTTATTTAAGATAAAGAGCGCCCTGTGGTCTTCCTATCAGCTATTAATAATAGGTTATACTAACCTAAGACCTTACATAGTAGCTGTGTTAATTATATTAATTAACAAGGTGACCTGATAGTCTGAAGATAACTAATAAGTAAGAAAAGAAGTAAGGTGTATCAAGTATATATACTTGATACTTGGTAGAGTGTGGACAAGTAGAAACTAGACTGAATATATACTCAGACTTGAACTATGTATTAAACATGACTAATTAAACTGTAGATACAGGTGAATAAGTGTTCTTATATATTCTTTATATATATACTTCTTTGTATACCTTCTGAGGTAGATGGCAAGGTATATCTAATCAATGTGTTTGTCTTTGTATACTTTGCTGTATACTTTCCAAAGTAGATTCTCAAGTATATTATATCACGTGACTCGTGCCTTTGTTCGTGCAGGGTTCTTGATCCTTTTGTCGGCTGATTGGTATCTGGCTTTTGCCTGGCTGTGCTGCCTTCGTGGGGTATTAACCTCGTTGGGTTTCCGTAACAACAGGGCGCTCTTTATCTTAAATAACCCAAGCCACCAACACTAGTACAGCAGAAGCTCGAAGGGATCCTAGGGTCTTGACAAAAAGAAGTAAAAAACATAAAAATTTTATAATTTTTTATTCTAGAATTTTATATAATTTAGACTAATTAAATTAAGAATTTTATAAGATATCTCTTATCAGGTCTATCTCTAGTCTAATAACTTTAATATATTCTAGTAGTTATTACAGCACTAATAAAATTCTAGAAAAATATATTCTTTTCTAAAGAGAGATAGTACTATTAGATAATATAAATTATAAATCTTTAAATCATGTTTATGGGTGGTACTATTACCTGGAATATGTCTATTAGACTTGTCCATGTACACCTAGCATGTTACCTAACTATCCCTTAGATGCAGTATTCAAGGATATCGCATAACAGGGGTCTGGTCATAGTGGTCTTTTAGCTCAGTCAGTAGTGCGCAGCCCGAGCGCGTAGTTATTACACTTTCTATATTCTACTATCTTTATAGAGATATCTATTAATAAGTAGGGGATTAGCTACCTAAAGAATGTCTACTCCCATTCCTCCCTGATATCAGCAGACACCACTTACACAATGAGTGCATAAAGATCACCAGACAGAATGCAGGGATTGTATCAGCTATGAATCCAGTATTAGCGGACAGGTCCTCTTCAAGAGGTGTCACCAAGTTCTGTTCCAGCACTGACGGGGGGGCCAGGTATTCGGAGTCTGCCATTAGAGATGGCAGTACTATCATTTTCATGTGTTTGGCTTGACGGACTATCATGTTCTTATCCGACCCAGACTCTAGCTCCCTGGAAGACAAGCTGTGGGTAAATCCCCCCCCCCCCCCATGTGGGGCGCCACAAGTGTTAGGTTAAGAAAAAGACCCCGAAAAAAAGTACGGCTAGGGTGGATAGGATTGATAACAGGTAGAACTAGTCAGCAGGCGGAAAAACCCTCCGGTATTATTAGGGTACTATTGTCAACTACCGTGAGTGATATCTTGATTGGTGATATTGGTGCATTGTACAAGTGTTCTCTGGCAATTCTGCTACTATGCTAACCTAACCGATGTTTTATACTCGTGTCTCGTGCTAAAATACTTGTCCTCCAAACTATAGCTAGGTCTAAGACAACTAATGCAGGGGCTATCTTCTGGAGCTCGAACAAAGTTTCCTCTCTTGGCCTGACTTCCACGATGCCATCATGATCGACAATTTCTGTTCCCACTCCGTCTCCGGCCGTGGGACCCATTATTTTTCCCTATTGCGGTTTCCTAGACGAACTACCGGGGCAGAAAATCCTAGAATCAGTGCATCTCCCCTTGGGCCTCCTTGCTCCGACCAGAATGACTCTTCTTGGTTATTATTCGATCGCAGTGGGGGCGGGGGCCTGATGGCCACACCAACCCAAATACTAAAACCGATTGAGCTTTCCTCTCCTCCGAGAATTGTTCTGTCCATCAAGTTCTGTCTTTCCTAGGTCAAATCGCGAGATATTACCGGATCCAAATTATGAGGCTCACGTCTGGGGTTGCTGCTGTGCTACTTGGCACACTGGCAGATTATGGTCAGGCTAAGCTGTCTGCCCGCAGTGCAGATCCGTGTGTATGTTCAAATGGATAAGAGTTCATGGCAAAGGGAATTCATGATGTTAAAACAGAAAGGCGGCTGACAGATTTACTACTGGTAACAGTGCGATGCTCTCCTTCTGAGCAAAATCGGTGACCGAGTGGTCCTGCCAAACGTCAAATCCTACAAGGAATCGGTGAAATCCTACTGGGCCGTCAACGTACAACTCGAGCCCAACTGCATTGTGCAGCCGGTGTCAACCGATGAGGTTTCCGGTGCCGTCCAGACTCTGGCCAACTCGATCACGGGCGATTCGTGTAAATTCGCCGTCCGCAGCGGAGGCCACGCGACATGGCCTGGCGCCAACAACATCGAGGATGGTGTCACGATCGATCTGTCCAATCTCAACAGCACCACCTACCACAAGGGGGCGGAAACGGCCATTCTCCATCCCGGTGCGCGGTGGGGGGACGTCTACAAGGCTCTGGAGCCCTTTGGGGTGACAGTCCCGGGTGGCCGTACGGCTCCGGTTGGTGTTGGCGGTTTCCTGCTCGGAGGTACAGTTGTGGAATCATAATTTCCTAGCGAGTGACTATAGACTGACAACAACAACAACAGGCGGTAACACCTTTCACACCGCGCGTGTTGGATTTGCCACCGATAATGTGGAGAACTTCGAGGTGGTCCTCGCGAGTGGACGAGTGGTGAACGCCAACCGACAAACAAACACCGACCTTTACAAGGCGCTCAAGGGTGGCACTGGGAACTTTGGCATTGTCACGAAGTATGACTTGAAGATCATTCCTCACGACAAGCTCTGGGGCGGTCTTGTCGGCCACGAGAACTCGACCACGCCGCAGCTGGTGGATGCGTTCGTCAACTTCGTGGACCACCTGCACGAGGATCCTTATGCCTCGTATATCGGGATGTGGCAATATAGCACGGCCACCAAACAAAACACCGTGGCATCCGCTCTAGAATACACCAAAGCAGAAACGCACCCCCCCGCCTTCCATGACTTCTATCATGTTAAGAACGTATCCGATACCATGCGGTTGGCGACCATGGCCAATCTGACCGCCGAAATCGGTCAGCCTGATGGCTACCGGTATGTTTAAGACCGATACTCCAAAAAGAATTCCAGCTCATCATATATTTAGGGATGTGTTTCTGACCGGCACATACGAGAATGATGCAAAGATCCTCGCAAGAGCCGTCAAGATCCATGACTCCAAGATCGATGTGCTCAAGTCCCAAGCCAAGAGCAAAGACTGGACGATTTACGCTATGTTCCAACCGTGGCCGAAGATCTTTTGGGAGCAGAGCGTAAAGAAGGGCGGCAACGTCCTGGGATTGGAACGAAATGATAAGAACCTCTTCCGTACGAAATATCCCAACTGAACTTTCAGCTTTCCCCCTGACGCCCCGTTCCCCGCAGGCTAACTCTTTTCCCTGCAGAGGTTTTGTACGACTACTCCTGGAGCGACGCGGCGGATGACGAGCTGTTTCGACAGACCGGCATTGATGCACTGAAAGAGCTCGATGAGTATGCCAAATCCGAGGGAAAGTACAACGAGTACGTTTACCTCAACTACGCGGATCGTACTCAGAACCCTCTCCGTGGTTATGGACCGGAGAACTTGGAGTACATCAAGAAGGTGGCCGAGACCTATGATCCTGATGGTGTTTTCCAAACACAAGTGCCAGGAGGCTTCAAGATCACCCAGGAGTAGGGCACAGAGTCTTCTCTCTATTGATTTTCTTGTACTATTCTTGTAGTATCAGATACATCAATATTCAGCTGCTTAAAGCGCCCGATCTTTTGGTCAATCTGTACTTCGTAACCCCCTCTCTTTAATCAATGGTAATACTGTAATTTCCACTATAACCTTTCCACTAGTCACAAAACCTGTCTAACAATTCATCTACAGATGAGCATGACGTTTCAATTGATATCCCAAGGTGCATCGCCAGACCGGACTATAGTGCCGATCGCTATCAAACGTGCACCAGCATCCCTGCACACAACACTAACCTATCGACGGCGGGGGCGATCAGTACCAAGTCTCGGAGAACGAACCTTCCAAACTGCTCCAGCTTGTGATTTTCCACATCCACAAGCGCACTATTATGTGCCAACTGAGTGGGCTAGACCACCCATTCGCGTCAACAGGCTTCGAAGGATTGGACGGTACAAAGTACTAGTATCTAGGTGGAACCCAACCAGTAGCCACAGAAATAGTCCACATTCGAGTTTGTGCACGGAGTAACAGTTCGTCTGAGTACAGCCTTCCGGTAGAGATGATCATCCTCGTGCCTCACTCAGCTCGTGCCTCACTTAGCTCATTTCGTCATCGGGGATGACGACTACTACTATCCAGAACGCAGCTCATATTCTACTCCAGGGGGGATATTGAGCCCCGTGTGGTTTCCATATTTTCACTTCAGCCTTTTCACTCGCCTATCATACACATGTAGCCACTAGGTAGGGGAGAGATCTCGGTCCTTCTCCGTCTCATCTTTCCACTATAATCAGGACATACCTCCTACCATATTCCCTCTCATACTGGAAATCTTAAACTTTCCTTCCGCTATCCACAACAATGCCCGCCCGCCAGGGAGTGATGCCTCCCCCTCCGGGTGTGGTGCCAAACTTTGACTACTCCAACCCATGGCTATTTATCCAGAGTCGAGCGGTCATCATTGCAGGGCTTCTCTTCGCGACACTCTTCCTAGGCCTTCGACTTTACACAAAGACATACTTGTTACACAAGTTTGGCTGGGATGATGGTACGTTGGGATCAATTGATGTTTCAATTGGGAAGTAGTATAACCGTTGATCTTTTATATAGTATCCCTACTGGTTGCATTTGTAGGACAAACACCTGCCCGTCGTCGGAGATTCGCTGCTAAAGGAATATAACCACCAGGCCTGGTCAATAACAACCCAAGCTATGTGTTTCTGTATGCCTGTCAAAATGAAAGCGAATATATCTCTATCTCCTAATTGCCTCTTCTGACCAAGTGGTTTCTCTCAGATGGCTATCGATATGGTGGCATCGGGATCCACATCTGGAACATCACGCCGGAAATGTTCCAGTCGTTTCAAAAGGTCAGATTCTATTTTTATTCATCACGCGTGCAATACGCACGATCTGCCCAGTCACTCATCATACTTCAAATAGGGCGTCTTCATTTCCGGGGTTGTTTACGTGCCAGCTCTGGCGTTTGCCAAAGCCAGTCTCATTATCCTCTACTACCGCATCGTGGGTCAGCAAAAGGTCTACCGGTGGTGCATTTATATTCTGTCATTTGTCGTGGGTGGTTACAGTATTGGGATCACCCTCGCATTGATTTTTGCCTGCAATCCCCTTGCCAAGAGCTGGGATAAGTCCATCACTGAAGGGCACTGCGTGGATCAGAACGGCTTATATATCGCCACCGCCGTGACCAATACGGTGACTGACGTGGCCCTCCTAGTCCTTCCCATGCCGATGGTGTTCACCTTAAATATGCCAACCGTGCAGAAGATTGGATTGTCTCTGGTTTTCCTAGTCGGGTGCGCGTATGTTCCCGCTGCGTTCCCGGTTCTTAGTCTCCACATGCTAACCAGCCACAGCACGGTTGTCACTAGTGTCATCCGCCTCGTTACCTTGTTCCCGTTCCTCCAGTCCACCGATCCCACATATAAGATCGCCTGGACAGATCTCTGGATGTATGTTGCCTTCCAACTATCCTAAGGCCTATTCCTGCCTGCTGACCCCGTTTAGCAACGTTGAAGCCAACTTCCTTATCATTTGCAACTGCCTTCCTTTCCTCCGCCAGTTCTGCCGCCGCTATGCCCCCAGGATCATCGGCGAAGGGAGCACCCAAGGCCTGCGCTACTTCACCGGTGGCGGATACCACGATGATAGCACCTCCCGGTCACGGGCTCGACGCAAACCTGGACTTACCCTACTGCAGGATGATGTCGAATTGGCCGACGGCGGTGGTACCCAGTCACAAATCATCAAGGAGGTCCACTGGAATGTGACGACCGAGTACGCCGACGAGTCTCCAAATGCGGGAATGAGGGATCAGCACCGGCAGTTTCAGAGCCATGTATAAATGACGCTGCTGTCGGAGATCGAGAGTCCTAGAGGCCCGCGTCGACACTGCGCGGCAGCCTATGACGCCCAGGGATGATGGGGAGTTGTTTCTTCCTAGTATCAATGTACATATAAGCATTCGCCGCACTTCGGCTCATACTGATATTGGTTGCCGGTCTAGTATACCCCGAAGTGTATATTTTCATTAGGTCTACCAGGTCGCGCGTGTAATGCTTCAAACCACATCTTCGATGGTCACTATGCTGTATATGGTCGACGTAAAGTGAAATGGATGTAATCACCAGATAGATAAAAGGCACCCAAGTCGTGCTATTTCCAGTGTTAACCCCTGTAATTACAGTGGTACCTTGCCCTACATAATCAATGTTAAGACCTCCAATCTTTCAATTGCAGGGATATTTATTGACTTTTCTGTTTTGCGGCTATCTTTGGTTGAACATCGTTAACCTCATTATAAAATGCACACATATTCCTTCCTCAAAGCCCCAGTGGACGGAGGCATCCTTGCGTCGTCTGTGACACACGCTGGGGGAGCGGGCCTGTGGGTTTTGGTAAAGTAGTTCCCTCGCGGCGGAGTGGGCTGGCAAGGCAGGAATTTGGAATTTGGAATTTGGAATTCGCCGGCTTGACCCGCAAGACTGTGGAGTGTGGACCGTTGTGGATTTGGTGGGTTATGGAGTGACAGACCGTCTTGGTAACAGCAACCCGCGGTCCGGGGCTCGGTCCGGTTTGAACTGTCACTCTGGTGGAGGGGGGACTTCCGAGCGCGAAAAAGGAGGTTTGACGCTGCATATGACCCAGATCTTGGATGGAAGACTTTGCCGCAAATCTTCGAACAAGGACAAAAAAAACAAGACAAAGAGATCGATGGATATATAAAACATCAAGGAAGTACGAAGTAGATCTATAGTTCAATAACCATCGAAACTACTATTAGAGCAGTCCTGGTACGGGGTACCAATAAACCATCTCTTTTTGCACACCATTACACGCCACATCAGATCTATGACAGCCACTGATTTAAATGAAAGAAGACATTTAAGCGGAGACAAGTGAAATACATACAATCTGTCATATTTCCTCATACGTGATGTCATGAGGAATTAATATCACATTGGCTGTGTATGCAGGATAACCGTGCTCGGATATATATTTTAGATGAGATTTTTTTAAATATAGAGAGGTTCAATACCCCGTGCCACCAATATTATCCTAGCCAATTCCACTAGTGTTGATAGTCTCTCCATCTCTTATACATTGTGTACTTTATACATTCCCTTAGTTTTCCAAACTCTGGGAGAACACAAACACGAATGGTCAAAGTACGTACTACATAGTCATAATTTGGATAATGCTTACGCTCTAGCTAAGCCGTAACAGGCTATAAAAAATAGGAACAATTAAAAATAAAAGTGACCCGATGAAGTATTTACAAACTAATTGCAGTCACTATTATCATATAATATCCACGCAAGAATTAATACCTAGGCAGTCATGCAACCCCAAATTATTAAGAGATAGGTTCCTAGCATAAGTTTTGAGTTTCGAACTATCATCTACACACATGAAACAGAGTCACGGCTAGGATCAATATTGTATGTCATGGAAAGATGGTCAAGGATTATCTGGACATGTAGATATGACATGTAAGATGTGTCGCATCACTAGAATTGACCTGTCTATATCAGCCCCATGGCCTTTCGACCCTGGATGGCGTAACAGCCTTGTATCCCAGGTTACTGGTTCTGGTATATCCGGCTCGGGATACTATTGTGACAGTCCACGCCCTGTGAAAGACAATTGAATCATATCCAGATACCAGTGATGTAATATAACTGTTTGTCAAGAATCCATAAGTTTTTTTCGACCAAGCGTAGGTCTGACCTAGCACCTGAATGTTTCCAATGACCGCATTATGTGTAAGCACCTTAGTAGATATTATGTTCACACCAGTGGCTTCCATTAGACATCGACCGGGGAATGCCGAACATCGGTATGGTATGTCTAGGGACTAGCAACGGTCGCTCACGACGGTCCAAACTACATCGGGTACAGTGGGGGTGGAATAGTCCGGCGTCCATTTGCGCCACTCCCAATGAGGGAGAAGAAGGTGGTTTGCCAGATAGACTGCAATTCAATAAAGCGGATATTTATCCTCGGTAGAACAACGACCGGACCGATCCCTGCGTCTCATCAACTTTGCTTGGTCATTTTTTATTCTGCTGGGAGGAACGTATGGCGATCGGCGTCCTTTTCCCCCGACGCAATATCACAGCCACGCCACCGGTTTTGGCCCCCGAATCATTCCTCCAAATAAGCACCAACGCATGGGGGCCACGCAGAGGTGGCACGGTGGGATTTAACACGAGACCGCATGACTGGCCATATAACATGTCTAACCGCGCGAACGGGTGTCGATAATTGGATGTCCTTCTGAATCCCAGTGGATAACTACATATTGGACCAGTTCAATGACTAGCATAGGGGAGACGTACAAGAAACACTTTTGATCACTTTGTTTGACAGTTAGGGGCCACACGGTCCATGTACAGAAGCCCCACTCTGGTCGGCCGTTGGGCCATGGACCCAAGGCGGGACTACTTTCAAGGTGAGACGGCCCTATATTATACTACCGGAATTAAAACAGCGTTCGCATAGATGTAACTCAACTGCCTAGTTAATAGTAATTAGGTTAATCCGTGATTGAACCCCTGCTTTCAATGTACATCGCAGATGTAAGGGCTGATGGGTTGTGACGATATCACACCCGGACGTGCGACGGCGCATGTAGAAGAGCCATGTCAGAACTCGACGAAGACCAAGCCGTCTACCGAGCCACGGCATACTTATTCCACAAGGGGTCAGCTAACAACCGGTCCACGCAGCCGTTCTCCACGCCGACGAGGATTTCGATGCCCCCATCGGGCAGAGGCGGGAATACCACCTGACACCCATTGATCACCCCAATTGCTGGCACACGGACCGCATCAATCTTCCCTAACATGGTCCCCCACACTAGATCGTACATCGAGAATCCAGTCCAGCTGGTGAGCACGCAGTTGTACCCAGGGACGTCAAGGAAGGCCGTTGGCACCAGCCGATTGACGTCCTCGAGCTTCTCGACCAGGGTCGCCACATCATCCACGAACTGGCTATCAGCGCGCTGGATAGCCTCGCGGATGAGGATGGCCAGGTCGGCGAGACACAGCTCCCCTAGCATGCGGCGGATTGACATAGACACCGCAACGTACCCGAGGAAGCAGCCCAGGGTCTCGGGGTGCACGGGTGGCGAGGTCCGCCGGCGCCCGTCGATGGCCACGTTGAAGACAGACGTAGGATCACCTTCCAGGGTCGACAGCGGAGACTGGACGTTCATGACAGTGCGCCACAGAAGGGCGGACAGGGCATCGTTGGTCGAGATCCATTTCTGATCAGAGGGCTGGGTGGCGTGCGCCGGGGACGCCTCCGCCTTGAGTGTAGCGAGGGCCTGAGGAGAGAAATAGAAGACCTGGGCGCAGTGATTCGAGGAGAGCATTTTCGGCGGTGCTCCGGACGGGGTGAAGGGGAGGATGGTGTACTCGGGATGGTTCTCCGGCAATCCCGTGTTGCGGCCGGACGGCTTCATCACGAGTTCCCGGTCTGTCCAGATGGCCGGGGGGAGGTCCGCCGGCTCATGGATGGGGATCCCTTGAGCCCGACGACATTCTTCGGCCCAGATTTTAGTCCAGGTGTAGAAAGAGGTGCCGTCTCCGACCAGGTGCATGATGCACCAGGTGAGGATCAGGCCGCCCTCGATGAAGTTAAGCTGGACGAGGCTGGTCGGCAATCTCTCGCCGGCAGAAGGCCACACCGAACGCCGACAGAGTTCCTCGCCATCGAACTCGGCGACCGGGAATCCCCTGGCTTTGAGGTCTGCGTAGCTGGATGGATAGGTTTCGCGCAGGTCCTTGACCGCGACACCCCCGACATTTGGATCGGTCAACCGCTGCAGCTTCACTACTCCACCCTGCTTGGCGTCTTCGTCAGGGATGAGCTCGCAGCCAACCACCGGTAGCCGCTGCTCCAGGGCTTGATAACCCATTCGGAGAACTCTGGCCACATCGTCGATCTGGTAGTTGTCGGCCAGCTGGAAGGGGAAGACATATCGAAGATAGCCCTTCGGACCAATACGCTCGAGAGCGGTAAGGGTAGGGACCTCATTGATCGAACCCATGGTTGCTTCTTTCTGAAACGCCCGGGGTTTCTTGTTCTGGCTCTTTGGGGTGGGTTCGGTTGTCTTTCTCCCCCGGAAATCGTCGATTACGTGGCGCGATGAAGGAAAATGACAGGTTTGAAAAGGCAAATCAAGGACCCGACCGGTCAGCCCACCCCTGTTTTATCTAGTCCATCGTCTATCAGCCCCTCATCCGATGAGTTACCTCCCTGCCCCACCAACTAGAGCAAGGCGCCCAGCAAACGCCAAGCTAGACAGGGCCGATCATGGTGAAAAGCGGATGGCCCGCCGTTGAGGAGATCGACATGATAGGTGTCAGGGCTAGTCTGCACTCGGGCATGGTCAGCCTTCCCCGTCCCTAGCGTGGGAGACGGACTCGCTGGCGTGGCTTTAGTCTGATCCTGCGGAGTGCCAGCTTCCAATCTAGGATTCTTTAGGTCCATAGCGGCTGGTTCCTGACATTTCTGACAGGTGCAAGGGGGTGAGTATATATCAGAAAGGACATGATAAGTCGTGCAGGATTCGGGGCTGCGTATTGGGTAGGATCTCCGAAATAAAAGCTCCGCGATGGACACCCCCGGTTATGATTGCGCTGTGCTGGTGGTGCTGATATCTTTTCTTTCGTTCTCTTCAGTGGTCCCTGCTTTCACTTTGCTGGGAGGTGAGCGCAATGGGAATTGATCCCGGTATTATCAAAGTGTTCGGGCCACCGCCGCCGGGGCTCAATTTGTCGGAAAGTGAAGTGTCTAGAAACAATGGGGCGGTCATTGCGATGCTCTGTCTGGCCGCCGTGGCGGTGATTCTGCGCTTCACGGCTCGGATTACCCTGGGGAACGCGTTGATGTCTGATGACTGGGTTATTGTCGTCGCTCTGGTATGATCCCTGTTCATCCGACCGTGGTCCCGGCTCTAGTTGCTAAGTTTGGTGCAGCTTTGTATAGGAGCGACAGCAGGTCTGAGCATCGTTGGTACGCTATCCCATGCCTGACAATGACGAGTGGGAGGCTGACGGGCTTAGGTGGCACACTGGGGGCAGGAACGCACCTCTGGTCTCTCTCGTTGACCAACGTTTCGCAGATTTTCCGGGTCAGTCGATGAGACTTGCATCTCCATGGAATACTTTCGCTGACGGGGTCAATCAGATCCTCCACTCCTATACATTTGTCTATGCCGCAGCGTGTGCCTCCACCAAAGTGTCCATTCTGTGCTTTTACATCCGGATCTTCACTCCATTGGACCGGTATTCGCGATACGCCATTGCATTCGGCTTCTTTCTGACCATCTCCTACCCGATCATCATCTGGATCACCATGGGAAATTGCTGCAGGCCGCTCTCCTTTTACTGGAACCAGTTCATTGGGGAGAAGGGGACATGCATCGATGTCAACACTTTTTTTCTCGCCTTGGCGATCATTAACATGATCAACGACTTTATCGTGCTGCTCATTCCGATCCCGCGAATTATGAAGCTGCAGATGACGAGGAGGAAAAAGGTGGCCATTAGCGCAATCATGGCGGTGGGTATCTTGTAAGTCAACCAGCCTTCCAGAGAAAGGCCAGGGCCCATGCTGATGGACATTCCAGCGCCTGCGTAGCCAGTATTGTCCGCATCTGGTACCTCTCCGTGTTCATGGCGGCCCTCGACATCACCTGGCTCATGGGGCCTGTCTTCATCTGGAGTACCATCGAGCCCTCAGTCGCCATCATCTGCGCCTGCCTGCCGCATCTCGCGCCCTTCCTGCGCATGGTGCATCAGAATGTGCTGTCTAGTCGGGACAAAACCGGGTCCAAGTCACACGGCTCGTCAGGCCCCTGGCGGGGTCCCCAGCGAAACTCCGTATTCGGCAACCGAGCGCCCCATTTCGATGGCCGACAAAGGCTGGGGGACGACGAGATCGGGCTGACGAACCATGTCGCGGGGAGTGGGAACATCCACAAGGCGGACTCGATGGAATCAACGATCCTGGTGCAGTCCAGCTTCGTCCAATCGGCCTCGGGGTCTCGGTGATGGACTCCTACGCGATAGCCCATCTAATGTACACCGATCCAAGTCATATAGCCAACCGCTTTTGTGCCTACCCGACCTGGTGGGTTCTGTCAGTCGCATCCACCCATGAAGTCTGGTTGTAGCTATTGTCGGCTTTGCTCCCTGGCTTGGTAGGTGTTACCACAGGTCACTTGTTGGATACCAATTGAACCCAAGTACTATTTATCGTCTGCCATACCAACCAATCACGAATAATAGGCAGGGACTTGTTCCGGAAATCACCCACCCCTGCGAGCGTAGCCCGACTGAAAGTCCACCGTGTATTGTAGGGGGCTTAGTATCGAGACTTTATTCGCCATGTGCCGATCGATAATAGTATGGGCGCCTGGTTGGCTTGACAGTCGCGGATGGATGCTATTACCAAAGAACTACGAAATAAACTGAGTACGATGCCGCCCATTTTACAATCCCAGTCAACTAGTTGAGTGAATACCTGTCAATTCACATACAACGGACAGTTCGCGAATTATATAACAACAAGCAACATGGCATCAATCAATAGACAGAACACAGGAGCTAGACCTCATCGAGAACCCCGACTAAGAGAAACGATCAGCCGATTCAAGCAGTCAAGAACATAGAGCCACCTTACATCAAACCCGTTCATCCTCCAAAGGGATCTTTGAGTCCCGCCTCAACATAGCACTTGGCCTTCTCTGCGGAACAGTACGCCTGGTTGGCGTCCTTGGCCGTACGGCACTTGTTTGCTTGCTTGTCGCAGCACTCGGAGGTCTTACACCCACCGGCGACGACAGTGGTGGAGAGACCGAGAGCGATGGCAATGATGGTCCAAGAGATTTTCATGATGACGACATATAATCGAGTACTGTACGTTGATGATAGGAATGAAGATGATATAGATTTTTATCGTAAAGTTGAGACTTGCGAGCACAACCCTTTATAAGATATAGTGACCATGCTGAAGTGCCATGTGGCACCCGATTTGCGTTCTAGAATTCCATTGTCCATTTCCAATTGTGGTCTTGTGTGAATCATCGATGTCGTCAGGCCTCACCGAACTCCGTGGTTGGGATGCGGGAGGTGGATCCCGCTCAGTGTAAACCAAGAGGCAATTGGAGGCTTGGGATGTACAATCGGATTGTATTTAACCTTAACTAGAGTGGCAATGAATGTTTTAGACACACTTCAAAAATCCCAACAATGAGAGTAGGCGGACTTCCTCGTCATGATGGCCATTGCTCTTATTAGGTAACATCGGTGGCGAGACATATGCGATCACTGGCTCAGTGATTTCATATGACGCCAGTTAATGCTAGGCGGGTGGGCGTCGCATTATCGCATTATTTCCATTTAGTTCCAGCACAAATACAACTGTGTCAAGTGTAATATGGCGATATAGGTGCGATCGGGCTGGGTTGTAGCATAACAGGTGATCGTCATATCGTCGAGCGATAGTCCAATATCACGAAAGGGTAACTAGAGAAAGCCATTGATATGGCTGAGGTGGATTGATACCGCAGCGAACAAACGACGATAGCCGAAGGTTTCAAACACAGAATATGTATGACGCTTAATTGGACCTCTGCCTGGGCCTGGAGAGGCCGAATGTTAGCATTTGGAGATCACCGGATATGTTTACCACCATCCACCATCTCGGGTTGTTATCAACGAATACTGATCTTAGATGATCATCCGAATAATGACGGGGCCGGCATCAGTAACTCCCCAAAACCCCCCGCATCATCAAGTAGTGAGATTTGAGAGGCATACACGAACCGAAGCTACCCCGCAGGGGATTTTGTGTGGCTGGGTAAGTCATCCCATCACTAGGCGAGAAAAAACCCGGCACCATCCAAATGTCCCACCAAAACAGTCTTTGCACCCTCCAGAGACCTGGTTGTCTGTATAAGGATCCATACAATACAAGGTACCGAGCTCGGTGTGTACCATTGTATCATCAATAGCTGACCGTGGCAGGTCAGAGTCTCGGCAAGATTCACTACACGACGTGGTCCCGTTTCTGCGCCGTCCGCAACACCGACAACATCATGATATCGGAGACGGATGCTAGATACCTGCGTCGATGCATCGAGCTGGCTCGTCAAGCGGCTCAGGCGGGGGATGGTGCCTTTGGGTCAGTCCTGGTGGACGCAGCAGGCGAGGTCTTGAAGGAAGATCGCAACCGGACGGTCACCAACTCAGACTTCACGCTGCACCCGGAGTTCACGCTGGCCAAATGGGCCCAGGATAATCTCAACCCAACGGAACGCGCCTCTAGCACTGTTTATACCTCTGGCGAGCACTGCCCGATGTGCGCGGCTACCCATGCATACGCGGGCCTTGGCAGGATCGTATACGCTAGCTCGTCCGAGCAACTCGTACAATGGAAGACAGAATCTGGGCTGTCCCTGGGCCCAGTTGCGCCGCTCCCGATCAACCGGGTAGCACCGGATATACCAGTCGAGGGACCTGCACCGGGTCTAGATGAGGAAATTCGTGAACTGCATCGTCTGGGTTGGAGTCGAAAGGCGGCATAGGCATGCTTCGCGATTGAGATCGCTATTTACGTATGACCCTAGAGAGGAAGGCTGGTGGCCAATTTCAGAGTCAGTTTATCGGGTGGTTATGTAGAGTTAGGTTGACCAGAATTGAGTGACTGTCAGTGGGCGAGAAGTGGCCTGTCACCTGATCGTCGGGCAGTCGGATTGGTTTAACCCATCCTGTCCAAATCTGAACCTTCTTCTCAAAAGTCGCTACATTGGCTGAATCATGTTAATCCGTAAGGTCATATAAGGATTTGACCGCATCTATCGGTTTGCCTGATACTTGATCTATCATGTTCTATTAGTCCAAGATTCGCCCCTACCCAGAACGCAATTCTTCATTCCAGGTACTAGCTATTGTAGCTTCCGGTAGTATTTCGAGAAGGGTTCCCGGATATCAGGTACACTGCGTATCCATCGGGTGAATGTTACTGGTATGGGCGGCTGGAATGTGGTTCGACGAGGAATCAATGGTCATTTGGTTCTTTCCCCGTCGCCCTACAGGCTTTTGAGGGCCATATAACATACAATACATAGGTGACGGGGCGACCTGTTTTATGAGAATGATACCATGTATATCCTTATTCCTCGATAACCTCAAACTCTTGGGTGACGCTGATTCCGCCAGCTGGGTTCTGACCGAGACTTTTCTGCCGCGCGTGCTTCTTACCCAGGGATTCTTCGCTCCCAATACTCAGATCGTCCCGCCCATATGGGTGGACCGCGGCCACCCCTGCATACGCATTGTGCCCCATCGGCCGCAACCATAGTGGGTGCGAGTCATCGGTTAGCGAGTCCAGCCTGTTGGTGGCAGCAGCCGGGCCCCTTCTAGACAGCACGGGGCATTTGGCAGCTTGGCCCACCGTATCTCGGGGCGATTTCGGCGACCGATCAATGAGCGGTCGCATGAGTGGAATAGACGACAGTATAATGGCGAGGCAAGGCTCGAGGCCGGTGAAGATGTTGGCATGCGGCAAAGTATATGTCATGTCGCCGAACCGCACTCTGAACAGGGTATGGATCCGGAGGACGCTGACGATACACGCACTGTATCGAGATTAGCCAGGGTCTCTCGGATTGGGCACGATATATCAATGTCGGAAAACAAAACGTGTGATCGGGTAGTCTTACACAAATCCGAGTCCCAGGACTGCCATCAGGGTTATCTTTTTAGAAGTTGCCATCTGGAGCCGATATAGCAACGGCATGGGGATTACCACCACTACCAGGTCGGTGAACAAGTTAATAGTCCCTGAGACAATGTAGGACACGATCTCGCGGCCACACGTTCCACCAGGAATGTTCGGGTTCCAGTTGAAGGCCATTGGTCGGCATACCAGAAAGGTGGCCAAGATAGTCCCTATCGCCCAGGCAGCAACGAGGGCGATGGTACCCCAGACAATCCGCACGACTGCCTTGGCCGGGAAAATGCGGAGATACAGTAGCAAAATGGAGAATTTGGTGCAGCTGAGGCTAAACACCCAAAAGATCTGCACCGGGACGATCAGCTTGTACAGTTTGGTGATCGGCTCTGTCCCATGCTTGGCGACGATCGCCTTCTCATGGTCATACCCTAGGCCGGTCTGGACGACGAAGGTGACGGAGATGGATTCGAGACCGACGGCAAATATCTATCGCTGTTAGGAGAAGTTGTGGGATGTCGGTGGGGACCTACCCCGGTAGGATACTCAGCTTACGCAGGCCATGATCAGGAAGTAGTCGCTCATATTCCACTTTTTCCGGGCAATACGCTGAGCCAGCAACCGAAGGGATACCGCGACGACGGCCAACGTGCTACTGACGATGGCGACCGCGAGTACTGCCCGTTGCGCATCCGTCACGATGGGAAATATGACCGCCATACACGCTCCCTTAATTGGCCGGCGGCGGGATGCAGGATCAACAGTTTTTACTTGGAAGGGCGTGGCTCCCCAATTTCATCCCAGCAGGCCTTGAGATATGGCAGGCTCTTATCTCTCCTTTCTCAAACCTACATCGTTTCCCGCAAATCATGTGCATTGCTATTTTAACCTTCCAAGACTCCTCCTCTGGTCTTTCTTTGATGGACGCGCCATGCTACGCCATGCTGTGGGAGACTCATGTCTCGTTCGCGAAGGTTGGGCCTTCTTGTGGAAGCCTTACAGATTCATGGAAGCGTGACAGACCAATAGAGAAGCTTGAAGTTTGTTGCGACAGAAGAGGTAATCCTTGCCTGTCAGCCTCTACACGTCCAATTTCTTGGCTCTGCTAAACGCCAAGGGGTAGCGATGGTCCGTGTTGTGAGGGGAAACAGTTAGGGCTAATGGTTTTGGAGACTAGCCCCAGAGCCGGAGCGCCTCTCTGTCAAACCATTGGTTTCGCGTATTCGTTGGTGCATTTCCACATGTCTTTTTCTGTGTTTTTAATCTGCTGGTCCCTTTGTGCCATCGCCACTGGCGTCGACTTCCAAAACTTTGAACCCTTTAAGCCTCGTTCAGGTCGCCCGTTCATACACCAACGTCCAGGATGACCGTCGTGTTTGCCGTGGCTGCTGGTCTTCTGGTGCTATTGTACATTTGTACAAGGACCAACGGGAAATTGGGTGTGAGAAAAGGGGAGAAGCCTCTTCTAAAACTGCCCCTCATCGGCGACCTGCATGACTCGCCCATCGACAAGCCGTTGGCCAATTGGGACGCCTGGGCAGAACATAATGGCGCTATTGTGTTGGGCAGACTTTTTGGAATTGTGCCCATCGTCGTTCTCAACTCGGCTGAGGCCGTCAGTGAACTCTTTAGCCGGCGCAGTCGATGGTATAGCAACCGGCCAGCCTCGGTGACAATGGAGATGATCACGGGCGCGGAGCCAGGCCAGTCACGATTCACCCTGATGCACGACTACGATGATCATCTCAAGTTGCACCACCGCATGCTTGCCCCAAGCTTGGGTGCTGTGGCGGCCCCGCAGTATCAGCCACTGATGGAATTAGAGTCGAAGCAGCTGCTATTCGATCTCTTAGATTTGACTGGGCGAGCCTCCGGCGGTACTACAGTAAGCATGAACACTGTTTACCCCTTTCTAGAGCGTACCCAGTCCAGTATCATCTTAGCATTGCATTATGGATTACGTATCACACGGCCCGAGGAGCCCATTCTGCACGAGATTGTCGACATTCAAGCCACTGTGACACATCTCGCCGCTAACCCTGCTTTGCCCGACCTGGTCCCCGTCCTCCGCCACCTGCCGGTCTGGATGTCCCCGTGGAAGAGATTTGCCAACCGGCTCTACGCCAGGCAGGTTGACCTGTATATGCGTCTATTCCACCACGGCCGCCACGTACGGGGATGGAACGCCACAAAGCAGGGGCTATCAACCGCCAACAAATACGCTCCGAAAGAAAGCCCGGTGTCCGATCTCGATCTTGCCTTCACCCTGGCCACATCAGTCCAAGGCGGCATGGAGATTTTACCGCGCCAGATGCTGTGGCTGTTCATCGCCGCGTCCCACCGTCCAGCCGTTTTCGCCCAGGCGCGTGCGGTCCTCGATACGGTCGTTGGACGCGACCGTCTCCCACGATTCTCAGACCGCCCCCACCTAGCTCTAATCGACGCCATCGTGCACGAACTGCTTCGCTGGCGGCCCATTGCGCCGGGCTCGATCCCCCGCAGGGCGGACCGCAATGACGATTATCAGGGTGTCACGATCAAAAAGAACGTCGCAATCATGGCCAACGCCTGGGCGATCGGTCGAGATGAGGTGGTGTTTGACCCGGCCCTGGGCGATGTGCAGGATTTTATCCCTGAACGATGGCTGCGCTCGGACCCAGGCGGGGAGACAAGACTCCATGCCGACCTTCCTCTGCCGGTCTTCGGGCAGGGTCGGCGAATGTGCCAGGGGAAACGAGTTGCCACCGACGGGGCTTTCATGCAGGTGGCTCACTTGCTCTGGGCGTATGAGATTGGGGACACTGCGGACATCACGGTAGATCCGTGGAATATGACCGTAGTTGGATTCATGACGATGCCGACGGAGTGTAAATTTCACCTCCGCCCTCGGGGTCATTGGGTGGTGGAGGTGATCGAGAGGGAATGGGCTGTGGCCGATAAAAGTCTAGACAGGGTTATGGGAAGCGCGCATGACGTGGAGAAGTAGAGCGTTCCTGTTTCTTTATATGCTCTGCTCGACCGCATCGGGGCGCCCCGTAGTATATCATCTGCCTATGATGGCTCGGTTCATGAGGCAACCATTGTGACCACTGAGACAATGCAATCAGTCAACATGCCGTCTGATCTGCACAGTTATCTCGCACAGATCTTAATTTGGGTTTTGCAATCATTCGCAGCCCTTGAGTAGGTACAAAAAACATGAAAGTATCCAATATCTTCGTTCTTCATCAGTTCTCCTGCCACTATGATACTTACTGCTCTCTTCCCTCGGATCGCCTTCGATATAGCATACCGTCACTCGGGATATATACATTTACGGATATATGGATAGAGGTTGTTTTATTTTGTGGTTGTGGACTAGCCTCGGATTACACGGTGACATGGCCTCGCTGGTGACTGTCCTTCAGCCACCCAGACACATCCTAGCCACTGTCAGACGTCCAGTTCTGTTAACTACGACTCTGGAGTCGCTAAACGATGAATGGCAGGCTGGAGGATCATCACAAAATGCTCGGCGCCGATTGATTCTCCATATTTACTTCAATCGGCATCCGGCATCGTACACGACTGTTCGTACTGCAAACTGCTCCAATTACCGAGCATGGTGTCTTGCTTTTGCATCTGAAAGTGGCCATAAGCGCCATGTGATGATGCAATAGGGTTGAATTCGCGAGTCTAGACAACTATGATATCTAATGGGCTGCCCCGTTGGTCCCATTGGTCCCATTGGTCCCATTTGCAACCGGCAACACGGACTCGATAACGCCCAGGCCGTCGTTCTCGCGTGTCCAGAAGGTAGGCTGCAGGCCGACCGACTCAAGAAGACTCTTCCACTGCTGGCGAGTGCGCTCCAGCCCCGAACAGAAGATCATCACTGCCATGTCGGTGGTTCCGTGCAGGAATTCGGCGTTCCGGTCCGGCAGGATATACTCCTCAATCACAAGCTTGGAGTATCCAGCCTCCATGGCGTCGACGACGTGGCCTAGCAGAACACGGGCCTTTTCATCGGACCAGTCATGAAACACGAACTTGAAGTAATAAACACGAGCGCCTTCGATCACAGGTTAGCAGGGGCAGAATCGCAGAATCGGATGGACGGACCTTTGACCGGGTTGGCCTCCTTGAAGAAGTCATACTTGACACCTTGGATGCCACACGCGTTGAGGTCGGAAGCTGCCTCATCAATGACGGACGGAAGATCTTCGAGCACCAGCTTACCCGGGGCGTCCGGGAACCGCTTTTGGAAGAGCATGAGATCATGACCGCGACCCCCACCAATGTCGACCACGAGCGCCCGCTCGGGATTGCTGTCGGCGCCCGCGAGAATTCGCTCCTGCACAGGGAACCAGTCGCCCCAGTGGACGCGGTTGGCACGCTGGCCTTCCATGAAGTCGTTGAACCGGGTAAGAGCCGCCGGGTGCTCGCACAGCCAGGAGAACCCATCGATCTCAACATTGTGGGTGTATTGGAGGGGGGCTCGCATCGGATCTTCGGGGTTTTGGTAATTCGTCGCGGCGAGGTATTCGGGAGTCTTTTGCAAGATAGGAAGGAATTCGCAAAACCTGTGGCATGTTAGGGACACTAGAAGAGGCGCTGCCGGGGATGGGGAGTCCATACAAAGATTCCATTGTGCCGATTGCCGGTCGATTCACCATCTCTTTGGCAATTGCCGTGGGCAGGTAGGCGCTCGGTTCGGGTTCTTCGACGATGTCAAAGGACACCAGGAGGCGCATGATCCGCTCTAGGTTCACCAGTGTTTAGAAAAAAGCATTGCCATACGCGATCTGGTCTCGGACAGACGTACCGACAAGCAGAGGGTTGGCCGGTTTGGCAGCCGCCAACTGCTTTACTGATACGGGTGCTGTCGCATTTGCCAGCACGGGGAAGACCTTCATGTCATGGGCCACTTTCAAGGCCATGAAGACCATTGGCTTGGGTGTCTGTCAGTATCTAGGATCCATGATGGTAATAATTGCAAATGTTTAGGCTGACCTGGTACGACAGCTTCAAGATGGCATCTTTGGGCTGCTCAAGTGCTCGTTGAAGCTTGGTGATCTGGGCCAGGGCTTCTTTGCGGCAGGTCTCTGACTGATCTTTCTGGAATCCCGCGAGCGACGTTTGGGTGTTGGCCCAAAGGCTCTGAATCTGTTGTGTGTCCATATCTGCTATGATGAAGCAGGGCAGTGAAGATCTGTATGCTTCTCACATGGACTGGGGGCCAAATTTCAAGGGGTCGACCGTCCATAAATACAACTGACAGGGGGTAGCGTTGGCCTGCCACCACACCCACAACTGTCACCGATCAGCAAGTTTCTCCCCCTCGTGCCGCTCTATAAGGGTGGACTGGTACTAGGACTCCTCTGGGGGGGGAGTAGATGCCACCATTCGCGCCCTAGTTGGCCGATGAACAGCCACGATCGTCGGATTTAGGTCACGAAGACCACCGTTGGGGGCACTTGGGAGAAATCAAGAACAGAAGCGGGACAAGGCCAAGGCGATCGACACTCCAAGGCGACGGACGGTGTTGAGACTAAGCTTTTCGGTATCTGATGCGCCTCTCCGCCTGTCATGGTGGACCCTTTCCAACTGTGCCATGACTGTGCGGAATTTGTCCCGGTTCGTTTAGTTTGGAGCCATCTAGCCCCACTGCGAAATGGTGGCTACTATTTCGGCCCATCATTGCCCTATCCCCATCACGTTAATTGCCCCTCAACCCCACCAGGCCCCGATTCGGAGCGGCTGCGGCACAGTCCCGACCCGCTGGAGGGGGCCAAAAGAGGTCCTGTGCCTTCACATGCTCCATAGATGGCTAGTCTATTTGCGTGTTCATTGTTCCATGATGCAAGCGAAGGACCGGCGTCTGCGGAAATCATACTCCCACATCCCGCCTTCTCCTTATCGCTGACACATGTGCAGGGATTGTGCCCCTGTCTAGTATATTGGCCTTGTGATCCTTATGGTCTGTAGATCAAAATCCGTTTTATGGGCCTTTACGCGTCTGGCTGTTGGTTGGCGACGACGGCTGGTGCTGCTGTTGTTTGGTAGATCGCCAACAGGTGCTTTTGTTCTTGCCCCTGTCATTGGCAATTTGCTGTTTCTTTTCTTTTGGTCTGTTGGTGCTTCATTTCAAGTCGCTGGAAATCATTTCCTCGGCTCCCACTGTTATTGCTATTTTTAATTAACTCGGCGTCAGTATGGTTTTCTATACCGTTAGCTTGGGTCACCCTTTCCATCGGTGTCCCGTGGAACTTTAAACTGTCTCAGTCGGACGTTTTCTGCTGGACAATATATATCACTTTAAAAACATCTTCTCATTGTGTCTGGTAATCAACCCTTCAACGTCTTGGTGCTAGTAAGTATAAACAAACCTCGGGGTAGTTTTGCTCAGCATGGTCTACAATCTCACGGCAGAGCTCTTTGCCGAATGGGCCATTGGAATCATTGTGGCTGGCATCCGCATCTATTCGCGATGCTTCGTCGACAAGAGAGGGCTGTACTGGGATGATGTGTTCTTGATCCTCGGCCTGGTGAGATTTGTTTACTGCTGTCTATCCTTACCGTCCAGGTCCCCTGACACCGCGCGAATAGATATTCTGGACTTTGATGACCATCACACTCTATCTTTGCACAGGTATGCTCTGTCTGGAAAGATGACAAGTATGCAGTATGTCTAACACCCCTTTCCTCAACCAGATGTATATGGCTCGAATATCGGTCTCAACCCGGAGACTGCGCTTGATATTCCGGACAACGAGGTCCAATGGTATAAAATCGGCTCGGTGTGCGCTTTCGTCGCCTGGATTGCATACATTGTAGCTGTCTGGGCATTTAAGGGAGTGCTGGTGTTTCTGTGCACTCGACTCACGTAAGGCATCGACTGATCTGTGGGGCAATGGAGTATGGTTGCTGATGTATACAGAATGGGACTCTGGCAGCATCGCCTTTCGGTAATCGTTGGACTGCTATGCATTGGTACATTCCTCGTATCCTTGATCTTTGACCTTGCCATGTGCCGACCCATCCACAAAAACTGGCAGGTCAAGCCCTACGCTGGAAGTCAGTTTGAATAAGAATGCCCACCTCGCCCTGGACTATAGACTGACGCCGACTCACAGACAACTGCACCCTCCGACCCTTGAACTACATTGTTATCGAGGTGCTCAGCATCGTGTATGCACCAATCCACCCTGAACCAAACAACCTTCTCTAACCGTACCACAATAGAACGGACCTCGCAGTCATGTGTGTCCCTGTCCCCCTGGTCATGACTGCTCGCATACCCGCGACGCAGAAGATAATGCTAGTGGCTCTCTTCTGTTCCGGTATCTTCGTCATGATCTGCGCGATCCTCCGTGCCTATTACTCCGTCACGGACATTAACACTCTCGCGACCGCCTTGGGATGGGCATCACGCGAGTGCTTCGTATCGGTCATCATCGTCTGCGCCCCCGGCATCAAGCCCCTCTTCAAGCGGTTCCGGTGGTTCCGCACGAACATGTCGAGCAACGAATACTCAAACTCAATATCCCACGGCAAGGTGTTCTCTTCCAAGACAGGAAATTTTAACACCCTTGTCTCCACCCATGATCGAACCCCTTACGAGATGGCCCCTTCGGCCGGTTGGAGAAAGCACAAGGCCAAGCCCTCCTCCGGCGAGAGCCAAGAGGGGATCATTCCACCCTCGGGGGCAAAGCAGGATGGGGACGCAGACATGGGTATCCGAGTCACGACGGATGTCCGCCTCGAGCTGGAGAAGACGCAGACGGGTGTATCTGGGCGATCACATTATTGACCTTGCGGTGGCGCTAGATGAATGTGTAAATAGTTAGGAGGCACGGTTGGCTTCCATGGGATGATATTGTACATTGGAGTGAGTATATTGTAATAATTTTGTGGGGACTGGTGTATAGTCTTGATTTATGATCATTAATCCCCTAAGAGTGTGCATCCACCAAGTGCCAAATGGGTAATTGGGTAGCATCCAGATGGGTTGACAAGTTATATCCATCTTTTACTTCATTGAAATATCATTGTTAGTGTCTTATCCCTTGTCGGCAAAGAATATTTTGGCTGGCTCGAATCCATGTATTACTCGCTTAGAAGTGGAGTAGAGGCATCGGGGATTTCTAGTCTCCTAGGGGTCGGGTCATGCACCTAAGTTACCAGGTAGGACCACCAATCGACCATAAAAGGATCTTATGACAAACTTACGTACCTTTCGCAACGGGTTGCTTTTCCTGTAGGAGCTAGTATTGCCATTAAGAGAGAAGCAGTATTAAGGGTTTCCTGGACCTTGACGTAAAGCTTTTTTTGGAGGAAACCTGATTATCTCCGGCGTGACAGCTATATATGGATGGTATATCCTCAAAATTCCTCCCAGCATATTTCTCTGGATAGGATAGACGATAACAATGATAGTAAAGGAGAAAGGAAAATCGAATAGAAAGCGGAAAGCAAAGGAATGAAAGGAAGAAACGACAGAGAAGCCAGGAGAGACAAAAGGGGGAGGGGAGGTGGAGACATAGCCTCCACCTTGTGCTTACTACCTCATATTCGCGGTGCCAGAGCCCATGGATATCCACCAACGTACAGTGGGGCGTTTATTGTTGTCGCGCGGTCCTCTTTAGGCCGGTGCGGAATCATTATACGTCCTCCAGTAGTCCCCGATGGACAGCTTTGAGTCCGGTTCCCGATCGCGGATACTCACACTTTCTCCTACCACTTTCAACCCGTCCACCGAGATGGCCTTGGAAACATCAACGTAAACATGAACCTTGATATGGCCGCCCGGTTCCATTCTAAACGTGCAATGGGGCCGGTGTGGTATCTTTTGACGAGTTCCACCTATAGTTGTCGTGCCATGAAGCGAGCCCCTAAGAGACGATTAGCATAACGGGCAAATGAAAGCCCATACAACAACTAGAACTTCGATGTAGAACGACTTACATGATGACGACTTTAGGTTTACCGAGTCGTGTGGCCGTAGCATGGGCCGCATGCTCAGTAGCACCTTTCATAAGCGCCGGATCCACGGCCCACTTGTTCGCATCGGCGGGTAGGCTTGCAGCTGCGCCCCTAGTCCAGGTGATAGAACGGCCATTTATCATTCCCTCGTAAGAATCAACTGGAAGAGAGTTAGCGAAGGTCATAATTAGGGGGTCTAGTCGATATCAGGGGAAGTAGAGAGAGCTCTTGTAGTATAAAAGAACGGCGGTTGGTACAGAAGAACGAAGACAGTAACGGGATGCGAAGAGAGCGTTTTCGGTGAGAGATGTCCAGATGTTGGATAGATAGAGTGCGGTAAACGCTTCGACAGATAGGGATCATGATGGACACTATATATAGCAGATCGTAGGCCGGGATGATGCCCTTATTGTCAAAGGGGAGCATTGTCCTGGATTGGACTGGCAGGTCGACTCCCAAAGGTTGAAAGATGAAAGGCAACACAAAAACATTTATACAGAAGAGGTTGAAAGATCGGCGCACACCGTCATTTTCCTCCAAATCATTCCAATCCATTTCCACTCCATGTAGTGCGCTTGACAATCAGTTAATTAGCAGGGGGCATTTTATCCCTCTTTGTCCTCGTGTTTGTTTGTCTTCGTTCTTTCTTTGTGTTAGGTTTCACCTACCGTCCTGTCATAATGCAGACTACACGATACTCGCAAGCATCCATATTGTATGGGACATATAGAGCTCAGATCCTTTGTTCATTGGCCGGCCCCTTTAACACCAGACATTGTGCTGGGTCAATAGGTTGTACACCGATTGCGTCAGATAGCAGTGTCTACAGTTCGAGACAGGTATCCAAAGATAACTGATAATAGGAGACAACCCCTGTCCCAAGAGCGGACAAGCCGTCCGCCTGAGTCTCTTAAGTGGCTATTCAGTCCTAGTATCACCGGGGCGAAACATGAAGGGCGAAACATGAACGCTTGTTCTATACCGTTTTTCTCAGCGAAGAGCTCAATAAGAGATACCAGATCAAGCATAAAATCGGGTAGGGGGACTTCTCCACGGTTTGGATGGCCCGTGACCTACAAGACAAGTAGGACATCGCTCTTCAAGTGATGTGCTTGGGGGACTGGGTCGAGTCTAAGTTGGTAGTCAAGACCAGAGTATGCGAGTCGTCCATGATACCTCTCATCTGGTGCCATATCTGGCATCCTTTTCTACTCCCCGGACCCCGAGACAGGGGCGAACATAGGCCTCTAGTGTTTCCATTGATGGGACCATGTCTTGGCCGGCGCGTCTTGGACGAGATTCTATCGACATTCGAACGTGTCAATTATATTAAACCACGATATCCTGAAATTGGATCCGACATGCTATGTTTTCGAGACGAGGTGATTTCTACAGGTTCCGGGCTCGAGGCTAGAGCACCGGGTTGCAATGTCTCCCGGAGCCCTATCCCGAGGTACCAGGGTACCGACGACTGACTACGCAGTGGCTCACCATGTATGATTGTTTAAAGTTGCGTATCATATGCAAGCCAGTAACTTGTACCCAGCCCCGGAACTATTACCAGCCAGTACCAACCAATTACCTTTGTGTAGAGCTGGTTTGCCAGGGAACTCCCGGATGTTGAAATTTCGCCCGTGGAATCATGATGTCATCACCCTACAAAAAAGCCATCGTCCCACTCAACCCGATGGCGTCAAGCGAAAGAATCTCAACTACCAGGCTGCCCTGGTGGTTCACTTAAGTCTCTTACATCTTGCTCCTTGCCAATCAGGCCATGGATACCCTCGCATAGGATAGATACCTGACATCGCGCAGCTGTTTCATCTATTCTTCAGCTGCAGTTTGGTACATCATTACCATCATCGATGTCGATCGTGCGGCCATTTGGTCATTCCACCCCAATGCCGCTCACGGGCGCGTCGTCGCAATTGGGATATCAGACGGGTGCTTCATGGACGCTCAGTACACAGCCTTCACCGCGCACCAGCGATACATCCTTTCGATCATCGAGAGGACGTGCTCTTCGATCTCGATCGCGGGGTCGTTGATCATTATCCTCACCTTTATCGGGTCGACCCGCTTTCGCAAACCCATTAATCGCTTGGTGTTTTTTGCCGCATGTGGGAATGTCATGTGTAATGTCGCCACGCTAGTGTCGGTGTCGGGCCTGGACAGCGGGTCACATAGCGGCCTCTGTCAATTCCAGGCCTTCTTTTTGCAATGGTGAGACTCGGCGCGAAGGAAACGGGGTTCAGGCATTCAGCTGACCGATCTCTCAGGTTTATGGCATCCGATGCGCTCTGGACGTTCGCTATGGCCTGTAATGTTTACCTTGCCCTTTTTCGAAAACATGACACGGAGCATCTACGGAACCTAGAATGGAGGTATATGCTGCTATGCTACGGAGTCCCATTCGTCCCTGCTTTGGTTCTGCTCTTCATAAAAAACGACAGCCAGGGAAAGGTCTATGGCAAAGCCACGGTGAGTCGCTCCGAAGACTCCTGTATCTACGGGTGGTGATTAATGATGGCAGCAATGGTGTTGGATCTCAACCGAATGGGATTACCTGCAGATCGGTGTCTTTTACGGGCCGATATGGTTGGTCATCGCAGTAAATTTCATCATATATACCCGCGTGGGTTGGTATATCTACCGCGGACGTCGCGAACTCAACCACTTTCGCAGTCCAGACACCGAGATGGGACCGGAGTTTTTCTCCTCGATGGATTCCGACAATCGCACGGTGCAAACCGAGACGACGGGCAGATCGTCAATGGAGAGGGTCAGCCTCGAGCACTCGGACATTCCCCATCCTGACTCGGCCGTGCGGGCGTATACTAAATACGCCCTGACGTTCTTCCTCGCGATGTTCATTACCTGGGTAAGCTTTCACCCCTATACACTAGGTAACTCAAGTATTGATGGACTCTCACCGTCTAGATCCCCTCCATCGCTAACCGGATCTACGCCTTGGCGACGCCGGCAAACCACTACATATTCGGACTGACCAGCGCCGCAAGCTTCGTGCTTCCGCTGCAGGGCTTCTGGAATTGTGTCATTTACATCGTTGTATCGTGGGATGCGATGTCGTCGGTGCTGAAAGATCTGCGCCATTTGTCATTTTCTAAATTGGGGAGTGTACCAATACCCAGCTTTCGGATAGGCTCAAATACAAGTGAGAAGGATTGACACGGGATGTGTTCGCTAGAATGCTGGGCAGTGCGTATTGGGGGATGTCTAGCGACGAGAAACTACGTTGTCCAGTCCACTTGGTTACGTTAGTTTATATCTTCCTCAGTAGATGAAGAAACATGACTGAGAGGCGAGGGTAACTGGGAGCTGGACGCATCTACAAGGTTCCAGCGGCAAGGCAAGAAATCCTGCCGTGATGGCCTTTGCATATAGCGATTGATATACATTGCTTGTATTCGACAGGGTAGTAGTCATATCGTAACTCATAAGATTCATCCATGAGCTTCGGAGCTCATCGCGTTAAAGAGATGGATGCACCCAGGACGCGTCTTCCTTGATCAAATCCGCCGCCTTCTCCGCAACAGCGTACACGGTTGATAAAATATTCCCACTCACATTGCCCGGAAACACGCTGGCATCGACTACGCGCAGTCCTGTCACGCCGCGCACCCGCAGGCGCTCATCCACGACCGACCCGATCGCACACGTACCACAAGGATGGTACTCGGTCATGCAAAAGTCGCGCACAGCTTCCGTGGCCCGGGAACGATCGCGAATGTCGCCAGTGGGGTGCGCTCGCCGCCGGATTTTATCTTTCAGTGCTGGAGATTGAGCGATCTCGTCGCAGAATCCGAGCCCCGCTGCCAGGATATCCACGTCCGCGGGATGACTGAGGTATGCCGGGTCGACGGCGGGATTCACGGTGGGGTCGCCGCTAGTGATGTGGACAGTACCCCGCGAGGCGGGATATTCGAGACAAGCCACGATTGTAAAGCCATCCGGGTCGGTTTCGGCGAGCGGTTTGGCGAATTTTCCCTGGTTGGCGACCACCTCGTCCACGTTCAGGGTGCCTTGAGAGAGGATGAACTGGATGTTCCCCGAGGTTGGACTCCGGAGCTGTCCGACGACCTGCTCGCGTTGCTTGCGCTGGAAGGGTGTTTGCGCCGGCGAGTCAAGGATCTTTTGGCACGTCCGCTCTAGCTCGGCCGGCGAGACTATCCTCGAGTAAGGGAGAAACCCCATTCCACTCGTGGCGGATGCCAGAAGCCCGGTGCTGTCCTTGGCGTACATGTCCACATGTTCTTGGAGAATGCTCGGGTGGCGGAGAGCATCCAACGACGTAATCCCCTCGTTCAATTCGTAGACTGCGGCCGTCAGAACGTGATCCTGGAGATTGGCGCCCACCCCTGGCAGCGGTACGGTGCATTTTACACCGGCATCTTGCAAGACGACTGGATCCCCAATCCCGGACAGTTCCAGGAGCTGAGGTGTCTTGTACACGCCGCAGCTAAGGATCACCTCTCTGGTGGCGCGAACTTCGCGAATCTTGTCCGAGTGCATGAATTGAACCCCACGGGCGGTGCGCCCCTCCATTAGGACCCTCAAAGCCAGGGCGTTGGTCAGCACCCTCAGGTTGGAGCGTGACGCGTTCGGGAGCAGATACGCGCTGGCAGCGTAGCTCCGGGTGCCTCTTACGTTCCGCCGATCTACCGTGGCCAGCGACGAGAAGAACCCGACGTGATCACCGCCCCAGGGATCGCTGGGGCTTCTGTCGATTCCCGACGCCTGTTGGCCGGCCTGGATGAAGTATCGTTCGAGGGGGTTCCGCCAGTTATTGAAGCTGGTCGCAATCGCCCCCGTCCGACCGTGACTGTGTGTCCGGAACTGGGTGAAGTCATCGTCTCCTGGGGGTCCGATTCTTGTGTCATCGAAGGTCTCGTGTCGCCGGAAGTAGGGTGCCATGGACGACCATGACCAGCCTTTGCCAAATGTCGACCAATCATCGTAGTCTTGTTTCGAGCCGCGGACATACATCATCTACACCAAGTGTTATATTAGATCCATCATCCTTAGCGAGGGCGACGTTGTGTAACCTACTCCGTTCATGGCGCTAGACCCTCCCAGCATTTTACCCCGAGTTTGTGCATGGACTTTGTATCGGTTCGCTCTCTACTGTCTCATTAGTTGTTTACGCAGGGCGCTATTGGATGGCAAATGCTCGTACCTGGGGCACGGTTTCCAACATCCAATCGTATTCCGGAATCCCCAACATCTGAGGGAAGAGAGCCGGAGTCTGTACAAGTTCATTGTGCGTCTGGTCGCTCCCAGCCTCAATCACACCAACCGTCACACTCGGGTTCTCACTTAGACGGGCGGCCACCGCAAGACCGGCTGTGCCCCCTCCAACGATGATATAGTCATAGGATACCTGCAGAAACTCGTTCAAAGAGCAAATGGCGCTCCCGGCGGATGGTGGCGTGGTCATGGCGGTTGGATTTTGAACATCGCGTCAGGGATGACCTTGGCGGACGAGTGGACTCATTGAGGTTTTATAATGTTTGTTAAGAACATGCACGATGGCTTGCGATGGCGTTCAATGACCATACCAGGACCTGGCGCAATCCGAGTAGCCACCCAATGGCTACACATTGCGCGGCGCAATACAGCGGGGAGAAAGGCGGATATTGTATGCGCCGATGGGGCTTGGCCGAATCTCGCCCAATGGCGGGCCTTTGCGCGCCCCACAAAATCGCCGATGGGAGAGGAGAATAACATGGCGGTTTCTTTGACATGCATACGGCATTATAGAGACCTCGGGCTGTTCCAGGCGCACTAATAAAATATGGGATTTCCCCCGTGGGCAAAGAAAACACGACTGCTTGACCGCTGTTGTCCGTCGCTCAAACAGCTCATTTTCCCCATCGATATATCCATCCTCCACCTTTTGACACTAGGCGGTTCACCAATGAGCGGGTGAAACCAAGTCATGGAAAGCTTTTTCAAACGGCTAAACTGCCAAGTATCCTCCTGGTAGGTCGGCAGTGCTCGCCTAACGCACCCCTCACGATGGCACCATTCGACCTAGCACTGGTGAGTGTGCCGGCAAATAGGATGTTGACGATACCTTGCCAGTCGCACTCCAACTACTCAGGCCCACAAAGGCATATCGCTAGCAAGGGAGTAAGGAGGTGTCGACACGCGGCGGATGAACATTCCGCGATTGACTCGGACGTTCGGCGAATGATTGGATGGCTGCGGGTCCCTGGCAGTTTAAAATACCCATTCTCGTTTCCTAGTGCGTTGACAGTTCTTGGGCGCCATTAAATGCATTCAAGTCAGATGGTGCGAGGAGCTCCTGGCGAAATTATTTGAACAAAGAAAATATGGGATTATATAAACATGATCGTCCGGGATGATCAGGCGGGTGACGTGAGAGAAAGTAGCCGACACTCATGGCACAGTTCGTCGCATCGCAGTATCCTTTTCCACTTGCGCCAAGTTCCGGTATCAACAATTCGGCCTTTACTACCGCAGTCGATGGTCGACCGCTGCCTTGCCAAATTCGAACCCTGTATCCACGACGTTGAAATCGCCGGTAGTGACCCGACACCATGTTCCACCAGAAGGGTCTGAAAGCCGCGCCAGAAGTGTTGCTATAAGGCTGGTTGCCAACAACATATGATCTCGTGAACCATCCTTGGTGAACCTATCTCACAAATCTGACACCTGAAACTGGAATTCCCCGCCCCACTTGTCTTGCGTCTCTTCTCAGGCCGCGGTTGTACTCGGACAGGCTACCAGCACAAGCGTCCGTGAACCTTTTTCGGCACAAAAGACACACCGAGGGTCCTGCGACTGGTGAACGGCTGCGACCCGTATAGGGGACCAAGACCGCCCACCCTCTTGTCGAATACCACATGCCCATATCTGACTGGACGCAGCACAGGAATGTACCGGGGAGCCTGAATCGAGTGCTCCTAAAAAGAGACCGCAGAGCAGCTCGGTTCTTCCCAGTCCGGTTCTTCTTAGTCCGGCAAGTTGTATCAACAGCTGCACCCAAGAACGAGACGATACAATCTCAAGCCGATCTGAAACGCCACGTTCATATTACACCCTGGAGTGCGTCGACTTCCAGGTGAATGGGCCCAATGTGGTTATCGCAGTAGCGCTTTGATGGCTCCGAAATGGGTAGCCTTTGCTGAGTTCACTCTCACGGGACATTCCCACATGGCTGTGCTATTGATTCACCAATACCGAGCGTTCCGGGATCAGCTGGCGAAGTTGGACAAGCCCTCGGGCTGGAGCAAGTAATCAAATGGCTCCGGGACATTCCCCGAGCGATTGTCTCGCAGCGAAGCAAACTGCGCGTTCTCTCGTCGGGAGTGTAGCATGTTCAGTAATAATTCACGCGTTCGTTTGATATCCCCCCAGTGGGATCGTTCCCACATTATATCGAGTCGGCCCAACAAGAAGAGCATCTCTGTTTCGCGCTGCACGGCGCAACTGACAATAGCAAATGGCCACAAGTAGTGCTGGTTCCAGAATATCCCGTGTACGTCTGATTGCAAAATGCTCATGATTTGCTTCACACGAGCCTGGACACGGGAATCCGCTGCCTTGATACGGGGCTGCGTCACCTTCAGAAGCAAGATATCGGCTGCCATCGCATAGAGTACAGCTGCTTTCCGGATGTCGCTGATATCGTTGGCAGTAACATTGTGGCCCGGGACAACATGGACAAGTGGCTGAAGCCATACGTTCAGCTGCTTCTGCAGGTCCGACGCTACCAGGCGATCGTTTTCGGACAATGGCGTGCGACGAGCCAACCGCGAGATTTCCAGAATCTGTCGGCACAGCGACGGGGGCATGGCAAATAACGAGTCGGACTCTGGCTCGAAGTACTGCTGCACCTGCTCCCACGTTGCGTCTCCGGGAAGCCATCCTATGTCGGGGCTCAGGAAGGCCATGGTGGCCGCATGATACAGCAGGGCTGCAGCACACATCCGTTGGAGTGGAGTGATGAGCGATGAGTCGTGCGGCGTCCCGGAGGTATCCCTCACTTTCAAAGCCATGACACGCGATGCACCCAGCACATGCGACATGGCTCCACAGGTAGGGCCTGACTGGGCGCGCTAATTGAGTTGAGTTGGGTTAGCACTCGAGCAGCGTCGGTTGGGGGATGTCTCACGAACCTCGAATATACACAACGACAGCGTTTGGATATAGAACCAGTCCTCCGTGCCATGAACCGCCGATTGCTGGATCATCTTACGGGTCGCGCACAACGCGCCGGAATAGTATCCCAGGGCGTCACGCGGCGGGGGTTGTTCACTGCTCGACCGAAACAGCGCGGCACACGCCAGAAAGGAGTCTCGCACGCACGGGAACTGGACCCCTAGTTTGAGCATATCGGTTGCCCCGGTTGCGGGTGATCCTGGCATCATCAATTGCGGCAATATCGACCCGGCGAAATATTGAAAGAGGGAATCTCGAGGGGTGTTTTCCAGGGCCGAGAATCGAGGAGACAACGACGGAGTCTTCGGAGGCGATTTCACCAGTGCTTTGCCATCACTTCCCTTACGGTCCTTCCCTGATTCGACCCCGGATTGCCAAATACACGTCAGGCCATTGCGACGACAGGCTCGACATACCGAACCCTCCTCGTCACATTTCTTCCGTCTCATACGACCTGGGAGATTGAAAAACGTTAACGTCCACGACACTCAATGATCGCAGTCAGGCCAAACGGGGGTACATACACGTCAAACATCCTGACTTCGTCCTCCACCTTGCCGGCATCTTCTCCGCAGAATTGGGGGCTATCGGTGAGGTTTCTCCCGTATGGACGAGGGGATGTGCGGAGAAGTCAACGGCGGTACTTCTGGGCGACGGGAATCCGCGCTAGTCCTGCGCGGGTCGGGCCCGGATGACTCAGCTTTTGGATCATAACATGACGTCACCATCTGTCGTTCTGCGATCAATGGAGGAGTACAGGAGGTCAGAACAGGTAGGGAGACCATACCGTAGGGTAGAGAAAGGTCCCATTGGCCGTGGAATGGGTATGCGCGTCGGGTTGGCTCAGGAGATATCGTCCCAAACGGGGAGAAGCGGACACTGTGTGTCTCCTGCCAGGTACAATATATATATACACTACTTTTAGTCGGAGATCGTTGCAGCTAGGCCCTACCAACGAGCACTAGGAATATCACGTTGGTGACCCACTTGGGCAAAATAACGATGGAATCCTTCTAGATATTTCACATTCCCTATGCTTAAGCCGTCGTCTCGGGCGGTACGACTAAGAACCCAGGGAAGACAAATGTGGGAGCCATCATGAGGTGGCCATCCAACCGGGTTTCGAACAATAGCCCTCGCTAGATCTCTGCGGCTTCAAACTGATGTCGATGTGCAGTAGCTGTTTCCGGCAGATCCGCGCCGAAGTATGCCATATGAACGGCCGCAAAATGAAGGGTTGTAAGCCGGGGGAGGGCACCCAGGAAGCGCCTCAAGACATCTAGGGGGTTCGATATCCCAGATTCTTCACGAGAGCCCAGTGAGCCATGGGAAACCAGTTTGGACAGGGACTCGAGGCTCGATTCGGAGAGGTCGGTGGTCTGATGACGCAGCCGCCCAATGGATCGGAGTCCGTTACAGCTCTGACTGAGTGCCCTGAAAACGAGTCGGAGGGATTTGACGCTCTGGAGATCTAGAAACCCTAGGACGATTTCGACCACGTTTAGGGGTAGGCTGTCAAGCCTCATATGGATCAGCGCCGGCATTCCGGTCCCTTCACTAGACGGGCTAGCGCTGAAATGTTCTCGTCATGGGAGATTCTGACTTTACAGCCCATGGTCATCCGAGTCAGCCTTGCCGACTAAAGACAATCCTGCTATGAATCAATCGTACAACCGGCCAGGTACATAACCGTTGTGTTATGCTCAGCTGAGTCACCAGTGCATCTCTCACGTGCCGATATGAGGCAGCACGTGCACGCGGGCCGTGACGGACCGGACGGATTTCCCCCGCGGGGATTCCTTTGCCGTCTTCGCCATTCGTTCCCTATCTCGATCCTCACGCTACATCCATGGAGCATTGATTGAGTCATATCCACAGATGGATAGGTGTAACCCTCGGCCCGTGGACGGCTTTGATTGATCATCTTGGATGAGGAGTTGTGGTCGCTCAACGACTATATAATGCCGGAACAGCATGCAGTCTGGAAGGATGCCTAGAAAGATCTCTGCAATATCGGCTTTATTGGGTCGCGTCCCAAATTCTTACCATGGATAAATCCGAGCGCATAGTCATTATCGGCGCAGGCGTCTTTGGCTTGTCGACGGCGTTCCACCTGGCCGAGCAAGGGTATCGCTCTGTCACGGTCCTCGACCGCTCGATGCCCCCTGTGCCCGACGGCTCCAGCAACGACATATCGCGCGTCATTCGGTTTGACTATGGGGATGAGGTGTATGCGCGGATTGGAAAAGAAGCTTTCGATCTGTGGAAGACCCCCGATTTTAAAGAAGCCTTCCACCAGACACCGTGTCTATGGGTGTGCCAGGATGACACCCCCGAGCAGCCCGTGCAGCCCAACGCGCGCGAGTACAGCCGCAAAACCAAAGACGTTCTGACTGCGATGGGTCAGGAATGGCAAGCTGTCACCACCGCCCAGCAGGCCAAAGCCCGGTTCCCCGAACTGTCCGGGCCATTGGGGCCTGGCTTCGACGCCTTCTATAACACCGAGGCGGGATGGGCGGATGCCGGGATGGGAGTCGCCCGCATGGCTGCACGATGTATATCGGCGGGTGTCTCCTTCCAGACGGGGCCCAACGGTCAGGTAACGGACTTTGAGAAGGCTGTCGACGGGACGGTCACGGCCGTGCGCACCGCCAACGGCAGCCGCGTGGAGGGCGATCGGTTCATTGCAGCGACTGGGGCGTGGACAGCAGGCCTGATCCCAGCGTGGAACTCGATGGTCGCGGCGGCCCAGATTGTGGGATACCTGCGGCTCACCCCGGAGGAGATGGTGCAGCTAAAGGACATGCCGATCTACTTCAACTTCTCGACGGGCTTCTTCTGCTTCCCGCCGCATGATGGCTCGGGGTATCTCAAGGTCGCCTGCCACAGCTACGGCTACACCGTGTCTTCTCCCTCCGTATCGTCTCAGATCGTTTCCTCCCCTCCTGGAGGCTCCGTGTCCTCCCGTGCCGACTTCATCCCCGTCGAGGGTACGGAGCGACTGCTGGCGGGCGTGCGGGAGATCCTGCCCCAGCTGGCCCCACGGGGATTTGAACGGGTCGGACTATGCTGGTACAACGACACCGAGATGGGAGATTTCATCTTCGACTACCACCCGGAACATCGGAACCTGTTCATCGCGACCGGTGGGAGTGGCCAGTATGCTACCCTTTTGCCCCCCCTCATATCCCCCACACCCTGTCGCTAACCACGTTTCCTTTCCACAGTGCCTACAAGTTCCTCCCCGTCATCGGTAAATACATCGTCGGAAGCCTCCAACGCAGCCTGCCGCGCGACCTTCTTGAGAAATGGAAGTTTCCAACCCAGTTCCGGGGTGCGGCCAAAGGCGAGCTTTTCAAGGGCGATGGGAGTCGGGGTGGGCCTGAACGAAGGGAATTGACAGATGAGGAGAAGCATCGATACCAATCTGCTTTGCTGGCGGCTTCGATGCGACAGAGCAAGCTTTAAGGACGGATTTCAGTGGGACGGTGACCGAATGGACGGACTTTTACAGGTTTAAACTATTAGATAGTTCCCGTTCTTACGGGACGTGATAGTCCGAGTAACCCAATGCATGATTTATGACAACGTTCATGTACCTTAAAGTGACCCCCCAGCTGGAGTAACCCAACAGGAACATAAACAAAACCCCCCCCCCCCCCTACTCCTAGATGAAGAGAAAAGAAAATATCAGAGCTGCTCATACCCCCCCAACATCAACCAATCCGGAATATCCGGAATGCCCGCCTCAAGTCCATCATTCGCATTCCGGTGAGCGAACGGCCACCCCGGCACGGTCATCCCATCCGGATCAAGCCCGTAGAGCGTCGGCATGTCCTGCGACGACAGCGGAGGCAAAGTCGCACGGTGGTCCGCAGGTCGGACGTGGACGGTGTCGTCGGACGGCGTGGGCGTCACGGGCGCTTCAGAGAGCAGCTGTCGCGCAGGAGGGTTCGGCGGGAGGGCCAGGTCGCCGAGGGGCGTCGTGTCCGTCGGGGGTACGCACGAACTGAGGTCCAGAATGTCCCACATGAGAGACTCGTCGTCGGGGGACATGTGGGGGATGTTAGACGGGGTAGGCATGCGCGACAGGGCGCCTGAGTAGCGGTCTTGCGTGTAGTACAGGGAGCCGTAATTCTTGTGGCGAGTGGCTAGCTCGTTGACGCGGTTGGCCTGCAATATCAATGAGGGGTGGATTCCAGGAATTAGGGAGGGGAACGTACCAGCACGCCCATGTTGTCGTAGTGAGCGGATAGGCCATTGATGAACTGCACCAAAGTGCGAAAGTCCTTATTCACCAAGCTGGCGACCTGCTGGTTCCGACTGCTGGTGTGCTCGAGCTGGATGGTCGCCGCGATAGCGGCAAGATAGCCCAAGAAGGGGTCGTAGAGACAGAACCCCACCTCGGACATCTCGCGGACGAAGCGGGCGATCCACCGCGAATGGAGCAGCGAGCTCTCGTAGGACTTCTGCAGAAAGGTGTTGGGGATGTTGCCGTCCATCTGGCGCAGCTTGACCATGATGACGAACGGGTGGTGCAGGAAAGCCTGGACGGAATGGAACAGGAACTGGACGTACAGCCACGTCGCCAGATATCCCCGGGCCTGGGGCTCCTCGCGCGCTCGTCGCTGAAAGTCCACCTGGATGTAGCGGTGGGCGTCGGCGAAATGGGTCTCGAACTGCAACCAGTCGGACTCGAGACGGGCCATGGCGGACCCGGCCTGCCAGGGGGGCAGGGCGTTCTTATCCGACGGCGCGAATACGTACTCGGTCGTCTTGCCCCAGATAGAATAGAGACGGATGAGGCAGGCGAGGACGCCGTGGTCGACCTTCTCTCCCTGCTTACTGGGGCCGTCCAGCAATCTGCCGCGGATGGGCGAGTGTGGGTCGCGATGGGCGGCGGTCGGGTCAGGCGACGGGAAGGGAAGTGTGAAGTGCTTGTCGGACAGGCAGAGAGAGTAATTGCGCGAGGCGTTGTAGCTGCGGTCCAGCATGAAAAAGGCCCAGGTGAGACGGATGCGCTCCTCCGATGCGGGGGTGTTCAAGCAATGCGCGTAGCGGTCTTTATTCAGCCCGGCGGACTGGAGGGTTCGTATGGCTATGGCCACGGCCGGATACGCGCGGTGCAGGCGCCCGTCCGCGAAATCGACCTGCGCCATGAGGAAGGTGCCCTGCATGACGGACATCCCAACATTTCCACTGCGGTGGTGGTGAGATAGGATCTCCCAGGCTTTCTCGGTGCAATACTCCGCGGGAGCCCTGCTCGTTCCTAGAGGGAGAGGAGAGCATCCGGACAGGCGGGATGTCAGCGCGACCAACGGGTATGCGATCTCCGCAGGGAGCAACCTCCCGTGGGTGACAAGCCAGTCACGGGAGAAGAGACAGTACGGCTGATCGTGGAAGTAAGTCAGATATACGTCGATTTCCGCTTTGACGAAATCCGGTGGGAGAGACGACATGGAGAGCTCATCGGCTTCTTCCGGGCTCCCCGACGATCTGGGAATGCTATTACTCCTCTCACTGTGCCCCGAAAGAGCTGGGGGAGCGGACGATTTCTCCCCGGTCCTGGTCGTCAAAGCCCCGACCTGGGACAGGCTTTCCCTGGACAATCGAATCAACAACGGTCAGTCTCCGACGGTGTGGTGGAGCAGATACTGGAGCAGATGCGTCATTTCCTCCAATCGATCCTCGATGCGCTGGATGCGATGCGAGCTCGGACAGTCGGCCTGGAGGAGGTCAGGGAGAATCCTAGCTACCAGGGCGAAACATCAGTCAAGGATCACGTACATCGCGCGCCTCACTGCGCGTCGGGCCGTGACTCGTCGATGATCGGGTCCCGACTCGGTTCAGGGCCTGCAGCCCGTAGGAGCAGTTCTGGCCCAGCCGTTGACAGAGAGAACATGTCGGTTTCTCTCCAGGACAGCGGGCTTTCTTTCGCCTAGGACAGAGTTAGCATGAACACAACCATCAATCCACCGTCAACGATCCCATGTGTGGGAGAGGTGAAAGCGTCCTCCGGAGGGGCATGGATGAGAGCCATACCGACAGGGTCCACAGGCTTGTCGGGTTCGCTTCAAGGACACTTTATGGATGGTATAATTGTCGTTGGCGGCGCTCATGATCATGCGACGGTCCGGAGGCAGAAGGGGCTCGGAAGATGGAAGGGATGACACCGATCCTCCGTCACGGTTGACGATGGAGAAGTTGAAGGGTGAATCCTTATCCTGACTGGTCGAGGTGGCGATATGTGGGGTTACGGGGATGACTGGACCGAACTCGCGAGTTTGTGGTACACGGGCTTATTTTCCATTGTTATTCGGTTGTGTCTGTGGGAATATGATTGTTACAATCTGGAGAATGTATATTGAGAACTACAGATGGACTGCTATAACGGAAGATCGGCAAATTTGAGGCATTCATGACATCAAGCCCCGATATATATCACTTCGTCTATGCAAGACATCCACCACTCGGACAAATAGGCCAACACTAAACTAAACCAAATAATGAACCCCTCTATTAACCAGCTCAATAAACAAACCTCGGGGGAACCCTATCTAGAAAGAATCTGTTTATATCAGAGCGGGCGCGTTCAAATGTCTGCTTGGCCCGAGGCATCACACGGACCGGACGGACCGTGCTGATAGCATCGTGCAGGTCATATCGCGACGGTCGATCAATCAGGGAGCATATTACCCCTCCTTGGATTGAGATCCCGGTTTATGCAGCCATACGAACCGCTCATGTGATCGGCATTGATAACAAGCCTGCATACGTGCGGGGGGGCCAAATGGTAGTACCGAAGGTATTGGTCATGTCTCTCGGTGACCTAACAGGTCGACATCGTAATGTCCTGCCTCTACAATACACTGATACTAACGGAGCAATGTCTACACCACAAGCAAGGGTCCAGCCCGAGACGTACTATCTTCAGAAGGGCACCTTCGTCCCCAACAACCGTCTTCCGGCCTTGGTGTACCGGGGTGTCCTCCCCCGCCCGCTGAGCCGAGAGTCCACCAAGGCACTCTGCGAGAGGAATCACTGGGAACGGAGAGTATGTGGTTTGGCAGAACGACGAGCCAGGCCTTCTGTTAACGAGGAATAGGGTGAATGGGGTGCCATCTGGGAGGCGCATTTCCACCCCAACACCCACGAATGCTACGGTCAGTGGTCTCCCCGATCACTATGACAACCCATTGACTTCCCACAGGTGTTCTCCAAGGGCAATCCATTCTAGTTCTAGGCCGTGAGCGCCACGCGGAGTCTACAGGAGGCGTGGAGGTGGACGTACGCGCCGGCGATGTGGTGGTTGTCCCAGCGGGCGTGTCGCATCGGTCGCTCAGCGCCACAGACGACTATCGCTATATGGGGGTCTACCCGGAGCAATGTCCCCGATGGCGGAATGACTTTTGCAAGGGGACAGAAGCGATGGACAAGCTGGAAGAAGATATCCGAAAGGTGATCATCCCGGACCATGACCCGGTGTATGGCTTGGATGGGCCGTTGGTGGTGTTATGGCGAGAGGCGTCCCGGGGGAGTAAGCTGTAATCGAGATAGGATGATTATTATCAGAGATTCTTTCCCATAACCCAGTCTGGCATAACATCCATACACTCCATTGGATAGAATCTTCGACCGTTCAGTACTAGATAAATCTAAATCCATACGGCAAGAGCCCCCATTCAACATCCGTCGCAGGAATGTTTTGAAGAACAAAACCGTCTCCGAGCCGATCCCGTGATCGGAATGAGCCCTACGGTGGGCATCGGATGGACCGACCAGCTTGGATTGATATAAGATCAGAGCTATATCAGAACCATTTCGTTTGGAAAACTATTCTATCAATCTCGTATCCAAGGTCTTTTTCTGGATACTCGCGTCATGTCTCTGTCATCTTTCACGAATGCCCTGGGCTCTAGCGATGGGAGTCCAGAACGGGTCTTGCCTGCGTCGTGGTATACATCCCAGGAGGTGTACGAATTCGAACGACGGGCCATTTTCTCCAGAAACTGGCTGCTAACCACGCATAAGCGCCGCTTAGCCACCACCGGGGACTTCGTTCGTGATGAGATCGCAGGCTTCCCATTCATCCTGGTGCGGGACAAGGATGGCGGGATCAATGCCTTCCACAATGTCTGCCGACACCGCGCCTTCCCCGTGGTGACCCAGGAGTCCGGTACGACGCGTATCTTCTCCTGCCAATATCACGGCTGGTCCTACGGCCTCAACGGGAAGCTCGCCAAGGCGCCGGGCTATCAGGACCTGGCGGGTTTCGACAAGAGCCAGAACGGCCTCTTCCCGATCCATGTCCACATCGACGATGGCGGGTTCGTCTGGATCAACCTGGATGCGGGGGAGAGCCCGGAGATTGCATGGGAAAACCGATTCACGGGTCCGAATCAGCAACAGCGGAGTGAGAACGATCCGTTCGACGAGTACGAGTTCGACCACATTTGGGAGCGGGAGGCGGCGTACAACTGGAAGCTTTTGGCAGATAACGGCGGCATCATCCACGCCAACCTCCCGTCTGAGAAGGTCACCAGCACGGACTGGTTCCCAAACGCCTCCCTGACGGTGTCACCGCATTGGTTCTGCATCCAGCGATGTGTGCCCACCTCAGCGACCCGGTGCGTCGTGCGCCACGAGGTGTACCGCAACCCGAACGCCAGCGACGAGGATTTTGACCAGACCCACACGTCGTATCAGCGGATTATGTCCGAAGCTCAGGATCGGTGCGTAAACACACTAGAGGAACTAGCCAACAGGGACGTCGGGAACGGCGACCGGGATCCCCTGGTGGAGCCATGTTCGCCGGACTTTCAGACGCTGTGCCGGGAGTTGGTGGTGGCGCATCACCGGCTCGAAGAGGCGGCACAGAAGGAGATTTGGCCTGCGCGACAGCGACTTCCAGCGACAGCTTCGACGAGCCACGACGATCTACATTTTTGCTCCCGGCTGACGGCGTCGAACGAGGGCTGCGGATCTCCGGGTCTGGCGGGAGGGGGTTGCTCGGGAATGTGTACGTCGGCTGCCACCAAGGCCCTTGCGTACTAGGAATGCGACCAGGGAGTGTTTGAGGGTGCTGTCTTTGGTTCGAGCTTCTGTCGTAGTATTTTGGTCTGGCTCAGCCAAAATCTAACGTTTCCTGAAAGACTGCCTGCGGGTAAGTGGGTCGGTTGTGGTTAGATGATATTCCCCACCACTCAGTGATGGTCTATCTCAATTGACTTTTTTTTTTTATCACTCCGCCTTCCTCTTCGTACTGAAAAGAGAGATTGTAATTCAAACCATCCCGCCCACGGAACCCTTCGTATTGCTGTCAGATTGCCTGGATTATCACCAGTAGGGTTCAAACCGTCCATCATCCGGTGGGTGTAAAACCAGCACCTATCGTCCACACGAACAAAGCAGATTGATAACAATACAAAAGGATCAGTTGATCGACATCGGTATGGGTCTCCCGGGACATTTTAACCCTTTTAAGGAACGCTGGGGGCAATCTAGACCTCGCCGGACCGCCTGAACGGACCGGGATAGCCAACTCGCTAGCAATGTGGAACGCCATGAGCGGGGTATGCCGTGACAAGCCCGACTAAGCTGGGAACAGCATGGATCTTGTTGTCTATCCTGGTCTGATCGAGTCTCGCGGATGGGAAGAGACAGCCGGGAGTGGATGACCTGACGTGTTCGAGAAACTCTCCTTACAGCGACCTCTCCCTCTGATAACCTGCCACCGTGGTCGTTGGACCTGCTGCTTTGTACGACCAATAACCCCCACATATCGGCGGTCGTGGTGGAATGATTCTGTTTGCCAACAAGAGTGGCGTCTTGACCTTCGTTCCCACATCTGGGCGCTCATCCCCCGACCGAGCTGCTCTAGACAATTGCAGACGAACAACCGACGGCATGTCTTCCGTATGATGTTCGACTTCCGTGCCCACCCCCTCTATCACGATGCCGCGTGAGAGCAATCGAGGGAGGTTACGGTCTCACGAAGCCTGCCTCAACTGCCGGTGAGTGTGATGACCTTCATTTGCTTCTCGGCATCGAACCGTCTGATCTGGCCCAGGCGAAAGAAGATCCGGTGCCCAGCGGAGAAACCGGCCTGTTCGAGCTGTCTGCGCCTGGGACAAGCCTGTCTCTACACCCCGGTGCGACGAGCCTCGCGCGGAGGCCAATCGGTATGCATCCACTTCTCCTGCGATGAGCCCACGGCTGAACCTTTCCCCGTAGGAGGATCGACTGGCATCGTTAGAAGAGAAGGTAAACCTCATCCTGCGCGGTTCCAGGTAGCGACCATCTCGCCTCGTCCCTCACCACGAAAATACTAGCTGACCCGTAGCAGACCTGTCGAGCCGACTCGGGACAAGACCAGCACCGCGCTCTCCGAGCGACCGGGACCCTCGTTCGCCGAGTCTGGCGGTGGCATCAGCGATCTGTTCTCGTCCGATGTGGGCTCCGAGGAATCCACCCCCCATCCGTCGACCTCAACCATCGCCAGGGGTATCAATCTCTACTTTCAATTCTGTCACCGCCAGCCAATATGGTGTTTCGACCGCGAGGAGCTTGAGGAGAGCGGCTGTGACTCGCAGGAGCTGGTCTGCAGCATCCTAGCGCTAGCGTCGCGATTCTCGCGCGACCATGCCCATCTACACCACTATAGCAATACCGCACGGACGTTGATCATGCTGCGCGTGGCCAACGGGACGGTAGATCTCGAGACTATGGAGAGTCTTTGCCTGCTGTCCTACCTATCGTTCGTGGGTATGTTTACCCCTCGTTATCTCCAAAGGGGGCCAGAGTCAGATATTAACCGCTGATAGAAGGCAATGTCTCCCTCGGGCGATTCCACCTCGGTCTGGCCTTTCAGCTGTGCCGCTCGGCCGCGTTGGAACTCGAATCCACCTATCTAGGCGATGGTGGATCGCTGGAACGGAAGAAACGACTGTTCTGGAGCCTGCAATCCCTAGAGCAGTGCTACGGCGAGCAACACGGTTTCCTCAGCGCGCCCGCCACCGTCCGTCGACCGTTCCCTGCCCCCGGTGGAGACGACCATGGGTTCCAGAGAGGCCTGGGAGCCCAACCACCGCCACTCCCACAAGATGACCTGGGTTGTACGACGGCAGACGACCTCGGTATCTGGAGTCTGGCTGTGCATTTTGGGTGGGTGTGGAGTCGCGTGCGATCGTACGTCTCCAACTGCGCCGACAATCGTCTCAAAGAGCCCTGGCGACACGACTCCATGTACGCGATGGTGCTATCGGACTTGACAGAGGTCGAAAACCATATGCCGCAATGCCACCGGTACGACTCAGTGAAGTTTTATGAGCGGACGGCCGACGAGCTGCGCGCCCGCCGAAACTACTGGGCGCCCTGGCTGAAGATCCAGTTCACATACCACTGCATCCTCACTGTGCTAAACCACCCTTTCCTCTACATCGTCGCGTCTCAGTACAACCCCACCCTCACCATCCCCAATGCCTTCTGGCGCCGGTCGTCCGAGCTGGTCCTCCTGCATGCTACCTGGCTGGTGCGCATGATCGACATGGTCTCCGAGAAGCACATGCGTCTTATCGATCCTTTTTTCGGCCACTGTGCGGCCATCGCCGCGACGGTCCACCTCTACTTCTGCTGCGCGGCCGATCCCCGCCTGAAACAGAAATCCAAGACAGATTTCGCCAAGTGCAGACGCTTTCTCGAGAGCTTTGCAACATTCTCCCCGGTGTGCGGGGCTCTGGTATGTCTAATCCACATGGTATAATATCGTCACACCGCGCGAGAGGGATGACTGCTAACAGGACAATAAAACAGAACCAAACCCTCGACAAAATGCTCCGGATCGCATCGGGCGCCGACCGCGTCGACTACGATTGGACCCCCTCCAAGATCTACCTGAGCGTGCCCCTCATGTGGGACGTACTGCAAGTCAACTGCGTTGCAGACACCCACCGCACCACCGCCGGACTGCTCCACCCGTCTCTGGTACCGACTATCGCGCGCGACCACTCCGCTGCTGAACACTTCGATTCGACGCTCGAAATCATCGTGGCCATGTCCCCGGAGGTTACGGTTAATACAGCGGACGGGGGCACCGCCGCGCACATGCCGCCGCATATGGCGCGTTTGTCTCCTTCGCCTTCTTCTTCACGAGGCCGGGGCAGTAGCAGCGGTGGTGACAGGGCACCGGGTTCAGGAGGAGTCACCGGAGGGGCCATAGACCCGCTAGTAGCGCCCGCAGACAGTCTCATGTTGAATACGCCATGGCTGTGGACGGATCCGGGGCAGTTTACAGACCTCGAGAATATGGACTACCAGGAGGCGGAGGCGGCGATCGGGAATGTGGATGGTTTTTCGACGTGGTGGGATTTTGGAAATCTCTAATACTACCATTGTGGCCTGGAATTAATGTAGTGCTTATTTGATTGTTGTGTGGGGGGTTGTTGCGATGTAGTGAGTTGGTAGATAATTCTAGTTTGATTCACAAGATTTGGTTCAAGGATAGACTGGTATCAACGAATGGATCGGTATCGGGAGTCGGCGATGAACCTGCATCACGCAACCCTCTCTTCCAAATAAACACGTAACATCAAACGCCCATGCCACAGCATACTGTACACAACTGTGGAGTATATACAAAAATCACAGACGGTCGGACTCTTTACGAACCGGTCGCAGCTTCCTTCCGTTGCTTTTCGTCCTCGCGCGCCTTCCGCTGTTCGCGCCACTTCATACCATGCACATACTGCAATGCCAGCAGTCCCGAGGCAGCAGCTATGACCAGACCCAAAAAGAGGAAACACCACCCCCAGCCCATCCCGCGGAGCATGGAGTCAATAATACCTGCGCCCAATGCGCCCAGCCAGCAGCGCATGAGGTTCGCCGCGGCGGAGGCCGTCGCAGGTTGCGCCGGGGCCAGGTCCACCAGGAGGGTGTACATGGTACCGATGCAGATGGTGGAGGTAAAGCCGACGACGCACTGCAGGACGAGGGGGACGGCGAGGGGCAACCTGAGCTGCAGGACCCAGCCGTAGGGGATAAAAGCGGCGACCAGGAGCAAGACGGGCGCGAAGGCGATCTGCAGGCGGGCGCGCTCAATGGGAAAGTCCAGCAGCTCTTTGGACCGGACGATTTCGGGTGGGATATTCAGCTGGTGCGCGATCCGGCGGTAATTGTAGTCGAGCACTTTGCCCGTCACCATGGCTCCGATGGTTGCCGCGATGCCGAAGGGGCTGGTCAATGTCAGTTAGTATCACAGAATTGATGGGGTTAATGGGCGCGGAACATACAGGTAGCACAGTCCGATCTGGAGCGAGTCTAGGTCATAGAGGTCACCGAACAGGTTGGCCGTGCTGGTCCCAAGGACGGTCGTGGTGAAGGAGCCGATTCCGATGTACAGGATGGTGATGAACATGTCCTTTTCGCGGAAGATGACGAGGGTGTCCAGCGGGTTGGGACATGTCAACCGGAACGGTTGCTCGTCGCGCGGGGCGAGATGGGGGTTTCGGCGGGCGGAGACTGCCTGGGCGACGGATTGCCGCCACCACGCTGTCGGAGTGACGCGACCGTTGCCGACCACCTTGCGGGCGGTCTCGGGCATCAGCACCACGTACGCGACCAGGAAGGCTCCACTGATGATGACCAGGAACCAGAAGACGCTCCGCCACCCCAGGTATCGGGTGAGGATGCCCCCGATGACGGGGCCCAGGGCTGGGGTCACGGTGACGCCCGCCGTCATGGGACCGATGTATTTGCCGCGGATGGAGGAGGGGGCGATGTCGGCGACGACTGCGTGGCCGAAGGAGGCGCTGCCGCTGCTGCCGGCGCTCTGGATGCATCGCAGGGCGAGCAAGGCGCCGTAACTGTTCTGCACCGACAGCCCGATGTTGGCGATGAAGTAGATGGCGAACGCTAGGATGTAGGCCGGGCGACGGCCGTTGGCGTCAGAGAAGGTGCCGATGAAGGAGGGGGCCAGCCCCTGGATGATCATGAAGGAGGTGATGGTGAGGTTGAGTAGGGCGGGGGTGATGTTGTAGTCGTGAATGAGGGTCGGCATGACGGGAAAGTAGATGTGGCTGGAGATGGAGGCGGAGATGATGCCGACGGCGGCCATGAACACCATAAACCGCTTCTCATGTCGTCCGAAGGCCGAGTACTCCTCCTCGTCGGTGGGCTTCACCATAGGCGTCGTGTCCGTCTTCTCCAGCTCCGACGTGGTGCTGTAGGCGCTCTGGGAGATACCCGAGGAGGTGCCCGGGGGCGTTGGCCCCCATGGTGTCTCCAGTCGGTCGGTGATACCCTCGCTGGGTGGACTCGTCCGATCCCCGGACATGATGTCGACGGTTCTTGAGCATCGATCGCTGTCGCGGGAGTCGATTCTTTTTCAATAGACGTGAGGCGACTCGGTGTGAACCCCACCTGCAACGATGTTGGACAGGTAATAAATGGGACGGCTCGATCGACGACGCAGATGTTTCAGGGGGTTCCATCTTCAGGATCGACATCAGAAACGGTTATTTTCATTGGGACCGTCCCCTTGATGTCCGTCCACGACACGGGGATCCATCCAGTGGATACCATCGATGTGTGCAAGGGACGGAGCAACGGCACCGCTCATTCCACCGTCAGGCTGGTTGATTGTCATTGACCGCCATCCCTCAACGTCCCTCAGAGACATCCCTAGAGGTTCAACACTGGCCGCTCCATTCCTACACATAGAGTCGTCCTCCTTCATGCCGAACATGTAAGGACCGTAGGCTGGTGGCCGTTTCTGACGCCAACCCCTGAACCCACTTGATGGATCATTGACCTGGACGATCCTGTGTCGGCGGCGGCTAGCGCTACCGTCGATCGCCCCACCGCGTCGAAGTCAAACCCCTCGACTTAGGCAGAATGCTGAGGATTGCCCAGTATTCTTTTTTTAGGCAGCTCCACGAATCATCACGATTGGTGTCAGCCTGCTTCCCCCAAGCATCCGCCACGGCCACTTCTGCGAACCGCCACCTTGTTGCGGGCGGCTGGAGGATGACCGCTCATGGCTCCTGTCCACTCCACCGATACGACAGATGTGAAACGGTCGGGATCTGACACGTAGCGCGTCGGAGAGGATAGACGCCCTGGCGAGGTCCATGACAATAGGCTATAACGGCGGAGTGATGGCAGAGTATGGGCGGGCGACCACCTCCATCCCCACCGTTGAGGGGATCCTCTGTGGAGAGCCATGTCAACCTTGTTCGCGACATGCTTGCGTGGCTATTGACTAGGATCTGGTCTCAAGTAGCAATGGTCTCGGAGGAAATGGACATCTGGTTAGACAACTCCACTGTCGCTGGTGTCTCCAATTGCAAATAATTGTTGAATGTCGCGATTATTATGAAACCATCCGCAAATGGAGTCAGTTTGAAAGTTGACGAGAGATGAATATCCGGTCGGGGGGCTGAAATACATATCCATTGGGGCTAACTCCATATCAACCCCCAATGTGATAAATGGATCAATTGCAATCGTTCATCAGACCAAGATGAGAAAGAATGTAGAAATGAAGAAATTGTGTTGGATTGGCGACGAATCAGCTGACCCACCACGTGCTCAACAGTTCTTCACAACGTCAAGTCTTCCAACCGCGTTGTTTTCATTCCTTTTTCTTCCTCTGTCGCTCATGATAACATCGCTCATAACTGCCCGCCCGATCGGCTTAGACGGATGATGTCCAATCTGACCGCCATGTCGCTCGACGAAGAATTGATGTGTCCCCTGCAGAGTTCGGGGAGTACAGGCCCGCCTCGCAATGCAGTTCGTAGGCTGGACGCCATGGTCCGCATCTGGACACCAGCCTCTGGATTAGGCTACAAACTACGGAGTACAGAGGACGGTACAGGCCGAGAAAAAGGCCTCAGCTTGGTGGGGGCACATGAACTCCAGACCGGACCTCGGGTAAGGTGCTGGACCCGCAATAGGACGCCGAACGGATTGCGGCGTGATGGTCCCCCAGGAAACCCATATGAAACTAGTCCAGACCGTCGCCGGACCAATTGCGATGACTCGGCCCGTTGAGAAGCCAGTCCCAATAAGGACAAAACAGAACAGGATGGGACAGACCAGAACAAGGACAGGGAAAAGAACGATTCACCATCATCCCGACTGGGATCGTCCAGCAAGCGATTCCAATTGCGACAGCCTCGACGAGGAGATCGGCCAAAGGCCGGGCAAACTTGCAGAAATGCCAAGGATATGCTTGATCGACCAGCGAATACGAGGCCAGAGATAGGACTTTGGCAGTGCGGGGGAACTCGAAAGTGGAGAAAGTCAGACAGCCGAATGTTTGTATATATAGCAAGTCGACCCAGGCTGCTTTGTGTGCGGGACGACAGTGTGTAGTGGTAAATCTTGCATCCGGTCATCATGGGTCGCAATCCGATGTCCAACCCGCTAAACTACGCCACCCCCCAGTGGCACACAGGCTCCCCCGCCACGGATGCGCAAGCGCGGCGTCAATCGAAAGGTTACGACTATGGTATGATAATCACAAACCCTCCGACCTCCATCGAAGGATGTGAGCTGATGGGGAGTAGTCATCGTCGGCGCAGGGCCCGCGGGCAGTGTGTTGGCCAGCCAGCTGTCCGAAGATCCCCACGTCACCGTCCTCCTCCTGGAAGCGGGCGGGGACAACACCAAGATCTTGGAGTCCAAGGCCCCCATGCTCTTCTCCAAGCTCTTCCACACCGAACATGACTGGGACTATTACACCACCGAGCAACCGGGCCTCGCCGCGCGCCGTCTGTACTGGCCCCGCGGTCGCATGCTGGGCGGCAGCAGCTCGATGAATGCGATGATGTACCACCACTGCGCCCCGTCCGACTTTGACGAGTGGGCGACGGTCCATGGCTGTCAGGGCTGGAGCTACAAAGATCTGGTCCCGTACTGGCGCCGCATGGAGGGCTTCACTCCCAACACCGCTCGCCCGCGCATCGACTTGGCGCACCGGGGCCGCACCGGGCTGTGGGACGTCGGATACTCGTGGCTGACGGAGATCGGGGAGAAAGGATTCCTGCCTGCGTGCGAGGACGCGGGCATCCCAGCCAACCCGGATATCAACACCCCCGCGGGTACCCTGGGCGCGACTCGCTTCCAGACCTTCATCGACCCCAAAGGCCAGCGCGCCTCGTTGGCCACCGCCTACCTGCCCGCCGCGGTCCGCCGGCGGCCCAACCTGTCCATCGCTTGCCACGCCCACGTCACCCGTCTGCTGGTCGACCGACTCAGCGGCCCCGAGCCGACCGTCGTCGGCGTCGAGCTGCAGACCCAGCGGGGCGGGCCGCGGTTTGAAGTCCACGCCCGGCGCGAGGTCGTCCTCTGCAGTGGCGCCATCAACACACCGCAGCTGTTGCTGCTGAGCGGCATCGGTCCGGCCGAGGAGCTGCACCGCCACGGCATCCCCGTCGTGCGCGAGAATGCGGCGGTCGGCCAGAACCTCAAGGACCACCTGGTCTCCACCCCTATCATCTGCAAGGCGCGATGGGGCACTACCCTCGACTACCTAGCCAACCCGCTGTGGGCGCTGCCGGCGCTGGCGCGGTGGCAGTTGTTTGGCAGCGGACCCCTCACCCACAATGCCGGTGAGGCGGCCGCCTTCCTCCGGTCGTGGGAGCACCACCCCTTCCCTGGCTCGTCGTCCGAGCGCTCCGCGCCCGAAGACAACACGTCCGGTGCCCGGGGGCCCGACGTGGAGATCGTTGGGGCCCCCATGGCCTACATCCACCACGGCGAGGAGCCGGGGCCGGGTGGGGCGAGCGCCTTCACCCTCGCCCCGGTCGGACTGCGACCCAAGAGCAAGGGGAGCATCACCCTGCGGACCCGGGATGCCTTCGATGCTCGTGAGTGATCCATCCTCTCTTGTTTCCCTCTCCCTATTTTTTTTTTTTTTTTTTTCTTAGCTGTTGTGATGGAGATACTGATGAAGCGAGCAACAGCAATCATCGACCCCAAATATTTCAGCGATGAGACCGACAACGACCGTAGCGTGCTCCTGGCGGGCATCCGTGTCTGCCTCCGGATCATGCGCAGCCCGGCATTCCAGCGATACCTGGAGCCGGTGGCGCCCAACGACGACATCTGGTCGGAGTGGTGGCCGTACTCGAGCACCGATATCGATCGGATCACCGACGAGCAGCTCCTGCGCTGGATGGAGGCCAAGGCCTTCACGCTTTACCATCCCGTCGGGACGGCGCGCATGGGCCCCTCCCCGGAGACGAGCGTCGTCGACCTTCAGTGTCGGGTGCACGGCGTGCGACGGCTGCGCGTGGTGGATGCCAGCGTGTTCCCGGAGCAGATTAGCGGGCATCCGACCGCCACAATTGCCGCCATGGCGTACAAGCTGAGCGATCAGATCAAGCGGGATTATCAGACGGTGCGAGCGAACTTGTAGGATGGAGACCGGATTGCTCCATGCGATTAGATCCAGTGTCGCCCTTTGTTTTGGTGTTATCGGAACCGGCCCGGTCCATTTGTCACGAAGCGGTGGAGACTTCGGCTGGACTTAGGACTTCGCCATCTATTATCTATATGTCTGTCTTCGGGCCCCGACACCAGATATTGAGGACCCATAGATGAACTACTCGGCTACCGACCGTAAACAGTATACATTGAATGTTTCCTGACTCCGCACTGGCTCATCCCACCATCCAGCGTAGGTGGATGACGACTGATTAGGCAGTCCATGCCGAGTAGGCTCTAGACGGACCCAATTATTCAGAGTGGAGATCCTGACTAAAACCTCAGTTCCAGACCAGCAGAGATGGAAATGCTTGGAAATCCATCTGCTCCTCCCCTGACTGGACCAACCATCTCCTCCAGACCTGCCAATACATAAAGCGGAATGCACCGACTGGGAATAGACCGCGGTTTCGGTTTCCCCCCTGGTCATCCCCCGCACCATCACACCACTGCCCCCCGCATTTCCCTCGGAACTCTCCGCCAATGATCCATCTGGTCCTCTTGGGATCTGCTGTTTGTTGCTGCTGAATCGCTCCGTTGTCATTCGTCGTTAACCGGACACGTCCTACATAAACAAAGCGGGGTTGCGCTCCTCGTCTGCTCTTTTGTCCCCCCCTTCTCCCCTTCCTATTCCCCACTCACATCTGCGCTTTTGTCATCTTTCATCTACCATATTGTTTGACCTGCATCATGGGTGAATGTCCCTTCAAGAAACCGTCCAATGCGGCGGGTGGTGGCACCAGAAACACCGACTGGTGGCCCGATCAGCTGCGGTTGAACATCCTCCGCCAGCATAGCGACTTGACCAACCCCCAGACCAAGGACTTTGACTATGGCGCAGCATTCAAGTCCCTCGACTACTGGGCCCTCAAGAAGGACCTCCAGGCCTTGATGACCGACTCTCAGGACTGGTGGCCTGCCGACTTCGGGCACTACGGGGGTCTGTTCGTCCGCATGGCCTGGCACAGCGCAGGAACGTACCGTGTCTTTGACGGGCGTGGCGGCGGCGGCCAGGGCCAGCAGCGGTTCTCCCCTCTGAACAGCTGGCCCGACAACGGCAACCTGGACAAGGCCCGGCGTCTGCTGTGGCCCATCAAGCAGAAGTACGGCAACAAGATCTCCTGGGCCGACCTGCTGCTGCTGTCCGGCAATGTTGCCCTTGAGTCCATGGGCTTCAAGACATTTGGCTTCGCCGGCGGCCGCCCCGACGTCTGGGAGGCCGACGAGTCCGTCTACTGGGGCGGCGAGCGGACCATGTTCCCCGCCGGCAACGACGTCCGCTACGCGGCCGAGACCCCTGAGGAGCAGGCCCGCCAGGGCAACATCGCCACCCGCGAGCTCGAGAACCCCCTAGCGGCCTCGCACATGGGCCTCATCTACGTGAACCCCGAGGGCCCCAACGGCCAGCCGGACCCGCAGGCTGCCGCCCGCGACATCCGCATCACCTTCGGCCGCATGGCCATGAACGATGAGGAGACGGTCGCCCTCATCGCCGGTGGCCACACCTTCGGCAAGACCCACGGTGCTGGTCCCGGCGACCAGGTCGGGCCCGAGCCGGCCGCCGCGGGCATCGAAGCGCAGGGGCTGGGCTGGGCCAACGGGTACAAGTCTGGCCGGGGCGCCGACGCCATCACCAGCGGGCTCGAAGTCACCTGGACGTCGACGCCTACCCGCTGGGGGATGGGCTTCCTTGACTACCTGTTCCGCTTCGAGTGGGAGCTGACCAAGAGCCCCGCTGGCGCCAACCAGTGGACGGCCAAGGACGCGGGTGATATCGTCCCCGACGCCTTCGACCCGAGCAAGAAGCAGAAGCCGCGTATGCTGACCACGGATGTGGCCCTGCGTGCCGACCCGGCCTACGAGAAGATCGCACGGGGCTTCCTGGCCAACCCCGATCGGTTCGCCGATGCCTTCGGCCGTGCCTGGTTCAAGCTGCTGCACCGCGACATGGGACCCCGGTCGCGCTGGCTGGGTCCCGAGGTGCCCTCGGAGACCGTCCTGTGGGAGGACCCCATCCCAACGCCGAGCCACCCGCCGATTGACAGCGAGGACATTGCCGCGCTGAAACGCGAGATCCTAGCGACGGGTGTCGACCCGGCCGAGTTCATCCGCACGGCGTGGGCGTCCGCGTCGACCTTCCGTGGCGGCGACAAGCGCGGTGGTGCCAACGGAGCGCGCATCCGGCTGGCGCCGCAGAACGGTTGGGAGGTCAACCGGCCGGACGCTCTGCGGGCGGTGCTGGCGGCGCTGGAGGGGGTGCAGGCGCGCTTCCACGCGGCGCAGACAGGCAACAAGCGGGTGTCACTCGCGGACCTGATCGTGCTGGCCGGGTGCGCGGCCGTGGAGCAGGCGTCCGGTACGCCGGTGCCCTTCACTCCAGGGCGCATGGACGCGCTGCCGGAGCAGACGGACGCCGAGTCGTTCGAGTGGCTGCGGCCGGCGGCGGACGGGTTCCGCAATTACGGCGCCTCCAACTTGCGTGTGCGAACTGAGCAGGCGCTCGTCGACAAGGCACACCTGCTGACTCTGTCGGCGCCGGAGATGACGGCGCTGGTGGGCGGGTTGCGGGCGCTGAACGCCAACTGGGACGGCTCGGCGCAAGGTGTGCTCACCCAACGCCCCGGAACCCTGACCAACGACTTCTTTGTCAATCTGCTGGACATGGGCACCTTGTGGAAGCCCGTCGACGGGGACCGGTTCGAGGGTGTCGACCGGCAGACGGGGGCGCCGCGCTGGACCGCCAGCCGCGTCGACCTTGCGTTCGGGTCGCAGCCAGAGCTGCGAGCGTTGGCCGAGTTGTACGGCAGCTCGGACGGTCAGACGCTGCTGGTGCGCGACTTTGTGGCTGCGTGGGATAAGGTGATGAATCTGGATCGGTTTGACGTGGCGGTGTCGCCGGCGGCGGGACGGCCTCGACTGTGATTATGATACGGATTGTAGATTGATATGATGAGTCTAGTATTGAATTACTTTTTCTTTCTTAAATGTGCCTGGAAATCCTGTCTTTTGACTCGTAGAAATGCTGTCTGTGTGGGACTTGGTGGAGACCGCGATGGAGTGGACCGGGTGGTGATATCATCCCCGCTCGCTCACCAATAAGTTCTTCATCTCCAACCCCGATCTTCCACCACCATGGCCTAACAACTCCGTTCACCTGATATGCACCGCAAGGACTATGGCACGGATGGACTCAACACCATCAGCCTGGTGACTCAGGTTTTAGGCTCCAGCATCGTGACGCTGGTCGTGGCTCTGCGGTTCATCGTCAAGTTCTCGCTGCGGATGCCGTGGGTGGGGGAAGACGGTATTTCTCTTTATCACTCGAGAGTTAGAGGCAGAACAAGCTAACGAGACAGTGTGGTGCATTGTGGCATGGGTATCTCTCCGCGAACCCGTTGAGCGAGGCACTAGTTGATCGTAGTAGATTCTGTACAACGTTCACGGCGCCTGCGCCATCGTGTGTACGTATCTCGTCCTTGACAATCAACAAACAACTAAGAGAATCGAATAACTAGATACCTACATCGAGGGACCGACCACGAGCCACATGACGCCTGCAGACGTGGCCACCAAATCCAAAGTCTCTTCCGCTCGCACTCAATATAAAAGGAAGATTTCTCACTAATACGCGATAGGTCTTCTACGTTGCCAGCCTGGTGTTCTCACCCATGATGCTAAGCATCAAACTGACCATTCTCTACGTCCTCACACGTCTGTTCCACCGCTTCCACCGCGTCTACATCGTCTACATCTTCGAGGTTCTCCTAACACTATACTACATCGCCATCCTAATCGCCAAGGTCTTCATCTGCAACCCGGTCAGCGCCTACTGGGCCGTGGTGCACCCGCGGTGGAACGAGCAGTGCAGAGACCGACGGGGCGTAATCATCGCGGACAGCAGCGTCAGCGTGGCGACGGATCTCGCTATATTGGGGTTCTCGGTGGCGCTGACGTGGCCGTTGCGGATGGAGCGCAAGCAGAAGCTGTCTGTCATTGCCGTTCTGGGGGCGGGCAGTGCGGCTGTGGGGTTCAGCTTGTATCGACTGGTGCTTGTGTTGGGCTTCTCGATGGGGGAGCAGATGAGGTTGATTTTGAGGATTTTGATGTCGGAGTATGGATTTGTCTTTTTTCCTTTTCATTCTTCCTCTCGCTTTCTTTCTTTCTGTCCTCGAAGATTCGGCTGATGCTGAGCTAATAGTACCGCCGAGGGCGGCATCGGGTTGATATGCGCATGTGTACCGACGTTGAAGAAGTTGGTAGAAGTCGTGGTTGGAAAATATCATACTGAGAGGCAGGAAGACACGCAGAGTGACCAGGGACCGATTGTCTCGTCAGAGCACGCTCCACCGGAGTTGAATCCGATACCAAGCAGTATCTCGGGTGTGTCGTGATGATTGTCATGACTTGAATATCCATTTTTTCGGTTTAGAGTCTAGATCGTGGTCAGACTGGAATACCCTTGTATTGTTGTATCTATCGCATTTGTCTATTCCCGGCATAGTAGGAAATAGGAAATAAGGGAGACCTAGATCACGCTCAATGAGCCATCTCCTACATCGACCTCGACCGGGTCAGATTCCCTTGCAGCCTAATCAAATCTTGCTATATCCTCCATCAACCAACACCTCCGACCCATTGATGAAACTGGCCTTTTCACCAGCCAGGAAAGCAATCACCTCCGAAACCTCCTGTGGCGTGCCCCATCGCCGAACAGGGACTGTTTGAATGAGGTCGTCGTAGTTGGATCCCTGACGGATAGACTCTTCCAAGACTGCCGGCTGTTAGGCATGTCACATATTCTTTGGACCAAAACGACGAAATGAAACGCAAGAGAAACATACGTGGTGTCTTGATAAACCCAGGTAGAACACTGTTAACGCGAATACCCTCCGCACCATAAGCGACGGCATCCGTTCGGGAGATTCCCAGAACACCAGCCTTCGCTGCAGCATACTACACAAATCAGCGCCATACTGGAGGTATATCAGACAATAGAACATACCCCCCCAACCGTTGGGTGTGACAGCACCCCGAATATAGACGACACATTGACGATGGATCCCCGCTGGGGAGGCGCTCCGGTTCTGTCCACGATCTATCAGCTTCCATGTACTTTCATATCAAAATAGGAAAGACACAACACGCACCGTGGAACGAGGGTAGTCTCCTGGCGCAGCATCTGCTGGATTTCTGCCCTCTCGCAGAGCCACACCCCGCGCAAATTCAAAGCAATGACCCGATCCCACGCGTCGGTGGACAATTCGTGCGTCTTCACGCGGGGCTTGCTACTGATCCCGGCATTGTTGACAGCATAATGAATAGCACCGAACTTCGCAACGGCAGTGGACACCATGTGCTGGACGTCAGTCTCGGAGGAAACGTCGACTTTGACGGTGACGACCTGGACGTCGGGGTTGAGTGCACGCAAACCGTCTGCCACAGTCTGGAACCCCTCCTCGTCGATATCGGCAAGCACGAGCTTGGTGCATCCTTCTTTCACGAAGGTCTCAGCCGTGGCTCGGCCGATGCCAGAAGCGGCGCCGGTGATGAGGGCGACTCTGGTCTGTTAACGACTTCCATGCGAAGAGTAATAGGGACTTACCCGATCATAGTGTTCGTGTGGAAGGCTTAACACCCCTTGACTTGCGAGATTTGGGGGATAATTGCGCAGGACCTGCTCTCTTTCCCCGCATTCGACTCGTCATCCTGCATCTAGTATGGAAGGAGGCCAATAGAATGGCCCGGCAAAGGATGCAACATATACATCTTGAGGGGCTTTTGTCAATGTCCGACTTTGGTCTCATTGGGCGACCGACGTGTTCACTATTTTCTGTCTGCGAAATCAACTTCTGTAGTCGAAGTTTCCCGGGGCTTGCATCTCGACAATTTGTAGTGAATCCCATCCCAATCTGGACCCTCAACAGTACCGGCTTATGGTGATAGTGCAGCCCCGCCATCCTAACCCGATCGGTGCTAAACCAATAGATCTCGAGATAACGACAATGACTCACGACGCGGCTGTAGTCAGAAATTAAAAACGTGATCTCCAGGAGCCGGTACCGTGCAATTTGGCAAGATGGAAAACACTTGATGAATGCGCCAGAGACGGGGTGATTACTTTGTCGTAAAATCCAGTATCATGCCAGACGTGTCGCTCTATCCCGCCCAACGGACCGTTGTGGTGATCCCGCCGGACCCTCCTGCAATTCTAACCCAGCGACTCACCCTACGACCTCTGCGCATCGGCAACGACGCAGACGCAGAGGGTTTATTCGCGATTCGCCGCCGACAAGATGTCGCCGACTGGCTGTACGATGCATTCGACCCCATTTCCAGTCCCTACACACACTAACGAACAGGTTCCAGCTGGCCGCGCGTCCCCCACCACAGTGTCGAAGAGACCAAAGAATGGATGCGACGACGGCAATTCCAAGCACCCGATGCCTCTGGGGCCGTCGGACGACAGTTCACATTCGTGATTGTCCGGACCGATGACCCCAGCGAGCAGATCATAGGCTCAATCGGGATCAACTCGCTGGACCCGGCGCCGTCTCTAGGCTATGGCATTCACCCAGAGTTCTGGGGACAGGGGTACGCCAGTGAAGCCGTGCGAGGGCTTGTCGACGCGTGGTGGAAACTGTCTCGCGTGGGTGGAAATGGCGAGGCGGAGGGGGAAAGACTGTGGGCGGCGACCAATAGGGCGAATCGAGGAAGTGTCAGGGCCTTGGAGAAGGGGGACTTTCGGGTCTTTCGCGAGGTGCAGCTCGAAGGGGATACAGTTGTCGTGATGTATGTTGAGAGGTGAACTGCCACATGATGTTGGGAGAAATGATAATCGGGTCGATCCTGCTTCTGATACCCTGAGCGATGTGTATGTGCTGGAAAGTCGTGACATTTACATCCTTACCCTCTTGGATCATATAGGGGCCAAAGACCAGTGGGATAAAGTAGCTTCTGTATGTGCTCCACAAATGTGGCGTATATGCCTACGTGACAAAAAGGGATTCACTTTTAGGTCAGTTGTATACTAATATGGAGATTAATACCTTTATTTGCGTCGAAAGCTATAGTTCGTGCTCTTCATGGGGCATCGAATGGCCATAGTTTCTCTGCCTTTGCTACTGTCATGTCATCTTCGCCGCGCGCTTCCATTTCCTTGGCCGTTTGGCCGTTTGAATGAATATATCGTACTGCGCGCGATGAAAATCTTTTGCAGCATCCCACCGCTCATTCGGGATCCAGCCGTCAGAGTCAGTATTGAGCGAAACCTTCAGCCACTGCTTCAGTTGTTGGACCGCCTTAAAATCATCATAATCGCGAATGTGCCGCTCCAATTCGTCGTCGGTGGGAGAATACGGGCATGATCCCAGCAACCCTAACTCCGTCCAGCAAGCAAAGAGTTCCACCAACGCGTGTCGGATAGCAGTAGCGCTGTCTCGCCATGACGTGTGACAGCAGTGAAAAAGCTGAAATAATGCTGGGTCGAGCGACCTCGCGGGTTGTACTTTGGGGGCATAGGCCTTCATGTACACGTCGTATGTTTGACAACGGATGGACGCATCCTTGAGCTCCTTCTTGCTACGGCCGGGAACTTCCTGCCCGTCTAGGTCTAATATGGTCTCCACTGTTTCTTCAGGTTGATCCGCAAAATCGGGTGGCTTGTTTGCGTATATGAACGCAGGCTCAATGCTTGCCCATTGCCAGTCAATAACACCAGTAATGACAGTCGGATCTTCCGCAGAGACGTAGATATTTCTTCTGTGAAAATCAGGATGAAGTAGAGTGGGACTAGCGGAGCCCTGGACACGCTTATCCTCGACTAAGTGCTGCATCACTTCCCGGCTTATATTGATCAGAGCGATGTGATCCCGGACTGTTCCTTGATAGGAGAGTATATCATGGTTAACCGCGTCTCGTTTTGGTAAGCGAGAGAAACCGGTCTCTATCAGGCCTAGGGAGTAGCTCCTCAGATCTTGCCCTGTTTTGTGCTCGTTGCATTAGAGTCGTTTGTTGAGAGAGTGTATTAGGAGACTAACAAGGACCACAATTTGAACTGGGAACCCCATAAAGCTCAAGCTCGCCCGGACTTCGATTCCAGAAAACCGGACTGCAACTTGGACCAATAGAGAATCCCTGGTCGAAAGAAATCTTCAGGTGCGACTCCAGGGGCCCATCTGCAAAGTACAGACTCCCATAGGCCGGGAACTTAAAGGATGCCAGTTCTCTGATCGCGATGGAGAGCGCTTCTGTACACAGCATATGCTGTTCCATGTTCATCCGAGGCCACATATCACGCAGGGGAACACCTGCCACATGCTCTTAAATAATATACTCCGTGCCAATGGGATTTGATGGATCATCGCTCCAATCCAGGATATCGGGGATCGGGAGCGAGATCTTGCCTCGTACTATACAGGAGGCGACAATTAGCATGTTCACTGCATCCTCCATGGAACCGGGATGGGGAAATCAGGCGCACAATATGCCATTGTTGCTACCTCGGAATTCGTTGTCAACCTCGGAGGGCCACTAATACTAGTGGGTAATCTTGCCACGACACGGGAGCCCGTGTTCATTGTAAGAAGAAAGACCCTATTGCATCTCCCTTCCTTCTTTTCACAGTGGACTACCCTAGTAGCCCCTGGGCAGAAGCGGGTGGCTCTCTCACAAAGCGCAGAGAAGTCGAACATCATGCGGCGAGCGTTGCGTTGGAGCTCGTCTCGGTGAAGCCATCTTCCACCTGTATAGTTATGAGGATCGAGTCCTACCATGGAGGTCAATATCGTATAAAACCACGTGTTTAAGTTTTCGATAATCCTACATACGTAACTCTGTCTCTTCCAAACCTCTCCTTTCGAGTATTCGACGCGGGAAATCACTGCATTCGGTCCTCGTGTGGGACAATTGTCGCGAAGAGAAGGGGGCCACCAGAGGGTGGTGGTGTAACTGTCGCCAGAATCGCATTGTGCTGGTTGTCAAGCAGCCCCTAAACATTCTCGATGGATGAACTGCTGCTTTGATATAAGTGGGAACGTGAGAAAGAAGACACTGACTGGCACGTGGCGCATCACCTGACTGCGGTGATTGTTTATAGCCTTATTAACCTTCTATCTGCGCCATCAATATCATCACGCATCGGTTATATGGCCGCGCCATGCTCGAGGTGTCGTCCGTCGTGTCTCTCTTCATTGGCTGCAAGATTCTGTTAAATGGTCCCGAGATAGATTGGATTTGACCTTGGCCTGATGATGGCTCAAATCCCTTTAATACGGTCGAACAACTCATCAGACAAGCTACATATACTAAACCAAGCCGAAATTCTCAAGCAGCGTTGTTTTACCCTACGCGGGGCTGTTAAAATCTAGGTCCACCACCAGTTGATCCGTGGGCAGGCCGGGTCTATGGTGTGATACGTGAGTGAATTGGTGCAAGCGGTTAAACCATGAATGACATTCTTGACACTTGAAGTTATGAGGGGGTGCGAATAGCGACACATGCCTAAGAAGTTGAAAAATAATCGGTGGAGAAAGACCTCTGCCAGCCAGCTCAGGCGGTGGCCAATTGCATGCCTCATAATTCAACATGATAGCACTGCTCCCCAACCGTTATATACCTTTTCAGGCGTGTGATAGTTGCAGTGGAGTGGAATGGTGTGTGTCCACGCTGTATCCTCGACAACGACATAGTCTTGTTTTGCTATTGTTGCTTGCTTGCTCCATGTTTGGTCCAGGGTAACTTGAGTAATCTCACTATCACTGAGCCACACGAGTCCCAGATCAGCGTTGACGAGTCCAACTGGCCCCCGTGTGCGTTCCCGGCTTCAGTTCATTTGTGTGGCGCGGGATGTTCGTCCAGACAATGATCCCAGGTGTTAACTTTTGTAGCTACCTATCATTATGGACCCTCTCATTTTCCCTTGAATGTGCCCTCATTTCACTGGATTGATGCGATGGTGGAAATACACGCCTCTGGGCGTGTCGGGCGTGGGGTATGTTTGTTGCCATAAAAGGATGGAATTACCCCTCGGCTACAAAGGATATCACGACACTTTTGGCCTCCGTAGGTGATTCTATATTGACTGACATGCGTTTTTTTGAGGTCTCCCAGGGATGTGGGATACACCACCAGTCGCTCTATAGCTTCCCATGGAATTTGTGGTAATATGGAGGATTGAGATGGCGATGAGCAAGCGCTGACCAGGATCAGGAAGAGTTTTTGATGTGAAGCATACAATTCAGAAAAGATCGTACACATGCTCTGGCCCAATGTCTCCGACAACATCCGCAGCGTTTTGAGACTGCTTTCTGTGGGGCCCCAATCCTCTTCTGTGGTCCTCGATCACTTCCCCTGGCAGTCCACTTCAAGGTCAATCGAATTGCTCTCAGCAGACGCTACCTTGCCACGTGGGACGAGCACCTTTAATTCTAATCCGGGGGGGCATAGTCAGATCTTATGACAGCGCAGAAACTTGGACGCTCTTGGGTGGGTCCTCTTTTTATTCCAACTGCGCAGCTTCAATCCTGATGACTTCTTCTGGTGGGCTCTCCGTGAGGTTCAGGGGGTGGATATTGTTCAGTAGAGTCAGATTGCTATAGGAGTTATCTTATCCCTTCAGGAGTTGCAGTGGTCTCCTACTCTGGGCCAGCTGGCAATCTTGATTGACCTGGGCATAGGGGTATGGCGTACGTATCGGAGAGGATGAGGATTGGATAGCAGTTCATATGACGGAGGTTCATCCATAGATTCGCAGCGACCTAGAGAGAAATTGATGAAATCAAGGAGAATAGGGGTGGTTGCAACCGATGTGTAGAGAGTGGAGATGTGTGAAGGGGGGTTAAAGTTGAGGCAGCATGCATCAATGCCAGTGGGCAAACCTCATGATATATCTTAGAATATATTCACTAAATACAATCACTGTTACCTTTGCAAATCTTGAACCTAATACTCGGTTATTCAAGAAGATTTTATATTCACTGGAGGCATCAATTATCATTTTGCCAGGTCTATCTCAGGTTTTTAGTAGGTACTATTGGGGATATATATTCCGGCCCAGTAGCCATCCCATGCCCATAGTTAACGCGAAACGGTCCAGAGCAGACACAATTTACACAAATATTAACAGGATTAGAATTAATACGGGTATAAAATCCCGAATTGGAAAAGTCCCATAGGGTTATGGAAGAAGAAAAAATGGCAAGAGAAGTCCCCAGTCCCAACACAGTAATGCTGACTTCAGATGCCGAAGGTGTCTGGCGATGCAGGAGGCATTCTCAATGAATACATACGGCTAGAACGGGATCCAGAAGGAATACAATTAGATCCTTCGACCGGCAGGAAGCAATGATGTGGTCCCGGTTGGCCTCAATATGATAACCATCCCAATCAGCGGTAGTGGGGATCCGTAAATTATATCATTCACGCGAGGGACTCCAATTCCACTGCCCACGCGAGTCAGTCACCGAATTAAATTGCACGGATAAACAGGGGCGGGGCATGGGGATAATTGTTCCTTGTGGATATTGCAAGGAGTAATCTTCAACCTTCCTGGACATGAGCTAATGGTGCCTAGCGTACTAGAGAATCCTTCCAGGTTCCCGATTCTCCGCATCAGCGGGGAATCCTCCGCAGAAAAACATAATATCGGAGTATTCCGACCCCTGAAAAAGTAATGATTTTGATAGGAAGCAGCATCCACTGACGGCTTTACTATTAGGGATGGAAAGTGGCAACAGCCAATATCATACACACGTCACAAAAACAAGCGTGGTATAAAAGTGATGAACCATAGACAGTCAAGACAAACTATTAATACAACAGGTGAAGAGATAAAAACTTTGTACAAATCCCATTGCGTTTTCAGTTTCGGTTCCTTTACTGGGCCAGAACGGCAGGACGCTTGGACAAAGTCAGCCACACGTTGCGCCAGTAGCCAACGCCGCCCTTGATCGTGAACTCTGGGGCCGGCTTGCCTGGGACAAACTCGAGCTTGAAGCGGCGGAAGAGCTTTGTCCGTTAGTGAATGTCATAAAGGTCAAAAACAGTATATGCCATAATCATAGCAGGGAACAGAAAGAACGGAACATACCTCGAGTGGTCCCTTGTACAGTTCCATCATCGCGATTTCCCTCCCCAAGCAGATGCGGGCTCCGTAGCCAAAGGTGAACAGGTACTTGTTGAAGAGCTTGGCCTTTTCGGCATCGAGCCACCGTTCAGGCTTGAACTCCTCGGCGTCGTCGCCGAACATTGTCTGGTCACGCTGCATGATCCACGGATTGCCCGAGATCTCGGTACCGGCCGGCACATACTTGCCATAAAGATTCATGCCCGGCTCGGACACCACGCGGGGGAAGATGTTGGGGGCCGGGGGGCACAGTCGCAGCGTCTCGCGCACGCAGGCCACGTAGTAGGGCAGGTGCTCAAGAACGTCGGCATACTGGGCAATGCCGGCGCCCAGAATGCCCTTCCGGGCGGCCTCATCGATCTCGGCCATCATCTTGTCGTAGACCCCCGGGGTCTGAATCAGGTAGGGGATCATCGCCTGGAAGACAGTTCCGGTGGTATCGGCACCAGCCAGGAGCACCAGGAGCACTTCCGCCTTGATGTATTCCAGATCCAGGGGGTTGCCCTCCTCGGTCCGGGCATCGATAAAGGTCTGCAGCAGGTCGACGCGGTCGAGCGCTTTTCCGTTCTTGACATCGTCGAGGCGCTGTTGGATCAGGCTGTCCCGAAAGCGCATCAGCACGCCGATGCCCGAGTCGTCCTCGGGCTTGGCGACAAAGTACTTCTTCATCCAGGTGGTCTTGATCCAGCTGGTAAAGGGGTGCAAACGCGCGAGCATGCCGAACGCGGGCAGTCCGTCGTGGAACCCCTGGATAAGACCGCCGACGTCCTTACCTTGTTCGATGAAGCCAAAGGGGGCGCCAAAGCCGACTTCGCTGATGACGTCGTAGGCCATGTACCTGAGAAATTCAGTGTCAGTAGTCACCCCACCCACCTGGGCTATGATCGAGCACTTACACTGCCCACCAGGCAAAATCAACCGCGTCGCCCGTCTGGGCAAAGTTCTCGTTCAGCTTGTCCAGCCAGGACATGATGCGGGCATCAATCATTGGCTCCATTCTCTTGACATTGGTGAAGCTGTACGGGCCGGCGACGTGCTTGCGGAACGAGGCGTGAGTCTTGTGCGAGCGCATGTTGAACAGGGATTCGGTCTCGCCGAAGCTGCCCGTGATGTAGTGGCCGGTCTTGTCGGCATTACGGTGGTAGATTTCCGGAAGTTTGGTCGGGTCGGCGACGAGTAGGAGGGTGGGAGTGATGCGGACGACGGGTCCTATTCTCTGTCAGAGCTGCTCTTGTTTCTCAATCGTCGTTGCAGTAATGAGAAAGCCTACCATATTTCTTCGTCAAGGCTGTGACCGCTGGCAGCTCCGTCTCACGAACATTGTGCCATGCGATCCACAGACGAGTCACGCTCCCCCAGAATGGACCGGGAAAGACAGAAAGGGGGTGGAAGAAGCGGTAATACACGATTTGATATGCAACCCGCAGGACGCAATATCCTACGAGGGCCAAGATCAAGCTCGGGACCGTGACCTTGCTGGCAAGGCCTTCATCAACGAACCCCATAATGAATGACAGTTCAACCGGTGGCCGGTAGGTGTTGAAGTCAGGACACAGGGCGGCGCATAAGTGGCAATCCCATGGCCCAAATACCCATGGCCAAGGCAAAACCCCCCACCGTTCTACGCCGGCGCATGTTGCGAGCCATGACCACCCCTCTTCGTTCGCAGCTTTCGCGGAAGAGAAAACCCCCGACAAGATGAATCCGCAGTGGGCACACCAGAAGACGGACTCAATAATGGCGAAGTGTGTTACCGTCTTTGGTCGTAGATCTACTCCTAGAAGCCTGTCTAGGCCCGCACATCTCAATTCCCACCGTTTTATACACCAATGACCACCCGCCTAACGGTCATTCTCAGGATTTGCTAGACAAGTGTGCATCGGTATCTCCTGACTGGGAAACGCTAACGCCGCAGCGGGTAAACGCAGATGGAATCATGGCAGTAGCGGACGGGCAATGGTCCCCGTTTGGAAAAAAACGCGAGGGTCCACTGCTGTCAACGGGGAGTGGGGGGACCAGGGGGCGTCCATATCCCCGGCCAGTAGAATGCCATTGTGTGTCGAATCTGTGGGACTAGCTGACTCACTAGTTATAAGTCCTGTTCCCTTTAGCCATAGAATCGGAGTCAGTCGTCGAAAATCGCATTTTGTCTAATTATCTATTTTTATTTTCGACAACGGGGGTTGAAGAGATTTTAGCTGGCCTAAGGCAAAGAGGCCGTTAGTGATCCACAAAGCCCTAATTCGGGGACCATCTATTATCCTGTTCTGCCCAAAAAGTGGGCAATCAGCGGCGGCCCTGTGGCCTGTTGTCAATCGGCCATCGTACCATTGCTGCTCATCTGTTTCCCGAGATCTCGCAAGCCAGACGGATGACTTGGTCGATGCGATGGTCGGTTGAGTCAAGTCGTCCACCCACTCCCCGTCCCCCGTCCCCCCGCTCCCCGCTCCCTTTCTGGTTTCATCGATCCCCAACGCCTCCAACCGAACATGTTCTTGCATCCCCCCACGGGTCGTGCACTCTGAAACACTAGAGGAATCAGAGAGAAGGGATAGCGGGTGCGACCAAAGCAGGTTCGAGTTGAAAGGACGGATTGCGCCCCCAAATGACCCCACCGGGTGGACACTCGGGACGACTAGTTCTGGGCTGGGAGAAAAGACGATTGCCGGTCTACAGTAAGTGGAGCCTGCATAGGACTGGCTATTGTGTTATGTGTCTGCCTGTGTGGATATTGCACAGTACACATAGGGCACGAGGTATGTATCTCAGGGTGGGCTGAACCGCCTGCGATCGACAGTGTCATGTCATTTCGTTATTGCCAGGCTATGTATTTCCAAAGATTCCAGGCACGACGATCTCCCAGCTAGGTCGGTCCAGGGATGGCCTGACCCCTCACCACCCGTTGCCGCGGTTAGGACGGGGCGTCCGTTGCAAGGAGGAATAGAGCTGCCATCAGGGTGTCGGTCCATCATATGCCAGACAAGGGACCCCTGCCAACTTTTGTCTGGCCACTGGGTACCCTGATGTGCAAAAAGTCTTCCGTGACGATCTGTTCGCTTCTGTTTCAACGGTTTTGCTCTGGGCCTGTCATCGGATACTATTTTCCAGCAAGCCATCGCTGATTAGTTTACGGGAGAAACACGGATCCACATAGCGTGCAGCCCGGTTGCCGCTATTGTTATTTTGGTCCTGCGCCGCTGAAGATGAAGTCCCTCATCCTGTGATGCGATGCGGATCGCACTCTCCTCCTCCGCGGCTCGATCCTCTGGCTTAGGCGTGTCTATCAAAGGGGGGGACGGGAAGACGCCCCTCACGAGCAGACGGCAACGGCCTTGCCGGGGTCGGCAGGGATTTCGCCTCAACGCCGCGGCTAGGGGCACGTTTGAATGACGGCTGTGCAGAGCGACTGTGAGGGTGTGGTAATGCCAGGGCAAGGTCCTAGAGATTCAACTGCTGGGGAGAGGTGGTCTAGCGAATTGTCTATTGGGTCCGATTGAAATAGGCGAACATCGATAGCATCCCATTTATATGGTTTGGCACCAGCTATTAGCGGGTGGCGGAGGTAGTCCGTGGGCTCCACCAGTCGTATCTACTGTGAAGTCGTGTTCCTGTCGACATCCCGTCATCACCTTATGCGAGTTGTGCAGGATGCTAAAACCTTAGTCTCAGGGGTCACATCCATAGTATGAAGATGTGGCTTGGCCTTATGCATTCCCTGCGACATGGTGGGGACCATTCCAGCTGCATCATAGGCATCTGGGCCTGGGATAAAGCCATGATTTGATGAAGGCCCACTTGGTCTGCCGCAGTGGCGTCTGTAGATTCTGTACTCGTCGGATGGACCATCCTTTGCTGCCGCCGCCTGGTGTCATGACAAGTCGAATTTGCCTTTCCCCCTCTCAGTAGGTCGCCTGTCCATCACAGCGTGATGCCTGCACGCTCCAAAATATCCCGAACGGTAGCCAGGTCTAGCTCGATCCTGCGGAATCCAGAGTCAGGGACTTCACGGGCCGGCGGCCATCATCGATGGGAAAATACGTCCAGTCCTTCGTTCCCCGGGTGGCTTTCCCCGGTGACTTCTAGGGCAATCCTGCCAGACAGACGGGTCTGCTAACCACTGCCGCTGGACCCTGCCTGTCTCTCTTTTAATTTATTTTACGTCTGTCCCCCGTTATAAACGTACACCTTGCCCAAACTGTGCCAACGGACTTGACGGCCTCGTCCTTTTCTCTCGTTTCATCTCCGGACGATGCCTACCTCGAACGAATACGGCCCGGACTCCCAGGGCTCCGTCGTTATCGGCGTTGCCCTGGCCTTTGCCATCATAACATTTATTGTGATTGTACTGCGGTTGTTTGCGCGGATTTATGTCCTGCGGCAGATGGGCTTCGATGATTGTACGTTCTTTTTGCAACAAGGGCGTGGGGATAGTGCTGACCAGACGTCCAGATCTCATCATAGGTGCTTGTGTAAGGACCCTCATATCCACTGGCCCAGACAGGACTAACCGACACAGTTGTTCTCGTGGGCGTTCAGTGCTGTGACCATTGTCGGTACGTGCATTCATACCTATATTTTACAATGCACGTCTATATAGCCCCAGGATGACTCGCTAACACGAGATACAGCCGTTCGGCATGGGTTGGGATCTCATATAGACAATGTCCCCTTGACGGGGATGGAGACGTATGCTTTTGTAAGTCTCATCGCCCGCCACAGAATCCCAGCAGACCTAACCGTTACAGAATGTCTGGCTTAGCTCCATGTTCTATCTCGCCTCGATCGGCTTCATCAAGACCTCTGTGTGCTGGTTCTACACCCGACTGGGAGCCCGCTATCTCACACGCTTGGCCTATATCATGATGGTTATCGTGGCCTGCCAGGCCACCTCGTTTGTCCTCGTGGCAGCCTTCCAATGCAATCCGATTCCCAAGGCTTGGAAGGGGGAGGCCATTGGGGGCAAATGCGTCACGATCAACGTCTTCTACCTCGCTAACGCGGCCCTGAACATCTTCACGGACGTGCTGACCTACACCCTACCCATCAAAGTCGTCTTCGAGCTGCAGGTGCCCAAGAAGCAGAAGATGGTGCTGGGATTCATCCTCAGTCTGGGTCTCTTGTACGAAACGCCTTATCCAGCTTCTGATGAGATTAATGCTGACCCCGCCAGTGCCTGTATCTCCTCGATCATCCGCATCACCTACATCCCCACCATGTTGACCTCCAAGGACGCCACGTGGGCCATCACGGGCGCCATGTACTGGTCCGTGATCGAGATCAACATTGGCATCCTCGCAGCGTCCATTCCCTCTTTCAAGGCGATCGCCTCGCGCTTCCTGCCTCGCCTCATCGGCGAATACACCTCCAACCGCAAGTACGCGACCTTCTCGGACGATCCGCGGAAGTACGGCACGGGCTTCTCGCGAGTGCAAGACGACGGCATGGTCATGGGGGGGATGGGCAAGGGCTACAACGACACGGCCATGGGCACGCAGATCGGACGCACGACGTCCGAGGATCGCATCTTCGTGCCCGAGGGCCGCATCTACGCCAAGACGCAGATCGAAACCAACGTCGAGGAGAGTCGCGATTATACCGGCCGATCGTCATCGCTGGAGCGACATTAATTGCCCTCGTTCTTGCACGTTCCTCGTTTCTTATGTTATAATCTAATATCTGGGTTTATGTCAGGTTGGTCGGCTGGAATCGTATCGTACATACACACACACACACACAAGCAGCACACTTATATATACCGTCATGGCTGGTGTGGCTCTCATTCTTTATCTTTACCTTTCTTTTTTTGCTTTCTTCCCTGATACCACTTTGTTTTGGCCCGGGTTTCGGCTGGCACGGGGTATTGGGCTTATGTCCTGCCGGGCAATTATGGTTGTTTTGAAGTTTTGCAGGTCAGGATTTGGCACGTTTTGTGGTCCATCCGTATTATAATATTAGCTAGTGCCAGGTCAAAGAAGCAAAAATTCGTTGATAGATTTCGAGGGGATCATGCTATGCTTGCTTCTGTACATCTCAGTAAGTCGATCCAATTATTGACGTGGACGGGATTGGTAGATGATGAACGAAAGTCTGGAAGAGATCGATCAACCCAGAACAAAGTGAAGAGGCCATGTAGACAGTGACCATAACCAGTTTGCTTCATTCACTGTTCTCCATACCACCATTGAAGTTAGACCAGATACTAGATATGGAATGGTGGTGCCATAGGCAATCGACAAGTCTATCATATCAGCAAATGTAATCCAGAGGGGAGAGGGGCAAAAGACAGGTCAGAATCGATGCCCCACCGACCCACGGGTTTTATGATGCAGCAACACATATGGAGGTCTTCAAGATCTATCAAGGTTGATCTTCACCTCTTACTCCATATCGGGCTTCATTTCGAAAGCTATGGATCGACGCCACGCGTTCGTTCTCTGCAGGCTCAGGTGGATGCACATTGTACTGTTCATCTTCTTCCACGCGTCCCAACGAACGACGGTCACAAGCATCACCAGCATTGCCCCATCTCGGAGGCTTTTGTCCAGTGGCTATAATAACCACTAGTGGCTTGTCTAGTGTGATTCGACCGCCACACGATAACGTAGTCGTTCGCTTTTCCCCCGCAGATGTGTTGTGTCCGTCAATCTCAATGGCATACTGTGAATATGGTTCTTCTTCTCAACCTATCCTATATCTGTCTCACAGTCTGTTCGACATTCATATCTATGCAATATTTCCGTGCACAGCATCACCGGCAGCCCACAGGTACAGCGAAGCGATAGGAATGCTCCATATCACGCCTACATTCAGCATCCCGACCGTGGCAACTTGGACCCCACTAAGGGATGGTCCCCCACGACTAGGTTGGATCAACTAGCCCCAGCATATTAATTTATTCAATGGGCATGCAGGATCCGATGGCACAAACGACGTACGTTACTCGAGCCGATGGAGGGCATCCATGGCCAACGACACGTTGCTGAGTTCGAGTATGTTTGTGGTCGGAGGTCAAGTGGTGGAGGAGCTCTAAACAAGAGACTATAAGATCATCATGGATGAAGGAAGACACAGCTGGAGTAGAAATTTCGCACTTGATTGTACAATGATATATCCCACAAGATCAACACAATCACCCTCACCGACAAACCAGTATACGCGGTAATACGAAGCTTATACACCCCCAAGGCCCGGTGCTATCACGAAAAACGCTCTCGATATGAAGGTTATACAACGAGAACGGCCCCCACAAACGCCAACCAACCCGGCAAGTCCGCAACGAGCATGCGCACACGGTGAATAGCCAACCACCGCTCCATATCCCTCGATGACTGTCCATCTTCGTCCGACTTCTCGAAGATGCGCTGCACGGGGGTTGCGACCAGGGGAACAAACAACATGTGTCCGATAGCGGCGACCAAGCCCGCCCAGTAGAAAGTGGAGCGGGAGAGCGGCCACGGCGATCGGTGGGTCAGGGATCGGATATTAGCAATGGAAGAGACGACGGTCGTCAGGTTGAGGGCAACGACGGTGCAGACAGAGCGGTTGAAGATGTAAGGGAAGACGCGGGGGAGCAGGCCGTCCGCATCTTTGCGCGTGTGCGGTTGGACGAAGGATGAGAAGGCGAAGAGCTCGAGGACGGCGTGGGCGACGGTCCCGGTGCTGGAGGCTAGGGGGGCAGCCCTGAGGAGGGCAGTGGGGTCGAAAATGAGACCGGAAGCCATTGTCGCCTGCCAGGTTGGAGACTGTGAATGGGGTGTAAAGGTTGATGGGTTTTGGGGGGGTGCGGGGATGGGAGAAGGCGTGTCTATAAGTGCTTACGCGCGAGGATCATACCATGTCAGCCTCGGAACCACGGCTTTACGACCTCATTTAGCAATCTAATAGTGATTGGTGTGGAGGATGTGGCGTTAGTTAAGATCAACAGATTATGATATTCTACGCATACCGGGTGGTAAACCGGCGATATATATGTAGATACACTGGTGCAAATATAATGTGCAGATGAGGGACACACTATGGACAAATCCGCCGGTATAGGTCTAGTACGCATTCTGCATATGTTCAGAACCATGCGATGGACAGCCGTCTACTCCCCCTTCAGCTTCATCTGATTATGTACCTTGTAGTACACAAATGGATATAGCGTCTCGGGCACCAAGGTCAAGATGATGATCCACACGCTCCACGGAGAGCCCACGTACGACCAGTTCTGGGGGATATTCCAGTAGCGCCAAAAGAAAACACCATAAGCCGTGAAGCAGCCGAGATAGCGCGTGAGCCTACCTGGTCAGCATGATTCCGTATCGGTAGTGCAGGAGTGAAGTCTCGCAAGCGACCTACCAGATCTCCAAAGAGTGCCCCCTCGTGTCGGCGTCACTCCACAGCAACCCCAGACAGACATATCCGATAGGGAACTGCAAGAGGATCCCCGTCCAGTATGCCGTCATCTGCTCGCGTTCATCGGGAAAAGCCATGCCTAGATACTTCAACCCCACGAGGCTCGCAACCGCGAGACCCAGGATGTTGCGCAAGAGTGGCCATCTCTCGCGCGGGGGATGCGCGCTACGCAGTGCAGTCGACACAAAAGAGATATCTAGCATAAACCACGCCGAGAAAGCCAACCGTTCGAACGTAGTCGTAGTCGTCACGACGGCGTAGTAGAGCTCGTATGCCATGATCGGGCCCATGAACTGGATACTGCCCCAGCGGGCACCGGGGTACATGCGGTCGCTGTACGTGCGAATGATGCAAAATGTGTAGCAGAGGGCGTAAATCACGCCACAGGCGATTATGAGGCCATCCTGAACGAAGAGATAGCTCTCAGGTGGGGAGAGAGCCGCGTCGGCTGGCTGGACAATGAGATGCGGGGTTTTCCGAGCGAGTTCGAAATTAGCCATGTTTATGGTCGTTGAAGGGAAAGGGTGTCTTTCTTTCAAATTATATCGTGAGAACCAGGGAATAGGCAGAAAGATTCCATTTATAGGCCGTCGGAGTTGGCGGATGGGCATGGCTGCAGGTTGGGTGTCTGTCTCCACCCCCAGCCTACGACTACAAGGGTCGATGATGTCATCTATCATGAACATCCCATGCCGTGTCGATCACGGTTGCCTCGTCACCCACTGATGGGAGATCAGAAGCATTTCGATACTGCTTATTCTTGTGGAAGATTTTGCAAGGGATAGTGTAGACGCGGGCACAATATAAGGGGCACGTATGGAATTCTGCCATTTGTAGGACCTAGGACTGTTTTTCCGACAGTCAGCTATAATCTGATACCAGATCGAGAGAGCGACTGGGCTAAGCTTACGTGGGGTCTCAGCCTCCTAGTGGTAAGATAGATGGCGATCTGATCTCTAGTTCGGCCAGTTGTCCTTGCTATGACTGCATGACGTGGATTTGTCGGGAAGCCAGAAGAAAAATCCCATCCAACTGGCCAGCGGGACCAGAGTTACTATCAACCACTGCACCAAAACTCTGAAAAGCATTTTGGGAGGGTTTACCTGATTGATATTCTGAACAAGCACTGTAACTGTTATCCCACACCCAGTTATTCCATCGTTGCGCTCGCTTTTTGTATCACGTCTGGCGCTGGGAATCGCCCATGACGACCCAATCGCATTTGTGCTTATCCACCGGTCGATGCTTGCGATGGCACACGTCCCGAACAGCATAGATTATGGGCAGTCGAGGCGACACCCATCCTTGACAGAGCTCCGTGGAGCATGTTGTGTATCCCACACGCAGCTGCTAGCGATTCACCGCGACCGAGCGAGTACCCCTTCGAAACCAGGACATGATAGAGAACCAGTCCTTGTTGGAATAATTACGCCTGCCAGACGTAGAGACTTTGTTATATGTGAAAACGTGATAGAGGTGAGGTCGTTCTCGTATACCACTCTATGTACGCGACGGGAACCGGGTCTCATAAACCGGCGATCTAGGACAACCGGATGATTGTGCTGATTGAACGACAGACATTCTCGCGAGGATGGACAGTAACACAAGCGACGAGGGTAATCTATGGATCGTATCTATATGGAGGAAACGATGGTTAGCAATGTTCCAGCAAGCTGATCGCAACACAAACCAAGGATGCTGATGATACCGGTCTCTCCAATGGGACCGACGTGATTGTACCATTGTCGCTCTAGCAGTAGTGCCGTGTCTGGCAGATTCGCAATTTGAGAGCCAGACACGCCTTCTGCGCCAATGAAGCAGCTCATCCAGAAAAGATAAGAGGAAACGTCGATCCAGACATCGTTCGTGTTTTGTTGGCATGCGGATTGGGATCCTTGTGCATTCCTTAGTCATCCCTGCATAACCCTGCCTGTTCATCACGACTTCCCCTGATAGAAAAAGTCTAGACATCAAGTTGAATACGGGGTAGATCGACCCGAATTTTCCGTATACTCCCTTCGTATAGCATGCATGTCACATCGCCTATTCCGGAAAGACCATGCCATGGTCTCACTGCAATTTGGGAGGCTCATCCTACGGTCCCATCAAGATTGATGAAATTGGAGAGTAGACAGTGGATGCAACACGAGTCGGAGAGGACCTGGACTCCGGGGTTTGGGGGTTCAAGGGCAAATGAAACACAGTAATGGGGTGCGCTATCGGTCACTGGCTTAACCGAGCTTGTGAGTGTCGCAGGTTGATGCATGAGCCACTTCAGAATGTCGACGATCTCTACGCCATGTGGCAGGGATCGGCATCGCGGTCCCTGGATGGCAGCCCTGTCATCTCTTCAGACTCATCGCACTTGGGTAAACGATAGCTGATCTTCGTGTACCTGACCATTCCATGGCAGCTTGTGTTGCACTGAAGTGCCTTGGCGGTACATGCTCAGGGTATTACATGGGTCAAGCGGAGTGTCAGGGATTGATGCGATTGTTGGATACCTCAACCATGGCCGGCCCGAGTCGAGACCATATAAGGCTGGCATCGCGCCCGCTTCCTCATCTCCAGCAGAACAATCGAATTGTCCGATAACAACCCAAGCAAGCCAAAATGAAGTTCAACACCCTCTCCGTCTCCGCCACTCTCGCCGGCCTGGCCAGCGCTGGCCCGCTTGCCGCTCGCGCCGACGGCGTCCAGGGTTTCGACATCTCGCACTACCAGGAGAGTGTCGACTTCCAGGGAGCCTATGATGCCGGTGCCCGCTTCGTCATGATCAAGGTAGGACGGACTGCCTTTCTCCTTCACCAGGCCTATTCTCTAATGCATTGCAGGCCACCGAAGGACTGACCTACGTCGACTCGTCCTTCAGCTCGCACTACCAGGGCGCCAGCGACGCCAAGATCGCCCGCGGTGGTTACCACTTCGCCCACCCCGACGTCTCCACGGCTAAGGAGCAGGTCGACTACTTCATCAAGAACGGCGGTGGCTGGTCCGACGACGGCATCACCCTCCCCGGCATGCTGGACATCGAGTTCAACCCCAGCGGCGACAACTGCTTCGGCCTCAGCCCCGACGCCATGGCCGCGTGGGCCATCGAGTTCGTCGACGAGTACAAGGCCCAGACGGGCGTGTATCCCCTCGTCTACACCAACGCCGGCTGGTGGGCCGAGTGCACCGGCGACGCCGGTGGCCTGGGCGATAAGTCCCCTCTGGTGCTGGCCGCCTACACCGAGTCCGCCCCGTCGACCATCCCCGGCGACTGGGAGACCTACACGGTGTGGCAGTACAACGACAGCTACGAGTTCGGCGGCGACTCTGACATCCTCAACGGCGGTGAGGATGTCCTCAAGAAGCTGATTGCCGGCTAAATGTATATACTGGGGTATATACGCGGGGTTGGGGTGTATTTTTAAACAGGCTTGATGTCAAACCGTACATAGGATAACTGGACAGGATTTGCCAGTTTATTTTTATTCTTTCTATCCAATATATTTCTTTCTCTTTCTTGGATCCTGTGGCCACTGAAAACAAGCAAACATCGAAATTATCGTGTATTCATTGCTACTATTAATCGACCGCTATCTTAAATAGACTTCTACTTCCGCGCAGCCTGCCGGACGGCATCCATGATGGCGTCCGGCCCCAAACCTTGGGCATTGATCTGCTCGAAGAGGCCACCACAGCCTTCCTTGATAGCACCCAACGTCTTGTACTTGGGGCGCAGGTTGCGCTCGAGCAGGTGGGTACCCAGACGCGAGCCGAGGCCCGTCTTCTGGGCGATCGACTCGACAGTCAGAACGAAGGGGGTGGCGCCGTAGACGCGGATGGCGTCCTCGTCGACGATGTTCAACGTGGGCTTATTGACGAGGCCGATGTCGAGGCCCTCGCGGCGCAGACGCTCGACAGCGTCCAGCGACCGGTACAGCATGTCGCCATAGGAGACGATATAGCCGGCGGAGCCCTTGCGGATGAACTCCTCCTTACCCGGGACGAAGTCGTAGCCCGAGCCATACAGTTTCTCGTCGGCGCTGCCTTCCTTCAGGATGTAGGGGACCTTGGAGCGGGTGGAGAAGATGAAGCGCAGGCCCTTGGAGAAGAAAACCTTGCGGACGACGGCCTTCATCTGCTCGCCGTCAGCGGGGAAGTACAGCGTGGTGGACTCGGCATCCATGAGGCCGTTGTCGGCGAAGAAATGGTTCAGCCCGAAATGGCAGGTGTTGTCGGCGATCTCATCGATGCCGCTGTGCGAGAAGTGCGAGAGCACGGTGCAGTCGTTCAGCCGCGCCATGGTGATCTCCGAGATGCACATCTCGAGGAAGGCCGAGAAGGTCGAGAAGACGCCCTGGCGGTCGCCGTTGCTACCGAAGCCGAAGCCCGCCGCCGCGGAGAAGTTACCACGCTCCATCACACCCGACGGGATGTACACCTCGGGGTGCTTCTGATGGATGCTCTTGAGGCCCGTGGAGCCCTCGAGGTCCGAGTCGATGACCATGACGCGGCGCGCGGCCTCCTCGGAGCTGAGCTCGTCGAGGACGGAGTTGACGGCCTCGCCGAAGATGGTGCGGTTGGAGCCCTTGTCCTTGGTGGAACCCTCGTACTGGTGCGGGTTGCTCTGGGGCTTGATCTGGTCGTAGAAGGCCAGCTGGTCGGCCGAATAGCCGCGGCGGGTGAGGTACTTGCGGGCGAGGTCGACGGGGATGACGTCGTGGGCCTTGGTCTGGCCCTCGATGCCCTCGATGCCGGGTGCCATGGTGCGGTCAACGCTGACGGCGGCGGGGCCGTTATGGGCGACGACCTCGCAGATGGCGCCGTACAGCGAGTCGAGGTCCTCGCCTTGGGCGTGAACCACCTTGAGCCCGTGGCCCTTCAACGTGTTGGCCACGTTGTAGCCGTGCAGGTACTGCGAGGGGTGGCCGGCGATGGTGACGTCATTGTTGTCAATGAAGAGCTTGACGTTGAGGTTGCGCGCCACGGCGATGCGAGCCGCCTCGGCGTCGTTGCCCTCCTGCTGGGAGCCGTCCGAGCCCAGCAAGATCACCTTCTTGTCCTTGTTCTGCATAGCGATGCCGTTGGCCATCGCCCACATGTGGCCCAACCGACCGGAGCTGAACTTGACGCCCGGGGTGAGCCCCAGCTCGGGGTGGCCGGGGAGCTTGGAGTTGGCCTCGCGGTAGTCGAGGAGATGGTCGGCGGGAATCTTGCCGTCGATGGCCGCGAGCAGATACTGCGTGGCGACGCGGTGACCGGCCTCGTCGAAGAGGGCGTCAACCCACCCGCTGGGGTTGCTGTTGATGAAGGCTAGCAGGATACAGACCTCGGGGGCCGTGTCGAAGGGACCACCGGTGTGTCCAGCGACGCCACGGGCAGAACCCGTGGCTGTGAAGGCAACAATGGCATCGCGAAAGACGTCAATGTTATGCTGGAGGTCTTTCTTCTGCTCCGGGGAAAGCTTGGAGTTCTTGGGATCCAGCTGGAGCCGCTTGAACTGTGAGAGGTCGACGGGGAATTTGAAGCCCATGGTGTAGTTTTTTCCTTTTTTTTTTCTATTAGGTATATGGAAAGAAAAAACGTTTATACAACGCGAGAGCAATCCTTATATATAGGCTGCAGAAAAATCCGCAAACGACGGGGCGAAGAAAAGAACCGGATCCGGATTGACTGACCTCAGAGGGGTGATGATGTCATTTTCGCATCATGGAGGGTTTCTAGCACTGTCGCCCACATATCAGGCACAGGGGGAATTATTAATGTCGGAAAAAGGTTCACGTCTAGGTGGTGCTGTCGGAGTTTTGTTCAACTTACTCGACTCGGTATGTGGTGGGTCTCTTCGCAGTCGATCCGGTCATGATGAAGCTGTGGAGTTGCGGATGGATGACTTGCTTGCCCTAATTCATCATGATCAATGGTTTATGCTTGGACTCCCACTGGGGGATTCTTTATTTGATTTATTTCTATTTTCCTGGATATGGACATGTATATATATATTTCTATATTCAATCATTTATCGAGAGTTAGTGAACACTGGTTGCAATTGAAAGGGTGTGTCGCGACATATAATTCTACTGGGACACATCTCAGGACAAGATAGTATCTAGTTCTATATGTCGCTAGACTTATCAAACAATGCCCAGGCACTACTGCACCTTTCCTCGTGAATCCACGCGCCAGATCTCGTTAACAATACCCCCCCGGTGCGCATAATAAAAGTCGTGGAGATTCACCGTCGGATCAATATGGCTGGGAATCATCTCCACCCGATCCCCAACAGACAAGGACGGCGTCCCCTCCTCCCAAGTTAGCGACCCATGCTCATCCCCCAGGACACCATATGTATATCGAGAATCCTTGCACTCGGCCAACCCACTATCCGTCGTCAGCGACTTGAGTCCGCTATCGATGGTCACCGCCCGAGGCCCTTGCTGGCTGACAACCGTGGACAGGATCGTCAAGCTATTCGAATAGAACGTCCCCACCGCATTTCGATAGTCCGTATCCATAAAGATAAACGACCCAGGTTGCAGCTCTGTGACTCCAGGAACCGTCGCGCAGAACTCAGCCGTCCCGGTACCCCCAGTGGTGACCACTTCGATCGCAAACCCCTCCGCGCGCAACGCATCCGCCGTCCCCGTTAGGATCTGCATCGATTGTAAACACTGCGCCCGCCGATCCTCCCGGTCGTGTAAATGCTGCAGATGGCCCTCATAGCCCTGGACCCCGACCAACCGGAGATGCTTCAACCCCGCCACATGGCGCGCCAGAGCCAAAGCGGGCTCGCCGGGCTGCACGCCCGTGCGGTGCAGACCCACGTCCAGATCGATCAACACCGTGATGGGGTCGTCGACTCCTGCCGTCGCGAGCGCGTCATTTATAGCCGTCGCACCGACCGCACTATCGACCACAATGCGGATTCCCCGATGCCGACGAAACAACTCCACCAGACGGCGGACCTTGGCGGGGCCGACAATTTCGCACGTAATAAGCAAGTCGTCAAACCCCGCTGCAGCGATCGTCTCCGCCTCGCTGACTTTGGCGACGCAGCCGCCTCTGGCACCGGCGTCGACCAGCTTGCGGGCGATGACCGCGCTCTTGGTGGTCTTAAGGTGGGGGCGAATGTTGAGACCGGTGGGTAATAGCTGGTCCATGAGTTTCTTGATGTTTGCCTCGGCGGCGTCGAGATCGACGATCATAGAGGGCGTGTCCAGGTCGTCGAGTCTGTCGCCGACTTTAGGGGCGTACATAGTGATTGGAGATTCCATTGGAGGCTAGGGTGTAGAACCAGTTGGATGGTCTTGTCAGGACGCGTCGTTCTCGGGTTTCGTTAGGCAAAGAACAGACAAGGAGCAGAGGGGTGTATTTGTAAGGGGCAGAAGGACGCAAGGGGACGCCCATACCAAAGGAGTTGATCATATCAGCATGCATCCTTTCGATAGGATGCTGGTCCTTGATTCGCGTGTTATATCGGCCCCCACATCGCGGGGGTGGTGAAGGGCCCCCCCGCACTAGACGCGTTAGTGTATCTTTGTTGATATCGAGCGGGTTGAAATGCCCTGTTTGGTGTTTCTATCCTTCGATAACGGGGAGGAAGTGGGGTTATCGCACGGTCTCCAATTGACATTGATGGAGTAGTTGTAGGTTTGGCTGTAGGGTAGGTTCGTCCTTGGGGTAATATTGAATCTCGATTTACTGCAGTATCTTGGAATACGCTGTTAGTAGGTCTCCTTCGATCAGTCTGATGCTCTTGAATATTATCCACTTCATTGGAAGATAAACGATACTGGTCAGTGGGTTAGAAGAACGGAAATTGTTGTACTCTGTCGGTGCCCCACTCTTGCAATCACTGTATCCTTTTCTATGCAATGAATAGGCAAGTTACTACCACTTTTTGTAGCAATAAGAGCAAGCCCATCTTGTATCCGGGTGAAATGAGACTATATACAGTGTGAAGTTTTTCATTTCGTCCTCGCCCTTGAAAGACACCATAAATGTAAAATGAATAAAAATAAAGAGGAAAGGGACAAAAGAAATATTCGCTATATGCCATTATCCCGGTTGTCATTTGCCGGCCATTTTGTGCATTTTCCAACTCATAACTGAGTATCACGCGTAACCACGACGGGCATACGTGAAACGTCACTATCAAATGAGGTACGGTCATCGAGGACTTGGCTCGGACCCTATGAGCTCCGCCGGAGGGGGCCCAGTAGACCCTTGCATTTCGACTCTCTCGTACGGCTGAGGTAGCTCTGCGGGGAAGCCTTTACTGTCTAGCTCCCGCGGTCCGGTGTGCGGGTCATACTGCGACACGGAGGGCTGGTTAGTGGCATCTGCATCGACGGGTTGCTGTTTATTGGCGTGCTTTCTCCGGGCGAGCCAAAAGCCCAAGCACCCGACGAGGGCACAGCCCACGACGGGGCCAACCACGGCGCCCGCGATCCAGGCCCGGTTTGACCTCTCGTCGTCGGGAGGTGATTTGGGATCGCGGGATGTTGGCGTGGGTGTGGACGAGGGAATGGAGGAGCCGGGAGTCGCCTGGGCGAAAGGCGTGCGGTAAGCGTGGTAGGTCACATCGGGCCAGTTATCATTCGTTGGTTCACAGAATATGTCGACAATATGGGGTTCCGTCGCCGATGGGGACTCGCTGACTGTCAGATAGACGCATGTACTTCCCGGTTTGCTGCCAATTCTTAGAAGAGTCCGGGGAACTGGGAAGGGACATAAAAAGACCGCCGTACCAGGTGGAGGTTGAGCCGTTGTCATGGAGGACAGTGACACTTCTGGAACAAGATGTTTTCATGTCACAGTCCGCATTTATGTCCTTACAGCATCTGCCATATCCGTCCCTGGAGACATAGGTTTCGCCTTTATGGTTACAGGTGATTACCTGCCCTGTTGGAGACCTTCGGATTAGTTGTAAGGGCAGAGTCACAGGATGATGCTGAACCCACAGGTAGTTTCCTCCGTGTTGTACCACCAAGCCTGCTCGCTAGTTGTCAGAGGAGTGACTGTAGCTGTATCGTTAGCGGCCCATGCGAGCAGAGGGGCAATGAGACCGAGGATCAGTATGACCGTCATCATTCGTTCACGCCCGATGTAGACAATTCTACGCAGTGATCTCCTGGTGCGATCTGGAGATCTCTCGGCACCCGATCAAGTATGTATAGGTGGTTCGCATCGACGTTTCCCCGACGCAATATCGAAGAGGAGATATGTGTATCGAAAAGGCTCAGACTGGGGAAGGTGATTGGGGGGAAAGACCGAAGAAAAAAAAAAAAAAAAAATCAAAATACGAAAGCAAACGAGCAAAAGAAAAGAGAAAGCAAGCAGAAAAGGAAAGCTTCTAGCGGCTCTGTTGATATTAGCTAATAGTATCGTCCAGGATCGTGGAGGCGGCATCAACACGGCCATGACTATACCCATAGAAGATAATGATCACCCCATCTATAAGCAATGGGCCCTCTGTCAGGTGGGCCAATAATTGAGCCCATGCAATGCTCCTTTCGGGTATAAACGGTGTTGACCCACCCCTGCTTCTAACAAGGGGGAATATCGCAGGGATTTGACCATGATATTACCTGGCTATTGGGCCAATGTCCACACAAAGTGGACGGGAAAGATTTCTTCATTCGTACTGGACACTCTATGATCTTGTTGTTGCTATACTTGTTAATATATATTGTTTATCGCCTTTGACCGACGCGTTAAAGCAAACCGAGCAATATAGTATCCATCACAAACAGCCAACACAACGACATGAAACCGCCAAGGACTGAGTTATGAGCGTACCAGTGACTGGTCATTTATTCCCCGGACTTAGTATCCATGCCCGCGATATCACCGTGACAGTAAGCCCACACATGGGAGGCCTAACCAAGCCGCAATTCCAGTGGAGTCCGGAAACGCGTCGGTCGAACCCCAACCCCAGAGGTTTTGTCTTGAACTGAATCCAATACCATCACACCCCAGTTCAAGGCTAAGGTACACTGACATACTAACAGACCAGGATAGTAATTTCGGGGGATGAGTTCCTGGTCAGCATAGCACGATCCTTCGCTTACACTGTGGACACTGGATCCCTCCACTCTAGCACAGCCACGCTAAGATGGTCAAGAGGTTCAGCGTTGCCCAACGCCCAGTGCGAGCAACCCCTTTTCTAACACTTGGAAAGCTCCCGTTCCCCACCGCGCGAAAGATGCACCATATCTGGAGCGCCGGCGCGATCGCCGTCCGCTCGTCCCCCGATCAGGGGCACCGTCAAGTCGGTCGGTGAGCCTAATCGTTCCTACAAACTTACCCGACCATCTCGCTGTGAATTTAACGGGTTGATACCCGCGTCCCATGGCCCCGGGGGTATAACTAACCCCGTACACACGAATAATGGCCATGGGAGCTCCAGGAAGGAAGTGGAAAGCTGTGCCGTGCCGAAGGTACAGCTTTTGAGGGACTCGGTGCTCTTCTCTTTGTCTGTATTGTAGGTCTGTCGGCCTCTAGTTCCAAATATTCCTACCACCATGTCTCTTCAAATAGAACCAGGGCTAGAAACCTGACTCGTAGAAATGACTGTCAACTATACACAGTAGACCGTTCATGCTCGAACATCACTTCACCATGTGCTTCAGTCCACTGGTAGAAACAAGCACAATGTCCTACGCATCTCGATTAGCCCCATCAACGAATAGATTTGGAAAATCACCCGGACAGACTCACAATCAACCAGGTCGGAAGCAACCAAGTGCACAACCACGTCACGGACGCCATGTTCCCCCTCCAGCGCTCTCCACTCCGGCCTCCAATTGCATCGTCCACCACTCTCTGCGCATACACTGCCGTGGACATCGAGTGAGACTTGACAGTACGACCACTGGAAAGGGAAGCAATTTCTGCCGCCGCCGGTGTGTAATGGGAGGTCTCAGCCAGGTAGTTATGTTGGGCGTTGTCGAAGATCTGGGAAGTCACCAAACCAGTCATAACGGTCATGACCTTGACGCCCAACGGGGCCAGCTCGAGACGGAGAGTTTCGCTATATGTGCGCAGGGCCGCCTTCGAAGCAGCGTAGAATGCTACACTCGACACACACAAGCTGATCAGATCCACTCCACTACAACGGGCAACCAGACAGAGAAAAATACTTACAACCCCATGGCGCATACAAAGCGCCCGCAAGAGACACGTTATTGATGATCATCCCGTTGGAGGCAATAAGTAGCGGCAAAAACGTATTGGTGACGGAGACGACGCCCCAAAAATTGACATCAAAGACCTTCTTCGCCTCCTTGATATCTGTCTCGACGGCCGGAAAGTTAAGATTCACCCCGGAGTTGTTGACTAGGTAATTCAAGCGGCCGTCGCCGCTGGTTGCGGCGATGACCGTCTCCTTTGCGGCGGCTACACTGGACGGAGACTCCACGTCGAGCTCCAGCCGCGTCACGTTCGGCAGGCCCTCGAGGCCGGTCATTTTGGACAGCTTGCGCGTGGTCGCGAAGACGTGGACGCCGCGTGCATGGAACGCTTTGGCGAGCGAAGAGCCGATTCCGCCGTCGCTACATCCTGTGATTAACGCTGTGGGGAGTGTGATTGTTTTTGATTCTGGAGAGTCGCCCATGATGATGCGATTAGACGGAGACTTGGATGTCTGGGGGGTGGTTGCCCGTGCACAAAACGCAGGTACGGCAAGACGACAAGAAAATGATGAGATGAATTTAGAGGTGCCCGACAAGTTCGCCTCAATCCCCAATATCCTAGGTTCTCCACGCGAGATGAATTGCGGAAGAAGTGGAGTCGCTGAGCCTGGATGTCGTCATGGGCAGGAAACGCCGAATATATGCAGCTGACTCAGCAGCAATCGCTCATAGTTAACTAACATGTGCTGTTAATTCCTTCAAGAACACTAGACCTTATGGAGTAGGTGATGGTTGGCAGTAGGTCTTACTCCAAGGGGTGAGGATTGCTGGAACTAAATCCGGTGGTGTTCAGCAAATAAGCGGTACCGTGCTGGGATTGAAGTATATCATCCTCGAAAATGACCAGTGTCACTGCGATCTGACAGTGCGCGAGAGCTATGAGGTGTCAGTAATCACAGCTCGACGATTTAGTTGAAGAACGGTGTCGCTGAGTCAGACCACGGGTGTAGCCACGTCTGGTATGCGTCTAATTTCAATGCCACGTTAGATGGAGGCAACGTGTTTGATCCTGGTCAGCGCCAGTCATTGATCGTCTCCATCTGTCGAGATGCCAGTCAGCGATCACGATCGTGCGGCCTCGCGAGTCTGACCTCTGTGACTATGTCAAGGATTTCCAACCACGGCGTGATTCTTATATTAGGTAGGATATCTGAAGTCCTATTCCTCCCGACTAGTAGTCGGCCATGACCTGGATCCACCGATACCGATGTCATTCATAGTGGGACTCTCAGTCCCATCTGCTAAATATAGCTCCGTCTTCTCTGGGGCCTCGATTCAGGCGGAATCGACGAACGAGCATCACAGAAACAAACGGGCTGTTTTGGCGTGTACCTAGATCCAATGTCAACAGAGTATATGGCACAGGCCAGCAGGGCCCATTCCTTCCAGGGCAAAGAGGATCCACTTCGCGCGCACTTAACCCGTGAAAGTTCTGAGCAGGAACGATGCCGACTCCAAGGAACGGCCCCAAGTGAACCTTGATCGGCATGTTCTTGTATACAACGGTATGACGCTATACCTCATGGCGACTCGACAGATAGGGTCTACTCATGCGGCGCACAATCTAGACATTTCTATTCACTCCAACGGTGTATCTCTACCTGGCAGCCGCACGGAGTGGGTTCCCTCTTGTTTCTTCAACAGAGGCTAGGATGGTGATCCTGCGGTGGATTCGGCCCCAGGATAGCATCAACCCATGTAGTGGAGACGCATGCAGAACTGGGTATATAAATGAAGGATCCTAGCCTAGGAAGGTAATAGGATTGACCAGGATTGAGCCGCCGGAATGGTATTTAGTATAGGACGGATGACCTTTCGTGGAATATAGTTGATGATGCTACCGTATTCCTAGAACATTGTCATATCTGACCTGTTTCGCCTTCGGAGACCACCCCCATTCCCTAGATAGAACTAGTAGTCGTTGGCAGAATTAGATTGGGAAGTAGACAGCATACCAGACCCACCGGCAACCACAAATCTACCACGCTCACAGGGCACCTGTACAGAGCACTCTTAGTGCCCCACGATCATAAGATCCTCAGAACAACATCAACCGATAAACTGCGCAAGATGCGAAAAACACATCGACAGGATAGGAAAAGCCTCAGAACCGTAATCTGTGGACCTCGGGCCGTTTTTCCTAGTAGATTCCTATGTAGATAAGGTTAATCTCGCGAACTGAAGCACAACAAATAACATCCGGTTCTTCATATGGTCCACATTATGCGCGCCATAGATACATCAATTTTCTCGGCCTCGACAACCGGAAATGAGATGTTCACCGATTCGAATCTTTCAGTTGACGCCGCATATGATGTAGCATATCGGTGGTGCCGATATTTGCCAGGCATACTATATATAGCAGAGGTTGCCGATGATCGGGAGGTGCTGGACGTTCAAATGATCTGCATTGTACTCAGGGGGAATCGATTATTGCATATTGAATACTTGGAATAGAAAGTGGCGAGATAGTAGGTTCATCTGAAATAATTGATTCATTCTTGTGTGCCACAGGCGTCGTGACAGTCTCGTTCGGTAGCAATTGAGCATGCGATTTTAGGTTGGACGATCTATTGTTGTAGACCTGGGACAGGAAATGGACGTTTGCTGTGGATGGACATGTCCATACTATATTTCTCGGCCACTGCACCAAACTAGCTAACGGCACTTTGATCGGGCTTGATATGATTGATATCGCAGCACTATATTATCTAGATAAGTAAATATCATACAGATACTGGTGTGTCGAGTAGCTTCCATGAAAGCGTCCGTTGGTACTTTCCATCAACCATCGCCAGGGTACATGAAGGGAGAGACAGATAGTACACATGATACATACAGAATCCAACCCTGGCGGCTTCCAAGTAGACCCCAGCCTCACTGCGGTATATTCGAAAGAGAGGCATGACACGGTTTATCGCACATCCAAGATACTGCATGTCCCCGTGATCAAGAACGGCAGCCAAGTACATGAACGCAGGGAGACCCCTTGTAGATGACCGCATCCCCAACAAGAGCCAGAACGAAAAGACGATGCACTATGCACCTTGATGCGGTGCTGTAACACCAACGATTGAAGCGAAGCGACGACCAAGACTCAGAAACGAGCCTCTGGGCTATAAATCAGCGGACTTTGAAATCCCACCGGTAACGATCCATCTAGATATTAGAACCCCACGCCAGGGTTAGATCACACACGGCATCACCGGCTGTATATGGTCCGTGACCAACCATGCATGGCCTAGAACAACAGCTGTTCAGGATGTCGAATGCGACCGTCCAATAAATCATCGGTTCGCTTGGAGGCTACAGCGTCGACCAGCACGAAAATGGAACCCCGCGTTGTTCCTATCGCCCGCTCGTCAGGTGCGACAGTCGGTCTACCTATGCGTCGTTATTTCACGCAGTAAAACTCTCCCTCGCACGAAAGTGTCCCGCCCCTCGCCAGTCGCGGGTTGGGCAGGTCCACCAGGGACACGGACAGAGCCATGGTGTTGTCGGCCGGACGGGACACAAATGACCTCATAAGGACCGGCTCCCAAGGGGGGTACACTAGGCAATAATCAATACGAAAAAGTCAAAATCAATAAATACGATAGAACAAGAGAGCCACCGGGTGTGGCCGACAATAGAGTCATAATGTCTTCGGTCACATGGAAAGCCAGTCACTTGGCGAGCTCGCCTGCCCCTCCATAAGAAGAGCGGGGCAGATCTAGCGGTCAATCAGATCCATGCTGAACGTTAGGCGGACCGTGGGATGGGTGGATTTCAGACTATAAGACAGAGACACGGATGCAAGTCGGGGAGCTAGCGGATAGTCTCGTCGATGGTGCCATCGGGATGGAAGAAGGACCTAAGGTTCGCTGGCGCGGTGTTATTGGATGAGCCTGAGATGGTCGCGTGCGCTGTACCAGGGCTCGACGGTGGGAAATCTGGGGAAGCAAGGCTGCCACTGGTCTAAGCAGACCGACATCATTCATGATGTTATGCAAATGAGGGGAAGGTTGTATTTGCCAAGTAAGTTTCCTGTTCATACTTGATCATATTGGTGCTTATCATGATTGGGGACGCCGTCACATGGCGACGGGTGCCCTAACCAACAAGACATCATCCATGGGTTGAAGTGGACCGCAAGTCGAATCGGGTTGCCAATCATGGCTGGGTCATAGTTGGGTTTCTTTATTCTCTTGGACAGGTTACACCCGTGACAACACAGTGTTAACTTTGTAAGAAAGAACAGGGGCATTTGCCCAGTTGGGGAGGATCCACATCGGCTGTTGATTATGGTCTGGGATCCATCGAGTCGAGCCATCCATGCGAGGCTATCAGCAAACATCTCATCGCGCGAGGGATCATGCATCGATTCCACCCTCGACGCATGGAAGACCATCGGACAGCCAGAAAACCAACCGAGCCAACATCGCTGTGACCGTCCGAGGGTCTCGGAAGTAACTATCATCTGGTCTTTGTCTGCGATCTTGCGACCTGCGACTTGCGACCGGGGTCAGGCTGGAAGGAAGAGACGCCGATCCTCCGCACTCCACCGGGCGGACTAGTATCATCGCGCCAAGAGACGAGGAGGCGATCAACGCGCTACTTCAAGGTTCACAAGGAATAGGCAGAAAAAATAAATAAAAATGGGAGAAAAAAAATAGTTTCCGGCTCCTGCAAGGTCGGCACAAGACCATTTCTTTGTCGCCAGATGTCCGAGCAGTGTGCGGGGGATAATGCACTGAGAGGGATAATGCACTGAGAGGGGTTATTCGGAATCGCCTCCGCTTCCTGGAGGACCGGGTTTCAGGGGGAGGAATTGCTTTGCATGCTTTGTTGGCTAGGCACAGATGCCTGACCGCATCCCACTCTTGCTTACACCCATGGACTAGTCGCGATCATGATATAAATGCTCGGGGGGGCCCGGACGAGGGGGCATGGACGATCAAGGCGTCTGACTCCGATCCTGTCTTCCCCTTCTCCATCTGGTGACAAGCAGATCTGGCGTGTGTTACCTGAATCTGCAAGTTTGTCTGGTCGTGCACAATCTCCCTCCCTCCCCCTTTCCTCCCTCTATTTTTGGTTTAGGTTTGGTTCAGAGAGACATCCTTCCCGATGCATCTTCGCGTCTCCTGGCTCGTCCCCTTGCTGGCTGCGGCTGCGGATGTAGTCATCGCCTCACCGGTACAACAACACCACAATGTCGCCCGCGCCCCCACCAAGTATGCCGTCAAGACACCGCCGTTGGATACGCCGTGGACGGAGAAGGTGGGAACCAACCCGTGGACGGAGTATCCGCGGCCGCAGCTGGCGCGCAGCCCGTGGCAGAACCTGAATGGCATCTGGCAATATCAAGGCGCGTCGTCGGTGGACGCGGTTCAAGAACCGCCCTTTGGGCAGTCTCTGGAAAACGAAGTCTTGGTGCCGTCCTGTTTGGAAAGTGGCTTGTCTGGTATGATTGTCGCGATCGCGTACGAGTCAAGGGAGAAGGATAACACGGGCTAACGGCCGAATGCAGGGATCCAGGGGAAAAACACTTACTACTCCTGGTTCAACACCCACTTCAAGGTCCCTGGCGACTGGAAGGGCAAGAATGTGCTGCTGAATTTTGGCGCGGTCGATTATGAAGCCACCGTCTTTGTCAATGGGAAAGAGGCGGGCTTCAATCGCGGCGGATATTTCAGCTTCACGGTCGACATCACAAAGCACGTCGAGTTGGATAAGGATAATGAACTGTAAGTGCGGTTCAGATTCTGGGAAGAGCCCTGCTAACATAGTGACAGGCTCGTATTCGTCCATGATCCCACCGACAGCGGTGACTATGTCATCCCGATCGGCAAGCAGAAGACGGCCCCAAAGAGTCATATCTTCTACGAGCCCTGCAGCGGTATCTGGCAAGGCGTCTGGATCGAGGCGGCGCCGGCCAACCACATTGCACAGTTGGATCTCGATTCCAACATGGACGGCGAGGGTAAGTCGCGTTCCGTTCTCCCCGCGATAAATGGTCTCAGAGCTGATCACCATAGTGACCGTGACGGTACACTCGGCAACCGGAAAAAGCAGCCCGGTCGTTGTGACCGTGAATGATGGCGAAAAGGAAGCCGCATCGCACAAGGGTAATTCGGACAAGCAGTTCAAATTTCAAGTCTCGAAGCCAAAGCTCTGGTCTCCCGAATCCCCGACTTTGTATAACGTCACCGTCACCCTGGGCGATGACGAGGTACAGAGCTACACGGGCTTCCGTACGATCGCCAAAGGCGAGGTGGGAGGCATCGTGCGCCCGATGCTGAACGGCGAGTTCACCTTCATGTTTGGTACCCTGGACCAGGGGTACTGGCCCGATGGTCTGTACACGCCGCCTAACCGTGAAGCAATGGTATACGACCTCAAGGTACTGAAGGGGCTGGGTTTCAACATGGTTCGCAAGCACGTTAGTCGCCTATCTTGCTGATTTATGCGCGATCGTGGCTAACCTCAAATAGATCAAGGTGGAGACGGCGCTGTTCTACCGGGCATGCGATGAGCTCGGTCTCCTCGTCATTCAAGACATGCCGTCCCCGCGACCGCTGCAGAACAAAAACGGCCAGACCATCCTCCCCAATGAGGCCCAGCAGAAGGAGTTTGCCCGCCAGTTGGACCTCCTGGTGAACCAACATAAGAGCTATCCCAGCGTTGTCACCTGGGTGTGTATCCCCCTCCCGGTCGGACAATTCGACATTGCTGACGTCGGCACAGGTGATCTATAACGAAGGCTGGGGCCAGATCAGGTTCCCCTATCCCGAGTTTGAATTGACGGAGCGTGTGCGAAAGCTGGACCCCACTCGGTTGATCAGTTCGACATCGGGCTGGCATGACCACGGGGATGGTGATTTCAGCGTATGTGCCTCGGCGTCTTGCACCGTACTATATCCTTTCCGTGGACAGTGAGCTAACAACACCAGGACAATCACCATTATGCGAACCCCCAGTGCGGCACGCCTTTCTACTCCCTTGACTCGAGTCCGCACGACTCATCCCGGATCGGATTCCAGGGCGAATTCGGCGGCATCGGCCACAACGTGTCCATCGAGCAGTAAGTCCCGAGTCCCTGGTTATAGCATGTTTATGGTAACTGACCACCGAATGAAGTCTGTGGAATGAGCCGGGTCCCATCAATGAAATCAACCGGACGTACGAGATCGACACTACTCTGGACGCGTGGAACTACCGCGGCCACGTACTGCTCACGGAGCTGCACGATCAGATCGAACGATTTGAGTGCAGCGGCGGCGTGTGGACGCAGACCACGGATGTAGAAGGCGAGACAAACGGTCTGATGACATATGACCGTCGGATTAAGCGCGTAGACGAGGCACAGTGGAAGGCAGACATCAAGGCGTTGTATGATGCGGCCAAGGCTAGGGTATAGCGGGGTGTGGCGTCGACCGTGGCATTATACCACAACGCATGTTGTCGTTATCTCTGTTCATGAATATATACTAGGTTGAGTATATAGTGCCTTCTTTTGCTTTCATGAAATTAATTTTAAACCAACCTGTTGTTTTGTTCCCAGTGACCTGCGGGGCAGAGCTATGATATTAAACAGGCGGGATACAGTATCAATAAATACCCGGCCAACCAGACTGATCAAGGTGTGCTAGCAGGCCACGCAATCCCCCGTCGCTAGCGCTGATCTCCACGATTACTGCCCGAGGAAGGGTGGTACGCCTGCATGTATATTCGGTGGAATCGGATTGGCGACGTGGTCGGCATGCCATCGGATGATGAGTGAAAAGTGTCAGCAGGTGGACGGGCAGATGTAACCCAGGGAAACGCCAGAACCAATAACGGGTGTGAAGGACGTATTGTGCGCATACTGTGACACTATGCAGGCCAGAGACATGGCGTCCTCGGGGGACAAAATGGGTGTCATTCATTGTGTGAGTTGACAGAATATAACGAGGGCGTCGTCACATTCCAGGGTTAGGGCTCACCATGCTTGTTCTTCCGACCGGGGAACGATCGGCGGGAACTGATCATTGATCTTGCATCTATTGGACCCTTGTTTGGGGCGGGTGAAGGAAGGAAAGCTTTTGTTTGTTGTGGGATATTCTAGGCGTGTTGCACGATTTGATACCCAGGCCCATCATCTAGACTGGCAGGTTGGGTAGTCTGCTGTATTAATTGACCGGCTCTGTGCCTACAGCGGATTGTTTTGATGTATGCCACGGCTTGGGGCATGACTGTATATGTAGCGTCCCATCTGAAGCGCTGCCTGTGGTTGATGGCTGTTGATGAGCATTGTCCGGTAAATGTAGAAATAGACTGACTCCCTTTGTCCCAAGCTGGCCTCCTTGATCCACCTCGTATCCGACATGGCTGGATCATGGCGATATATCTCGATTCGTATCAACGCTCTTGTAACCCCCAGGCCCGTCCTGTATGCGTGTGTTGTTCTTGTCTTGGATATTGCCCACGGTGATGTTCAAACCAGCCCGACAGCGGCAAGTACGGTCCTTGGGCACATTTTTCCGCTGGCAGTATGATGCTTCCGGTCAGCCTCAAACACACCACGCTACCGAAATAACCCCTGTTCTTTTCATGGCATTACTTTTACCATTCATATTCTCACTCGCTTGAATTATGGTCCAGGCGACTGGCCCAAACGTTGCTCGCACCCCCTTCACCGGCCTCATTCGATATCTTCTCCTCCATGGCCACATCGATCCGATACAGGAAGATGATGGCTTGCCAAGTTTTGATCAGCTTATCATGAACTCTCTGGTTTTGTCACCCACTGAAGTATTCTGTCAGCGATTCACACAGGTTATGGGGATTGATCGCTGCCCGAGAGATGGTGCGCGCGGTCTATGTCGACACCATATGCGACGATGTCCGCATCGTCTCGGTCCTGCTCTCCACCATTTTAGTCAATAGCACCCCTTACCCCACAAGGCCTTTGGCGATCTGCCAACAGTCTGGCTCCAGCCGTGCTCGCGCACCCTCAGACATTTGACACTCTCGTCGACCCAATACTTCGGCTTCTTCCCTCGGCTTCCACTTCAGGGCGTCAAGTTCGATCGGCTGCAGGCTCTGTCACTGTCGAAGTTTACTTTTGGCGAACCCTCGACGTTGCGCTGGGTCCTCTCCCATGAAGACACCTTGACTGAGCTCTCTCTTGATCGATTCGCTATAATCTATGCAGCAACTTTCCGCCCTGACATATTAGACGACTTGCACCCGGAGGGCTTCGATGTGGACAGAGACCACGGTGGACATGTGCACATAACCTACGATGGACGGTGGCATGCGTGTTTTGACCTCCTCAAAGTCAGGCTTCCACATCTGCGACGTTTCCACTTTGGCCTGTGTGTGAAGGATTGGCGTGATGGGCGGACGTTGTTTGCTCGCGAGGGGCACATCGACCCGGGCTTTTATGTCAAATTGTATATGGTCTATCGCAGTGGAGGATTCGGATACACCACAGTGTGTGGGTTCACAGAAGAGCGGTATATAAGCAACCCCGAAGGCTGGACTACGGGTTGGGAAGCCTTTTTGAGCCTGCATACGACTGTCTGCCGACGCTGTGCTGGTATTGAAATTTCTGAAGAGACAATGTGTCCTAGGATTGGGACTCCTGAAGATATAGTTCGCGGTCAAGAGGACGATACTGGTTAAGGTCCATGTCGTCGTATAAGGACCGTACGGAAATGCCCTTGATGATCCTTTGGAATAGTTTCAATAAGATATGTGGTGATATCACTAGTTGGTTCAATATTATCCTGTGTTTGACAGCTGGGGTTGATCATGCGATCGAAGTCTTGCCCCGATGTGAGGTGACTTTGCTGATCAACAACGTACCAACTGGCAAGACACCGGCTTTTACATCAAAGCTATAAGCTGGATAATACATATCGACAGTTTCAGAAGATGCCATCGACGCATAGGACGAAAAGTGACTATCCTCCAACTGACTTCTACCATCAAGAAAGGACTATCACCATAATCAGTCATCAACATTTCTCTATGCGTCTCACAGACATACTAGATTCACTAGAAACAGTTAGGACCAGTGGTGGGTGAATGAATGTAAGCATATCCTGTAGCTCTGTGGCAACACACCTACCTATCCAACATTCCATCCAGTCTAGAGCAATCCTGATCGCAGTGATTATGGAACCAGGTGGGGACGGCACGATCCAGACCCAGTGATATCATTCTGGTCATGATCCACAGGGGAACCAATTCTCCTCTTGTACTTGACGTCGATATCAGTTCCCCATCACAGCCCGTTGGATCGAACATGTCTAGTACGGTGTAGCCGATTCCCGGCATAGCACGTGCATCCTGCATACCCACATAACAGCGGTGAACATGCAGACACGCCGATCACTGCAATAAATCCATGCAGCAACAGTAGAGGCGCAAAGCAAGGACCGCTATTGCAGACATAACAGTGAGGATAAATCAATCCAGACAGTATTGACAATTATCGCGATGAAAACACATAAACAAAACAAAAACAAACCCGAGATATGGCCCAATCGGCAGGATGAGTTAAATCCCCCAATCCCGTCCCCGCACTTCTCTATCGTCTCCTTCCCGTCTCTCCAACTTCAACCACATCCACCATGGGCCAGATTCTCAGTCGCCTTCGCAATGCCTACCACGATATCCAGGCAGTGTTGGCGGAGCTCTCTACCACCGCCCGCCAATTCGAAGCATTGTTGTCGCGGATCTCCCAGCGAACATTCCCACCTCCCAACCCCACCATCTCTTTCTGGCAGCAAAACCCGCCATTCCCCAACCTGGTCTCCATCGCGTCGGCAACCCTCCCCGCACACGCAGACATCGTGATAATTGGGTCCGGGATTTCCGGCGCAAGCATAGCCTACACCATCCTCACCGCCCGATCCCGCAGCAATGACCTGAAGCACCACCCACCGCGAGTGGTCATGCTCGAAGCGCGGAATGTGTGCAGCGGCGCGACGGGGCGCAATGGCGGACACATAAAGCACAGCGCGTACACGGACTACGCCGGCTTGAAGAAACAGTTCGGGAAGACGCGCGCAAAAAGCGTTCTCCAGTTCGGGAGGCGCCATCTGCCGACGCTGCTCGAATTAACCCGAGAACGGAAGGATCTGGAGATTGCGGAGGCGAGGGAGGTTGAAACGGTGGATATATTCACCGATCGCGATATGTGGGCAAAAACGAAGAAGATGGTGGAGGAGCTGAGAAGGGAGGTGCCTGAGGCGGGAGACGAAATTTCCGTGTATGAAGGGGCGGAGGGGTGTGAGGTACGTACCGCCGCTCAAGACCTGCACGAAGGGTTGTCACTACCCGCGGAGACGTGCGAAGGCTCATGATGGAGTAGAAGTATAACGTCGGTGTCGACCACTGCGTCGGGATCATCACGTATCCGGCCGGTGCGATGTGGCCGTATCGATTTGTCACGGCCCTGTTATCCGGCCTGCTGGCCGACTACAGCGAGTCCTTCGCCATCGAGACCAACACCCCCGTGACGGAGGTCCAAACCAGCCCCACTGGCGCTGGACATGCGTACACGATATATACTCCCCGCGGACACATCAGCGCCACGCAGGTGATCCACGCCACGGACGCGTTCGCATCGAACCTTATCCCCGGTCTGACGGGCAAGCTTTTCCCCGTGCGAGGGCACATGTCGGCGCAAACCCCGGGGACGCAGTTCCCGGGCCTCAACGGTGCGCGGTCGTGGGGAATAATTGGGAATCGCGGATTCGATTACATTACGCAACGGCCTGCGGCCGGAGGTGGACAGCTGATGGTCGGCGGGGGGATGGTGCAGTCTCCCGAACGGGGGATCGACGAGTTTGGGATATGGGGAGACAACCGGCTGAGTTATCCCGTGCGCGCATACCTCGAGGGCTTAATGCCGGCAGTCTTTGGGGAGAAGAACTGGGGCCAGGATGCGGACGGTGGGCGGATGAAGCATGTGTGGAGCGGGTCCATGGGGTTCACGGTGGATCTGCTGCCCTACGTCGGGAGGCTGGACCCCAAGCTCACGGGGCGCAAGCTGTCCAAGAGGAGTCGCTGGGATGGCTCGCGCAGTGCGGGGGAGTGGATATCGGCGGGGTTTCAAGGTGAAGGCATGGTCCTGGCATGGCTTTCGGGCGTGGCAGTGGGGTTGATGGCGATGGGGATGGACAAAGTCGACATGGACGCTCGACCGGGAATGCCGGAGGGTAAGGTGAGTGACTGGCTCCCACGGGAGTTGCTTTGTTCGAGACAACGCGTCGAACGAGGGAGTGTGTCCCAGTTGGCGACGATGCTGTAGATTCTAGGTGGGTGTGGTGCTGGTCATCTCGCTGATACCCGATGTTTCTACAAAGTCATGGCCTCATTAAGTGGGGGCCGTTTTGACGAGATGAATGATCCAGCCACGTAGAGGTAGACAACTCAGAGATAGACATCGACACGCCATGGACCATAAAGCTTCCCCGCCAACCAGATCCAGAGATGACCTCACGGTAAAGCTACACATCTGCCCTGTGGCCGCCCGAGCAACCTAATAAACACATCCAATCAGACCGTTCCATCGATCCAAGTGTTGACGGCGTGATCTGTAATGGAACGGCTTACTGTCCTCCGGGCGAGTCTGTGCTGGTCCCCACCTGGAATCCGTCCCTGCGTCTTAACCTTTGAATTATATCAGAGCTGCGGAATAAACCTTGAAGTGTGAGGGGGAAAGATTCGTGACCTCAGGCTCCATCTGGCCAGTTGGCAGGCAACGGTCAAGGCAGGAAACACGTGATCCCCCTCTTTCTTTTCCCTCCATTTTTCTCTCTTTTTCACGTTTTTTTCTTTGTTTCTTTCCCCTCATCTTCCCTCCTTCATCAGTATCATCCCTGTCGTTGACGGGTAGAAATGGCCTCTTTCCATCAATTCAGAAGATCCAGACTGATTGAGTGGTCAGAACAAAGACAGATTTGCCCAATGTCAGATCGTTGATTTGGGACAGGCCTGACTGCATCCACGGTTGCCCCATACCCACCCCCGGATTCATTGGCGGTTCTTAGTGAGCTCTGGAGAGGGGTTAGGATTAACTCTGCCGTGGCTGAATGGCTGAACGCCAACGGCCCCCAACCAGTCGGCCATCGCCGCTTGTCTCGCTTGCTCAGCGTCGCAGCCCTCTAGCGCTTCCGCTAATGCCGGGGGATGGTTACAGTGACATGGGCAGGGCCGCCTATGCCTCTCATCAGGATTGCGCCACTGCGGTCATTCCCGCCTTGACCTCGTCAAGCTTTAAACCTTCAGATTGGTGGCGTGTAAATCATGGTGTGAAGAGCTCAAGGATGGGAACGGGGGTGGAACAGAGCTGGAGAGAAAGACAGCGCATGGCTTCAACGACACCGCATCATGGACACTGGACCAGAAGGGTCTGTTTCTCGTCCCCACGCTCGATTCATGAGTCAGCCTGGGGAGGTCCACTGTCGAACCACTCTCTCCGTGATCTGGGGTCTGGGGTCGGGGTCGGGCCCATCTGACACCCCTGCCCCATCACCAATGAGACGAACCGCTAGACTACAGTTCAATGTCCGGCTAACCACTAGTCGAAACAGAGATTAATCCTTCTGTTAAACAAGCCAACCAGGATCGTGATCCGAGTCATTTCTGATTCGATGCAACTTCGCCATTGCTCGGGTCCACCAATAACCGGCGGTCCATGACAGCCACCGGACACTGTCAGGAGATGCGTTGACCCGTTCCAAAGATCCAGTCTCATCCGCTCATGCGGTGAGCTTCTCAGCTGCGGGGGTACCGTCCGTCCCATCTGGGGGTTCCTCCGACCGATCTGTCCCGATCGAGGTCTCTATAATATTGGCCTCCCCCTCCCTGCTGCGGACGAAAATTTTCGTGGACTGCTGTTTCTGCTCCGATCTGTCGCTCGGGATCGTCTCGCCTGTCAATCGTGTCCTGCGTCTGTCCAACTGCCTCGGGGCTGCCCCGTCATAATCATGTTGGTCGGTAATATTTATGTGATTTCGGCCATCGCCGTCGTGGGCGGTGGCCTCTTTGGGTTCGATATTTCGTCCATGTCCGCCCAGCTGAATGAACAGTCCTATCTCTGCTACTTCAACCAGGGTCCCAAGGGCCCGCCCTTCACTGATGAAAAGTGCTCCGGTCCCCATACCATGGTGCAGGGTGGTATCACCGCTTCCATGGCTGCGGGTTCGTGGCTGGGTGCGCTTATCTCCGGTATTCTGTCCGATCGACTAGGACGCAAGTACACCATCATGATCGGCTGTTTGATCTGGTAAGCCCGATGCATTCTCCAAGAACGAACTCAGAGCTGATTGTTTTAGGATTGTCGGCTCGACTATCATCTGTGCCTCCCAGAACATTGGCATGTTAATCGTTGGGCGTGTCATCAACGGTCTGGCCGTGGGTATCGAGTCGGCCCAGGTGCCGGTGTATATTAGTGAGCTAGCGCCGCCGTCCAAGCGTGGTCGCCTGGTCGGTGTGCAGCAGTGGGCCATTACGTGGGGTATCCTCACTATGTTCTAGTATGGTCTTTGTCCTCCACCCGTGGCCATACGCACTGACTGACCTCCCGCAGTATCTCTTACGGATGCTCCTATATTGGCGAGAAGGACTTCAGGGGATGGAAGGCCGCCGCGTGGCGCGTTCCCTGGGCCCTGCAGATGATTCCCGCCATATTCCTGTTCCTTGGCATGATGGTCCTCCCCGAGTCGCCACGTTGGCTGGCACGCAAGGATCGCTGGGAGGAGGCCCAGAGTGTGCTGGCTCTGGTTCACGCCAAGGGCGATCTGCATCATCCGTTCGTGGCACTCGAGCTGCAGGATATTCGCAACACGTGCGACTTCGAAAGTCAGAACCGTCACGTTACCTACTTGGATCTGTTCAAACCCCGGATGATCCACCGGACCGTGGTCGGCCTCTTCATGCAGATCTGGTCTCAGCTGACCGGCATGAACGTCATGAGTACGTTTCCCCCATCACCCTAGACCCGGGTGGCCGTGGCTGACTAGCCAGTGTACTACATCACCAACGTGTTTGCGATGGCCGGGTACAGTGGCGATGCCAACCTGCTCGCCTCGTCGATCCAGTACATCATCAATGTAATCATGACGCTGCCCGCGCTGATGTGGATGGACCGCTGGGGTCGACGACCGACGCTCCTCGTCGGCGCCACGTTCATGGCCATTTGGATGTACGCGAATGCAGGTATCATGGCCACCTACGGCACCGTCGTTGAGGGCGGAGTCGGCAATGTCGCGGCCCAATCCATGGAGGTCAAAGGGCCGCCATCCAAAGCGTTGATCGCGTGCACCTATCTCTTTGTGGCGTATGTCTCCAGGCTCTCCGACAATGCCCGCCGTACTGATGTCGTTTCATAGATCCTACGCGCCTACCTGGGGCCCCGTCAGTTGGGTCTACCCGCCCGAGCTGTTTCCCCTGCACCTGCGCGGAAAAGGTGTCTCGCTGTCCACCTCGGGCAACTGGGCCTTCAACACAGCGCTGGGATTATTCACCCCCGAAGCCTTTGCCAACATCAAATGGCGGACGTACCTTGTTTTCGGGATCTTCAACACGGCCATGTTCTTCCACGTGTTGTTCCTCTTCCCCGAGACCGCCGGCAAGACGTTGGAAGAGACCGAGGCCATGTTCGAAGACCCCGACGGGATTCCGTACATCGGCACTCCGGCGTGGAAGACCCGCATCTCGACCCACAAGGTGGCGCAGATGGAGCAAGGCCACGTCGGTGATTTGGAGGCCAAAGCTGTGCCGGGATCGGCTAGTCCCGGGGTGGGCCAGGAGAGCGGAAGCAGTAGCGAGCCGGGGATCGGGAGCGGGAGCGGGAGCGGGAACGGGACTAAGACCAAGGAAGGCTGATGCCTTTCCTTGGCTCTAGTCGCTAATGGAAGCGGCAGTGCGATGGTGGGGTGGGGTGTACGAGAGGGTCTAGGTAGTCTGTGCGGCGGCTCTAGAATGCAAATATCCGACCGGTTGCATTGCTTGACTGCATTCATTGTTTCAGTGACTGCCTGTCTCACCTATGATGGAATTTCTGACTGTCAGGACCTAATGATGAGTGAATGGCGGGTGGTCTTTCATGGTGGTCTTTCACCTCTGTAATCATAATATCAATCCGTTTGCTTGTGACTCACCACTGGGTAAGGGGTAGGGTATATATACTACGGTCTTTTCCATCTTTTGCCATTACCTTCATCATTTTTCCCCTATATCTGAAGACTTATCCCCAATCATATTATAATCTACCTCTCGACCTTCAGATGCTATATTATATAATACCATCTCCCTTATGCCGTGTAAAGACTTACCGTCCACACGCGAATATACCAAAACCCTATACATCCAAACACCCGGACGCCTAGACCCACCCCGATATACACCTACGATATATCTTCAAATGCTCACCAAGAGCTTTGACATGACTCAAAACACCGATGCAAGGGAATCAATAATAGAAGGCATAATATGCTGAGTGGACGTGGAGAACACCGAAAGACCAAAGAAATTAACAGAAGCGCAAGACAGCTGCGGCACGAGCTATATTTACACCGGTCAAAGCCTTATATGAGCCATTCGTTCCCTATCCCAAAGGAAACATTGTGGAAGTCTTCGCGGCAACAACCTAACGCACTGAGTCAGTTCCGAAATCCAAGCGTGGTAAGGGATATGGCAATGCAGGTCATCCTGGTTTATACATCCATGGACTATCAACCATTCGAGATCTTGTCTATCGTTGAAGTATGGCATCCCCCATCCCCCGCTCTTTCAAACTACGTCCGAGATGCCCACTGTCCTCGTCTCTTACATACAAATAAGACAGATCAAGACATGTGTCGCTCGCCCTGACTCGATCTCACGTACCCCTACGACCGGGAGCAGTTGACTCCTTTGGGTCCGCACCAGAACAGCCTCCTTGCACCTTGCGTCAAGCCGCAGAGGACGAAGTACACTCTTCGTCTGTTCACATGACTGGCAAAGGGAATACGGCCCTTCGTGGGCTGTGCCATGCCGACGTTAAGAAGGCAGTTGGCATATTGCCTTCGCTATATCGTTATCTGGCCCGACCCGGCACATCAATCGAGGAGGCAATTTCACTTTTAGGGATTGGCTTAGGGTAGGTATGCGCACATGATGTCATCTCTATGCTTTTGTAGCCACAAATGAAGAAAGAAGGCTAATTCATGCAGCTTGATCTACGGTCATGATGCGTCTTACAAGGCTCTACCGAGCTGAAAACATTGTCCTACGGTCCCAACTGTTAACCGGAAACTGAGAGCATCTGGACCGGCCCTTAAAGGGTCGCCATCGTATTGCATACCCCGCAATCAAGGCCGTCCTGCGCGCTGCCAGCAAGGGAGCCCTGCGCGCACAAGTACCTCCACGTCTAATAACTGGGGCAGACACCGCGCTTGAGCCTGCGGATACTACGCCTGAATATGCGGCTACTGCGCCCGAAGCTGTGGATATTACTATGAATGAGTTGGCAGCCCCCACCCAAGACTCTTCATCTTACAAGGGCTTTGATCCCACTGCAAACGTTTTTATGCCCATGCAAGAAGATTTCCATGTGTCCAATTGGGGTCAGGGTCAATGGCAGGGTCAACATATCTTGTATCTGTTTTCTCCCTCTTCATTCCTGCCCTATTTTCTTGGTAATATTTAATCAGTGGATTTGATCGATCCCGCATTAAAACAACCATGGCCGGGCTTTTTGAGGCGTGGTTTTCATTCCCTTTCCTCCAACGCTATGTGTCGTACGCCTCTGTTTAAACATAAGACGGCACACGGATGTTCGGACAACGCCCGTCGATGGGAAGCTTCGATGGTCGGGGAAGGCATATGCTTTTCAATCGGAGAGCTCAGGCGCCTGGCTCGTATAATTATGTCATGCTGGGCTTGACGAAGTGAAATGGCAAGACGGGTTTGTCAACTGTGTTCTACCACTGCTTCGGAGACACAGAGCTATACACCACTTCCACTGGTCATAATATCGGGGTGGTGGGCTGCTGTATTCCTAGGGCAGCTAATAATCTGCAACCTCAGGACTTGGCAATTGGTCCTTGGTTATGAGATGTCTGAGTTTGGAATGAGAACTCTCTAGAATACCCGCCGTCGCATAGCGCCTGATACACAATCGTTTGGATACCGAAACAAACACTGTCATGATAATAACGTCAACGGTCCGACAGATTTTACCACTTATCGGTTATATCCATCGTTCGCATATTGCGACAGAGACCTGGGCATACTTTCTCTAGGGAAGGAAAGCGCATCAGAAACAAAGGATCCCAAGATCACAAGCCAATGTCATGTGGTGGCTCTCGTAGAGGGCCTGGTCTTATCTTGCGTCGATACACCGACCAGACTACACCATCTGGGGTGGCTCACTGCACAAACTGGTTGATCGTCGTTTCCGCCAACGGCTGCGCTTGGTGGACTACAGGTTTTTTCTGGCAATCCACTAATCAGGACCAGCACAAACACTGCCTCTGAAGAGATGCCGAAGGGCGAGATACCTGGCGTATGACACGCGGAGACTACGTTACCTGTAACGCGTTCAGGGAGAGGAGGGAATTTTGTTGACGCTAGGTCAACGACGAGGCTCCTGGTCTTTTGCCAATGGCCCATTGCCGTCTGGGTAGTGATCCTTTCTTAAAAGAGCTGAGTATTCTCTACCGTGTCATCTATAGCTAGGCTACCCACGCCGCGCTAGCCGATATGGCGAGCAAATCTACGGACCCTGACTCGGACAGCCGCGTACTCGTCACCACGTACGCTTGTAGGGCATTGGGCCTCGACTGGCAATCCGACTGTCGAGAGGCGGTTCCCATGGAGACCCCACAAAACTGGTCTATGCTCATGCAGGCAATCGGGCGCCTCCATTGCCTGAGGCAGACAGAAGCCCAGTTCGACTGAATACTGTTTACGGAATAGGCGGTTGAAAGAAGACTGGAATACCTCGTCCTGGTAAGTTGCCACTACTGGACCTACTTATTAAAGTGGGGAGAGAGATACATGTGGTTGCTTGGGTAATTAGGGCATGGCCCAAGGATACACCAGTCAATAGTATTCCAATGATAACGATCTTTGGCGGGGTGATCCAGATGTCAACGTTTTGTTATAAATGGCTTTTTCCTTCGCGTTGAAGTGCCATGTTCATCTTCGATTACACCCTCCTCGGAAGGCAAGTAGCTGTTTGTGGGCGCAGGCACTGGTTTGATACGACAGCCTTGTCCTTTGTCATGTATATAGAGGATTGTATCTACTCAGTCAGGGTCTCAAACATGAATTGACTATATCAACACTAGACAAATGTGAAACAGACTTGAATTGGCATCAAAATCATGATCGTCAGGGTATAAACTAAATCTTAGCCTCCCCCTTCAGACCCTTGTAAATCTCCTTCTCTACCCCCGCCCACAGCTCAAACACCTTCAGATCACCAAACGGAAAGACCTGGGAGGAGACCATGCCGGCCACGCCATTTTCCCGGTCACACCACCAGTATAGGTTAGCAACGCCCGACCAGAACACCGTCTGTCGCGAGCGGCCCGTATAGCCACCGCTAATCATGAAGCTGAGGCCCCAACCTTGCGGATCGTCCGGTGTGGAGGGGTACAAGCCTGTGCTGGCGGGGCACACGTGCGGCTTACAGGTGATCATCTCCTTCTCGCGTAGGGGTGGTAAGTGGGCGATCTGGTTCTCGAACATTTGTTCGACGGTATCAGGGCGGAGAATTTGCCGCTTGGTGGTTGGGGATGTGCCGTTGTTGAGGAGCACGGCGAGGATTTCTACTAGGTTAGTGTCTGCTCATACATTTGAAGGGCGGTTAAAACATACGGCAGTAGTCGCGTGGAGCAGCGAAACCACCTCCGCCGCCGCTGTGGAAGAAAGGCTTGCCGTCCGTTTCGCTTCCCACCGTCAACGCGCGGGGTTGGATCGGGTCGATGGCCGATATCTGGCCGTCAGGGGCACGGGCGCTCATATGCACGAGCTTCTGCTTCATGGCCTCCGTGGGGATCAGGCTGATGTTTTCCAGGTCAAGCGGCTGGAAAATGTGTTCGTGGAGATAGTCGTTCAGGGACTGGCCGGTCACACGCTCGAGCAGCACGCCCGCCCAGTCGATGTTGATCTACGCGGTTAGTGCGGCTTGAGATTATGCGGCGATCGTACTCACTCCGTATCTCCACTGCTCCCCGGGCTGATGGACCAAGGGCTGGAGGAAGCCTTCGAGGGAGTTGGACATCTCGTCGAAGCCCGTCCGCTGACTGTGCTCCAGCAACTGCGGGTGCATGAACGAGTAGCCGAAGCCAGCTGGTGGTGTCAGTACGACAATATCTCCATCAACCGAGCGCCGGGTCACCCACCAGTATGGCAGAGCAGCATTCTGAGGGTGATGCCCCGCTTCTTATCGACGAGCGTCCCGTCAGGTTGCAGCACCTGCACGGCCTTCAACTCGGGGCAGTAGCGCTCGACCTGGTCAGAATCGTCGAGAGATAGAAGCCCCCGTTCGACCAACTGCATGCAGGCAACGCCAACAATCATCTTAGTACACGAGGCAATCCAAAACACATCGTCCACGGACAAGGGCTCGGGGTGTCCGTGGCCGCGGGTACCGCTGGCGCGGGAGAAGATCTCCTGGCCGTGGCGGTCGACGGCGACGACCACCACTCCGGGGACACCATTGTCTGCATTGGTGGCCTGGTCGACGAGGTGCTCGAGACGAGCGGTCGTAGTAGGCGGAAGGGGGGACGTTGCGACGGTCATGATTCAAACTGGGGTGGTTGGTTGTTGAGAGTAGTGGCAACGTGGAACCCCGCGAGGAGACCTCGGTTATATAACGAACTACTGCAGTGGGAGACAGCGGTCCGATCGTGGATATGTCATCCACCAGTGTGGATCCTGGAGGATTGGATCTGGGTCGAGATAGGTCATGATCGCGAACTGTTCCTACTTGGTATTTGTATATGCTAATTGGGACTCTGTCGAGAGGTACATCCGATATATATAAATAGGATTGTGGCGTTCATCTCGGGATGTTCCACTTTATTTTAGGGATCATATCAACCTCATGACACCCTACGATGAGCAGAATGTATATATTCAATCACACGGTCTCTCAGCCATGTCGATCCTGGATGCTGAAGAATATCTATCTACTATACAACTAGGTGGTGGGGAAGAGTGCCTGAAGACGCGGAGAGGGGAGCGGACGCCTCAGGTATCCACAAAGATCACGGGACTCAGGGACCGGGTGGGGTTCCCAATCGGGTTAGTCTATTCACAACCCACCAATGAAAAGAAATAATCACCATCTAGACTGCCAAGCCCCCTCCTCACTGGTGGATTCCAACCCACCTAGCCCAAATAGGCAAAATGCAAACTTGGCGGCCACCCATTCAAACCATTCAAACCATTCAAACCATTGTCACACATGGCGATCCTTATCGACTTCAGCTGAACACTCTGAGCTTTCTCCTCATTCATCTCTCTCCCATCGCTTTCTTGATTTCATCCGATCCTACCTCCTACCCTGCAACTTGTCCATCGTCTGGTCGTCCTGGGTATCGTCATGTGGCCGGTTCTTCCTCTGACTCGCATATTGTGCTCGACTGGTGTCCACCGCTGAACCGTCGGGGATGCTACTGCTGGGTCCCTTTACCCCGTGAGAATGCCCGGGGCCCTTGACAATAGCCTGTTGGGATTCTGGCAACAGTTATTGCGTATGTTATCATTCCTTGCTCCTCTCCCGGCTACGGAGATGGAGGGGAGACCGTTATGATGAGAGGGAACACGGTCGAGGACGCGAGTGACCTATTTGGGCCACAATGCTAATACGCCGTATCACTAGGACGCCATTTCCCGCCCCCTCCTCCAGCATGGCGACCCTTTGCTCTCCGTCCGCGCTATCTCTGCTTCCTGGGAGCCCTCATGTTCGTCCTCTTGATCACCCTGGATATTCTACGCCGCTACAGCCGCGACCATGCCGGCATCGTCTATTTCCGAAGCACCGATGACCTCTCCAACGTCCAGTCGTTCGCCTACAACTACGTGCCGATCATTCTCGCGCTCGTCCTTGTCATTCTCTGGTCATTCGTCGACTTCGATGTCCTTCGCCTCGAACCGTACTTTCAGATGGCCCGTCCGGACGGCGCCCCGGCCTCCGTGCTCTTCATCAACTACAACTTCGGCCAGACCTTTCTCACGCCCATCACCTCCGCCAAGCGGGGTCACTGGGTCGTCCTGACCGTCTCCGTGCTCACCCTGCTCACCCGCATCTTTCTGCCCGCCCTGCAGAGTACTCTGCTGGAACTCCGCGAGGTCAGTGTGACGGCCAGCAAGGAGATGAAGATCTGGCCGCACCTGGTCCCTCCACGCGCTCAGGGCCGCTGGATCGCTGCCCAGGAGCAGAACAACTTCGATTCCGCTTACGCCAAGACCGATGACCTCCACCGCTCGCGCTCCGCCGACTTCGCCGTCGCCCCGGTTGAGATTCCCGCCAAGGACCCCCGCGAGAGCACCCTGTGGTCCGTCAACCAGACCATCTACTGGTCGCAGCTGGCCTGCCACGACGTCATGCACGAGGATCGGCTTCCTGTCGCCGTCAACGAGACCGTCCCGGAGCATCCCTCCGTCTCGTGGGCGGTCGATGGCGTCCCTCTGCCGGGCTCGGGGACCGAGGACGAACCGGACCCCTGCACCGTGGACTTCCACTACAACAGTATCATGTACCCTAGCACCGATTTCATGCAGGTCCGCTACTGGGAGCCCTCCCGGGCCGATGCGACCGTGGACCCGGATGTCGGTCGTCGCGCCTTTGCCGCCCGCCGGTGCAGTCCGTACGACCTCTACGGGGTGCTCATCTCTATCAACGCCTCGGACGTTGGGGCGGCGTCCATCCGCGACGCAGGCCCCCTGTACACCTCGTCGGCCACCATGTTCGCCTGCAACGTCGAGTACCTGCATGCCGAAGCCACCGTATCGATGCACGCCAACAGCTCCATCACCAAGATCGAGATCCGGGACCACACTACCGAGGCGCTGACCCGGTCGGAGTTTGACCTCCACGCCTTTCACGGCCTCCTATCCCACCGCGCGCCCTACACCAGCGACACCATCTTCATGGAGTACAACTCGACGGCCGGCGACCGCACCGTCACCGAATTGCCGATGATCAGCCAGGATCTGGGCGATCTGGAGCCCGTCCTGGTGCTGGACACCTGGACCGTCATGACCCAGCCCGAGTTCCAGGCCAAGGTCACCCGCGGGGTCAAGCAGGCTTTCGTGATGACCATGAGCCGCCTGTTCAACCCGGATGAACCCCCGACGACCGTGCCCGCCGTCAAGGTCACGCGCCAGGTCTCCATCGCCGTTGTCACCTTTGCCGCCCTCTGGTCTGAGGTCATCTTGGCCCTCGGCGGTCTCCTCGCCGTGATCTTACTCTACTTCTACCACCGCCGCCCCAACATCCTCCAGAGTGACCCGGGGTCGATTGGTGCCATGTGCAGCATGCTGACCGACGTTTTCGGCGCCTGCAACATCCTGACCGATCCCAATGCCGACTATCATGAATTCTCCACCATTCAGCTGCGACGGCTCCTCCGCCACTCTCGTCTGCATTGGTACAACGGGCCTCTGGGACGGCGTCTCGAGATTGTTCCGCCGGCTGGTTTGTTCCCCTGATCCTATCTCCCTGGTGGTCCGCTGGCTGACTGGATAGACCCACCCCCTGCGGAGGCAGAACGACTCCGGGCGCGCGTCGACCCCCGACCCCACTTCCTGGTCATACCGATCTTCATCGTGGAGTTTCTGCTGTTGACCGCCGTGATCGCCGTCATGGCCGTCATCATCGCGTCGTTGGCCCACGAAGGCAGTTTCCAGCACCTGACCCAGTCCGACTCGAGCTTCTTCCAGGTCGTCCTCTCCTTCATGCCGTCGGTGGTCGCCTCGTCCGTCGGCGCGCTCTGCAACTCGATCCACCGCAACCTGAGTATCCTGGAGCCGTGGGTGCATCTGCAGCGCGGCATGGCGTCGGCGCGTCGGTCGCTGTCCATGAACTACGCCTCGCAGAACCCCTGGGCCGTCTTCATCAAGACCCTCCGTCACCGCCACCCGCTGCTGGGACTCGTGTCGTTGGCCTGCGTGGCCAACACTCTGCTGACGGTCGTGGCCGGCGGGCTCTTCACGCAGAAGCTGACCCAGTCGAACCTCCCGACCGAGAACATCCGCACCAACTACAGCCAGTCGGTGTTCCACCAGACGGACTTCGCCGCAGACTTCACCGAGTACGATCTGATCCAGACCAGTATCACCAGTGGCGTGCCCATGCTCGCCTGGACCAGCCCCAACCACTCGTTCGTCCCGCTGAAGATCAACAACGCCGACGCGGATGCGTTGTACAACGCCACGACCATGGGGATCGGCGCGGAGCTAGAGTGTCGCCCCCTGTCACTGCAGCACGACCTGACCGAGGATCCGGCCACTCGCACCGCGTCCTGGTCTTACCCCATGTTCGAGGACCCCTCCCGCACGTGCACGGTCAATATGACCGCCCTGAACCGCACCCCAGGCGGGATCTCCATGTCCATCCATTTCCTGTCCCCCATGGCCCAGGACGACTGGGACGTGTGCCAGACTTCAACCGTCATGGTCGTCGCGCGTTGGCACCACGCCCGCGGGGCCGCCATGGCAGAGGACAACACGATCGCGCTGCACTGCGAGCCGCGGGTGCACGTGCAGAACTACACGGTGACCTTCGACTACAAGGGCCAGGTGCAGGACTACACGCCGCGGGCGGACGCGCCAGTGACGTCGGGGTCGATGCATGAGAATGCGACAATCAGCCTAGGGCAGTTCAATAAGATGTTTGCGGCGATTCCCCAAAGCTACGTGGATCAGGAGCCGGGGGAAGAACAAGAACAGGGGGACTATGAGGCGTCGTACGACTGGGCGGGATTCCTGGTGGCACGTTTGTACAAGCAACGGCAGGTCAACGCGACCGACCTCCACACGCCGGCTCTGATCGACATGACGCAGATCGTGTACCAGTGGGTGTACAGCACGTACTTTTCGCTATGGCGCGAGATCTACCTCGAGCCGCTAGATGAGGGGCCAGTAGCGCCGGACGCAACCATCATGTACAGCCTATGGTGCATGGTCCCGTCGGTGCCGTCCCTAGCGCTAGCACTGATCATCATCGCACTGGACACGCTGGTCGTTATCGTCGTGTTTGGGACCCGGCGGGGCCGGTTCCAAGGGCCGCGGATCCCGCGATCGATCGGGGCGGTCCTCCCGTGGCTGGCACACAGCCGCATGATGGGAGATTTCCACGGGACGTACACGTGGACCAGCGAGGCGCGCCGGACGCATCTGGATGGGCTGGACAAGCGGTACGGGTTCCGGCAGTTCACGGGAGTGGACGGACGGTGGCGGTATGCGGTTGATGAGGAAGACTGCCCGATGGAAGATAAGGCGGGTAAAACGGGGGTGATTGAGCTGCGTGAGATTCGGGAGCAGGACTCTCGCGAGCAGGATTCTCGCGAGCAGGATTCTCGTGAGCAGGATTCTCATGAGCAGGACTCTCGGGGACAGGATTCCCGTGGGCAGGACTCCGCTTGATGAATGATGTAGAATAATGTATATAGAGTGTACATATAGACATAGCATTTATAAAATCTATTTATTATACATCTACTCCAGCTTAGGATGGGGAGGCAATAACTGTGTATAGAGTATACATATTAGATGATCCATATAATCAACCTACTATACGCCTATTTGGAATTCTTAATCACAGGCACCAGATCGATAGAAGAGCAACTTTGATTTCACTATACACCTACCCGAACTGACCTTGTATACACAATGGTACATAGTAGATGATCGATAACTTCGACCACTAATTCACCTCAGTTTCCTCACCACACCGACATCCCTCTTTATCCCGACTTGCGTCGCTACTCCCCCTTAGTAAACACATCCACCGACCCCGCAACATTCGGCTTCTGCGGCGTCAAATCCCACTCCTGCTCAGGGCCCGTCCAGCGACCCGACATACAATCCTCGTCCAGCCGGTGACACCGGTCCTGCCAGACCCCACAGACGGCATTCCCCGTCGGCGGGGGCGTACTCCAGCAGACATTGCTCTGACCCCAGCAGTTCTCGGAAGCCTCCCAGCACTGCTTCTCAGAAGAGTACTCCGGCACTTCGACCGCACACCAGTTATCTCGTTCAAGGACACATCCAGCAAGACGGAGTCCGTTCTTCTGCTTGACAGGGTCGCTCTCGACCCGGGCGGCGTCATCCTTCGGCCGAAACACAGGCGGGCCAAACATGGGATACGTCTTCGGATCAGACTCATAGATATTGAACGTCAACCCAGGGACCTCCAAATCGTACGTGCCCTCCGAGATCGAAACAGTCTCCGGCTGCTCAACAAGCACCCCACCCTCCCCACCACCCTCCAGAAACACCTGCGCACAGCCGACAAAAAACTGCGGTTCCGGCGGACTCTTATCGGCATCATGCAGCGCCAAAATCTCCGTCCTCACAAGATAATCACCCGCCTCCAATCCCTCCGGCACAGTCACCGACAAGAACCCGTTATTCCCAATCAGCATTTGCGTACACCACTGCTCGGACGCAGGGTCATAATCCAGATCCCAGATCTTGAACCAGCCGGGTCCGGCCGCGGCGTTGGCGCCCGACGCAGCGGAGGCGGTTGCGTCAGCCACGCGCTTCATGTAGACGGCGCAGGGGCCCCGGTGGGAGGGGGCGATGGGGCCGGAGCGGGGGTCGTCTGCGTTTTGGCGGAATTCGAACGTGAGTTTGGAAGAGGGTTTGATGCCGCAGGTGCGGGACACGGGGGTTTCGCCGTTGTGGCCTGCATTTTCATTAGCATTATTTAAGTGGGTAAGATGGGTGGGGAGGGGAGGGTACCGCAGGCCATAAGGGAGCTGTCGATCGGGACAGGCTCGCTGGATAGCTCAGCGACGTTGTGCATGCGCACGCAGACACCATCACCTTGGTTGACACCGTCGACGAAGAGGTTGGTCATTGTCGTGTGGGCGGCAGCGAGGCTGGCCATGAGGCCGGGGAGGACGTAGTGGAATTTCATCTTGACGGTGGTGCTGATGGTGTTGATGTGTTTGGTTATGGAGGGATAGATCTAGATATTTATACAACTGTAGTATACCTAATGACACGAGATGTGACTATTCTGACCGCTGGACTCATTACCCTGTCCAACCTCATAAGAATGGACGGATGAAACGCGTACACAAGCCACATCGACACGGCGGTTATCCGCTTGGCTTATTATAATCTCATACCTAGCCGGAAACGGCGATATATTCGAGGATAATGCAACTCTCTCTCTCTCTCAATCTCATACCTATGGAGTAGTTGAATAACATAACCAACATAAAGAAAGCCCTGAGTATCAGATAAGATTATATCACACATCCGACAGCCGGCGAACATGATGTGTCGACACGGACCACTGTCTGGCGGTCAGCCCTAAGTCCTGTCATTTGGGCGTGTTTCACAGTGAGTAGGATGGTCCCGTCAAGATGCAGCTACCCCAATAGGTTTGAGGAGTGGAATTACAATCAGTCGACAGTCAGCATGTCAGCTAATTTGCAGATTTTGTAGTGCGTTTTCCACCTTATTTGTGTTAGCAATCTTGTTCATAGTTGCAGTGATCATCGGTTGTATCATCGTCCCTTCCACGTTTTTTATGACTGACCGGATGTATAGACACGGGCTTTGCATTGATAACACTGTTATGTCCTGAGTGGCACTGTAGATATTCAACTGAGAGAAGGAAAGGCCTATAGTATTGAGAGATGAACTCCCTAGGGCCTGCAATAACACTGTGTAACCGCATGAATTATTTCGTAACAGTTGTGTCGGATATCTGCTAGACTGCACGAGCTATACGATCTCACTTGCATCAAGGGCAATCTCATCAATTCATTAGGGTGATAATAGAGAGAGAGAGAGAGAGAGAGTCGCATTATCCTCGAATATATCGCCGTTTCCGGGATCCTTCCGAGTCACTGATGGCCGAAAGGCCCTAGCTAGAGACACCAAAATCACCAAATACATCAAAAATTGCCAAATTCGCCAAACATGAATTGGGGTTATAATATTCTAGGCTAGGGTGACAAATTGACCTTGGCTTGTGGCTACAACAAAACCGAAAACCCTTCTAAACGACATGGCCTTCCTCCTCATCTTCGCCATCCGATTCCCCCTCCTCCAACTCCCTGGTGCTCTCCACTGTTGCCTCTCTCAGGAGGGAGGAGAGGATAGTGCCCGTGGAGTCCGCGGCCGACTCGTCTCGGGGCTCGTGCTCGAACGTGTGTTCGAGAAGAGTGGGAGGTAGTTCGAGACCAGAGATATTTCTGGCGAGCGACTTGAGAGTTGACCTCTCCAAGTAGTCGCCAGGAGATGCCCAAAACTGGTCTTTGCTTTCGACTGTGGAGGTAAACGCCGTATTATTGGCGCGTTTTGCATTTAGGTAGGTTATCAGAAACCTGAAGTATAGAAAGCGGCGAGCTGGTCGGTTATCCGAGAGGAAAACGAGCTCTTTGTGGTCGAGTTCCTATATCGAATGTCAGAATATGGTAAGTGGATCATGTCGATTACACGAACCTTCCACTTGACGATTGTACCGGCGAATGCCATCGCGATATGCCCTCCCATATCAGGGTCTACGAGTACACATTTCCACTTGATCGGCTTTCTACCCGGGTCGGACGAGGGAATAATCGCGATCTTTCCCTGATCCAATGCTATCTCTATATTCTTGTTGAGGGAGATACCGTTGCGTGGATCTGTCAAGGGTACTTCCTTGACGCCGAAGAGGAAGGATATCTCCTGACCAGTCAGGAGCTTGGGCACCAGGTGGGCGGCCTTCACGTATTCCGCATCCGACCACCCGGTCAGGTGGCAGTAAGCCAAATTCGTGGAATCATCGAGCTTCAGCGCCTGGTACCGGTGGAGCACAGCTTGGCGAAAAGCCGACTGATCTTTCTTCGAGAATTGCTTGCTTTGCTTCGCGGAGGCCCCCATAACTCGTGCTGTAACGGTGCTGGCATACGCCCGTTCCAGAAAACCAAGGTCTGGTTCCTCGTCTCTGAGTTTCTTCGGGGCAATTTCATCTTCCAGATCCTCCTCAATAACTCGTTTCTGTCTAGCAAGAGTGTCCAGACTTCTGGTAAGTGGGACAATTTGAGCAATCGTTGAAGCCAGTTCTTCCTGAAATTCCTCTTCGACTACGGATTTGTTGGCTCTCGTCTCTAAAAGCCCGTCTCTGTAAACAATGAGAAGGTCCCGTTGCGAGGCCAGAGCTTTGACCTTTTCTTCTAGAAAGTTAGAGACTTACGAGGACGCGGCAGGGAATTGCGAAAGCTGGGAGACCTGGCTGGCCGTCCGCTTCTGTTGGTCACGCAAGCTCAACTTCCAGTCCTCGGGCATGAGCGACGCGTACTTTTCAGGGATCGGCATCTTGTCACTGGATATCATAGGAGGGTATTCAGATAGCAAGGCAGCAAAGACAGAGATGGGGTAGGATGGTGATGAACGGGAAGTGAGATGAAAGACAAAGTGATGATGGCGTTGGATAGCGATGAAGGGCAAGTGACGGAGAGAGAAGGAGCTACCTAGTTTAGGCAACCCAAGAACTCTATTGTTGATGTAATAATTGCTCATCAACTGCTACATTGGCAGAAGACACGCATGGATGTCCTTTTCGTCTTGACGGGTGTAAGACCCGCGGAGACTAGGGTTTACAGAGCCGCATCACGATGATGATGCCGGGCCAACCCAAAGTATCCAAACCTTGATATGTTGGGGATATTGTCAGTCAGTTGAAGCCCTATACCAAACATCAGTCAACGTTGTGGTGTAATGTGTTTTCCAACCGAGCTGCCCAGAAATCAACATGCTTAAAGAACGTGAGGCAATTCCTAATCACCTAAACAAGCCCTTTTTATTCAAATAATTAAACACAATATCGTATTGACGCTGGCTTGCTCGGGGTTGATTGGTCTGGTTTCTGGATCCACAGTAGGGCGACGAACCCATATAGGCTTAGGTGGGTACTTGGAAGGATCAAGCTGAGGAAGGGCGGATGGGGCGGAGGAGACGTGTGAATTGCGCACCGTGTGAATTACATCGCGATAGCACAGACCGGCTCAAACGTTGTTCAAAAGGTAGTCTTCTACCTTCTATCAACTCAGGGATTGGGATATAAAAACATCTTGGGTCCTAAGAATTGACAGATATCTTTCGGGACTTTTTATAGACACGCGACCCGCTGGACATCTAGACCCCAAGTGGGGCCTAGAGATTTGGCGCAGTCTAGCGTGTAATATAACAGTTCTCTGCAAGACCCGGTGTTCGTTGCAAATTGCAAATTGACTTTGCCTTGACTCGGACACTCACAGAATCTCAATCAATAGCCCTCCCCCCATACATCGGTGATCGGTCCTCAAAACTGTCATATGTCGTGGCCAGTATCAGGGGGGGGGGGGGGGGGGGGGGGGGCGTAATTAAGGAATCGGGGCTGTGCGGCGCCCCTCCACGCCCGGCGCTGACGGGTTGGGCCCCACGGCCTGAAGGATTCCAGCCCCCATGGCATCAATCCATTCATTCACCTGCCGGATCACACCTTGGATGGGCGTCCGTCGGTCTCTAAATAATATATCGTGGTTCCCCGCGGTCGAGAAGTTCCTCAGCTTGAAGATTTCTCCCCCCTCCAGCCTCCAGGACGAGGTGCCACGCTCAACATGGCCTGGTCGATACCCTCAAAGCGCATCCCCTCGCTCTTGCTCTACCTCATCGGAGTTGTCGCGGTCGCCTTCGTCCTCTTTGCCTACGCGACCTTCCCAACCCCGGTGCCGGCGGTCCTCCACCAGACGCACCCTTATCTGGAGGATATCCGCAACGAGACCCTGGGGGTAAGTGGCTCGCCGCTGTATCATACGTACTTTCAACTCACTTAAAGATAACATGACAGGTCGAGAAAATCTTCGCGATCAACCTTCCCTCCAGACCCGATAAGCGCGATAGCATCGTTCTCCGGTCGTCTGTCCTGGGGTTCCACGTCGACTGGATCGACGGAGTCACGCCAGACCAGCTCAATGCGCTAGCCTACTCTTATGTAAGTCCACAAGGCACGAGAACCACAGATGTCCAAAGTCTCTAACGCAGACGATTATCTAGAACTGGCATGACGACCTCACAGCGCGCGAATATGCCGCCCGACGCGCGCACGTGAACGCCCTACAGCAGTACGTCCGACGACTCCGGATAAAACAGCCGCCCATTAACCAAACGTGAATAGCATCGTGGACGAGGGTATATCCAGCGCCATCATCATGGAAGACGACAGCGACTGGGACGTGACGATCAAAACCCAACTCCAAAGCGTGGCCATTGCCCTGCAGGCCCTCCAAGGGACGAGCGCAGCAGCGACAACATCTCCCTACGGCGACGACTGGGACATCCTCTGGCTCGGCCACTGCGGGATTAACTGGCGATCGAACAGCAGCTATTTCGCCGCCTCTCACGACCCGACCGTCACACCGACGCATCACTTCACGCCTGTGTTCCGGGAATCGCCACCGATCAACCGAACGGAGGATACACGTCTCGTCTTTGAAGCCGAGGACGGGGTGTGCTCTTACCTTTACGCGGTGAGCAATAGCGCAGCGAAAAAGATGCTGTCTGCCCTGTCGGTCAGCCCAACCGGCATGAAAGAGGACTTCGACTCGGGGGGGCAGCTGGACATTACGCTTGGTCGGATGTGCAGGGCAAATTTCCTGAAATGCTATGCGCCGTTCCCGTCTCTGACTGGGCGACTGATGACATCCTCTGATATCAAAGACTCTGATGAAAGCGCGGAACAAGGTCGGGAAAAGAGCCGGACGCCGCCAGGTAGTGCCAACGTGGTGTATAGCACTTTGTTGAACATAAATCGCATCCTGGATGGCGAGTCGAGCGTCCACGCGACGTGGGAGGATTTCCCCGTTCAAGAAATCCGACCCGGCAATGTTTCTGTCATTGGGGGAACGATGCATATCCCTGGGGAAGGAGAAATATGGCGGGAGGTTCCATTTTATCCGCCTTCGTGATGCATCTGCGCTTATGTGTACAGTACGGAGTTTTGTGTAGCGTTTCAACTCATTTTTTTATTAATGATTCTACAATTGATCGCAAGTGGAATCGGGATTTACATGTCCCGTGGCCTTTTCGCATCAGAGAGCAGATATAGCAATATATAATCACTTTACACAACCCATACATTTCTACATTGTCACTTCGTAGCATTGCACGTTCGCTGAGTTGGTTTTTTTCGCTGGAACTCTATACAGTCACTAAACAGGACATACAACCACTCTACAGCCCTTCCCCACTATCAAACTCTACTCGGCCTCCCTGTCACGCCCACAAACATCCCCTCCGCCCCAGCCAGGACCTTCCCCGTTTGATCCACAATCTCCCCCAGCACGATCCACCTCCCCGCCCGCTCCTCCTTCACCCATGACTGCACAACAACAGCCCCAGGCGCCGGGACAGGCCGTCGAAACCGCACATTCAACGAGGCAGTCATGCAGGCCTGCCCGCGGGAAGCCAATACCAACCCCATTACCGAGTCTAGCAAGCTGGCTACCACGCCGCCGTGTAGGACACCCGAGTGGCCTGCGACATCTTGTCCCAAGGAGGCGAACAGGCGTAGTTCGTGGGTTGGTTCTAGGGTCGGGGATGTAGCTTGGGATGAGTGAGGAGGCACACGACTCTGTAGGATACAGTATGGGATTGCATCGGGGGTATTGAGAGCTTTGGGGAGGAGGTTGTCGTGGAGGGGGGAGGTCTCGTAGGATGGGTTGGTGAGGAGGGCGGCGATCCAGGGGATTTGCTCGAGGGGGGTCATTTTCTTTTTCATTTATATGATTATTGGCAGGAATCTATATGAATTGATTTGTCTATATGGACCAGAAGTAGTGAATAGGAGTAGCAAATAGATAATATATAGTGTAAATATACATGATGCGGGGTTACCGAGGCTCGGATCTACCGATCACAATGAGCCTACCCCATCTATACAGACATTTTCTAACTACCCCATGAACCGGATATACACAATATAAACTAAAGCTTGCTCGCCCTCACCCGTACATACAAACACTCCCCCTCAGCCAACACCCTCCCACCCTCATCACGAACATCCCCGTCAACAACCCACTTCCTCGTACTAGGTTCACCCCCCTCCCTCAACCACACATTGACAACCACATCCCCAGGGACCGGAACCGGTCTCTTGAACCTCGTATTCAAATAAGCCGTAACAGGCACCTCAGCCAGTGCGCCGTCGCGCGACCGTTCCCCCGCGGGCCCTACTTCCCCACGCACACCCAGCAGCAACCCCATACTCTCATCTAGCAGGCTGGCCGTGACGCCTCCGTGAAGCGTGCCAGGGTATCCAGTGATGTTTTCGGCGAGACGGACGAAGAGGCGGAGGCGTTTCACGTCCCCGGGCTTTTCTCCGGAAGAGAGGTCCGGACGCTGGTACTGCATTATGCATGCGGGGATGGTAGATGGCGTGTTGAGCGTTTGGGCGAAGAAGTTGTCTTCGGTGGACGACTTGGGAATGCGCGAGGGCATGGGCGTCGTTACGTAGGTTTGGTCGGCTAGGAGGGTGGTTATCCAGGGAGTGGATTCGAGGGGTTGATTGGGCGCCATCGCTGTTTCCGTGCTTTCTTCGGGATGGAAGACAATTGAGTATATGGTGCCTTCGTTGAGAGTAGTATGTAGATAGGGAGAGTATAATGTAGAGTCAAAGTGGTGGAGTTTGTTTACCTTTGTATGGGTGTGCGGGGTTGATTGCCGAGGTTCTTTATTTACGTGGTTGGGTCAATAGAGACAGATGGTACTAGTTGAATGGAACCCAGAATCAATTGTACAATGCAAACTTATACCTATAGCAAACCATACCCTATAAACTAACCAGACCAATATAGACAGAATCGAAAATAAACCTAACAATCCTCACACATATCCCGCGACCGCACCGTATCATCCTGTGCATCCGCCCCCCTCACCCGCACCCAGTAATCGCACATCCCCGCATGCTCCACATGTCTCCACCGTCCGATATCACGGTGCGCCATCTGCCCCTGCGCCTCGGCGACCTGGTGCCCTAAGCCCAGGTTATAAGGCCTATAATCGCGATCCCGACGGAGTCGCTCAATGACACTCCCATGGATGCGCGCCCCCTCCGGCAGCGGCCGACGCAGACCGCGCGTATGCCACCGCGTCATAGCCACCGACCCGTCGGGGGTAATCTTCGGCCGTTTAAACGGGAAGAACTCCATGATGCGCCAAAACAGCGTCTCCAGCCCCTTGCCGCCGTCGTAATTAAGCGAATCATGCACCTCCGCCGTAGTCGCCGCCCGCACGATCTTCGGGTCCGCCCGCTGCGTGTGCGGGTCGAAGCACCCCAGCCGCGCCAGCTGGTCCGGGTCGAAGGTCAGTCCGGCTAAGATGGCTTCCTGCACCATCCACATCAGCGGGATTTGGCTGGCGGGGACGTCGTCGGGGGCAGGCGGATCGCTGCTGCTAGCGCTGGTAGTGCGCTTGCGTTTGCGTCCTTCGCGCCCGTCGTCGGTGTCCTCGTCGGGCGCCCACCCGCCTCCGACGTCGGAGTGGTCGCCTGCGAAATAGACTTCCTCGAAGTCGTCATTCCGCTGGGAGGGTGACAGCGTGCGGATGGGGCTGTCGTGGCCGCACGTCGAGGCTCTGTCGCGGTCTTTGGCGGCGAGGGCTTCTTCCCCGTGCGCGGCCCACGTGCTGACGCGCTTGGGGGCGCGACTGGTATGTTTGTGGGGATGGACGTCCCCGAACAGAACAGGCTGGAACTTGATGCGGCGCTCGTCGATGCTGACGGCGTGACGCATGATGCGCGGGTTAGGCTGGATCTGGGTGTCCTTGGACTCGTCGCGGTTGAATTCCGCCACGCTGTTGACGGTGTCAAAGAGGCCGAGGAACTGGACAAAGCCCACAGAGCGACACATGGTATCGCGGGAAACGCGGAGACAGCGTTCTGCCGCGCGACGCTCGGGGCCCGGGTCGGCGAATTTCCACTGCGTGAAGGCTTCCCAGACGAAGGGGATGAGCTCTTCGTTGTCGGCGGAGATGAGGCCGACGAAGTCGAGCATCTCGTTGAGGAAGCGTGCGGTGTAGGCGCCGCGCGAGAAGCCAAACAGGTAGATCTTGGCGCCGGGCTGCCAGCGGCGGGCGAGGAAGCGGTAGCCGCGGATGACGTGTTGGTCGAAGGAGGTGGCGAGGGCTTGGTCGAAGATTTTGTGTGTTGGGAGGTTGCTGAAGGGGCGGAAGGCGAGGTTGGCGAATGCGCCGGGGGTGATGTCTGTTCCTATGCCGGCTGGGGGAGTTAGTGGGATATGATATGGGGGAAACTCCGGAACGTACGCTGGTAGTAGCAATCTGAATTGGTTAGCATAAGTCCATCCATGAGGAGAGGGCTAGGACATACATCGTTTCTCTTTAGTACGGTCCAGCATACGAAAGATCTTGAGAATGTTGCTCTCTTCGCCATCGGCGCGGAACGTATTTCCCGTTCCATCGAAGCAGAGGACGAGCTCCCTACTCATGTCAGGAACGACTCGACTCCACTAGAGTAACTAGAGTATGTGCCTACCGTGTAGGGGGCGCCTCTTCACAATCACAAGGCTCAGCCATCGTGGGGTGGTCGCAAAATGGATTCATCGGGGGCAGAAGGTTTTAAGTTTCAAGTCGGCTCGATTTCTGGTGGAGTTGAACAGATGGCCCGTGTCAGGACTATTGCGACTCCATGCAGATTGCGAACGCTGATCATGCGATGATATCAATAGATCCTGCATGGTGCAGACGATGCCTCTTATACCGTCCATCGTATATCGGACACACCACACCGTTGAGGCTCAGCTCTGGGCAGGCCCCCGGTCTTCATCTATATATATCGATGGCTGCTGATTTTAATATAGTTGTGTCTAATCTTGCGATCAGGCTGGGGACAATGTCACCCTGAGGCACCCTGACCAGGGTGAGACGACTAGCTTCCCTCAGCCAACTGTGCCGTCTTGGAGGCTTGTCGATCAGCTGCCATAGACAAATCATAGACATCAGGGCCCCGTGCCGAGCCTCTTTACACGGCAGGGAATGCGAGTCATTTCCAAGGACCCATCCATTACTCAAGCGTTTGAATTATGTGACCATAACTGCAGCATTTGTGCTCTTGACGACATCTTTGGTGTATCCGCGAATAGTTGGTTGGCCACTGTGTACACGGCAATAGTGTCTGCATGGAACGCGGCCACCACGGATGCAGCGTGATCTATCAGCTCGATCGTCCCTCCTCGCATACTGCCAAGACACCCTCTTGGCGCTCTGCATGGCCTCGCAGAAGCCACATCAGGTCGGACTATATACAGCTATTCAGGAATCACGGACGCACCCCCTCACAAATCAGAAAGGGAAACGGGTACCAGTCCCGCCGTGCCTCCTCTTCCCACCCCGGAATCTTCTTGACCATCACCCACCCCGTGCGCACGTTTACCTGCACAAACCCCACCTCCTCCAACAGCTCCGTCATCCAAATCCGCGGAATCCCATGCCGTTCGACACCGTCCAGCTTGGACGGCGGGTGAAACCACATACACTCGGGCCCGGAATCCTGATAGTCCGTCAGCAGGATGCGACCCCCGGGTTTCAGGCAGCCCATCATGGTCACCAAGAGGGCCTTGACGTCCGGCACATGATGCAGGACCAGATGCGACAGGATCAGATCGAACTTGCGGCGGGCGCCAGATCCGTCGGTACCCGCCGGTAGCGCCGGGTCCTCCGGGTCCTCGAGCAATTTGCAGATGGGGATGATATTGTGGGGCTGATCAGGCTGCGCAGCCTTGGCCGTCAGCATATCGATCATGCCCGGTGCAGTGTCGACCGCGACGACCTCGTGCACGAGGGGTGCGACGAGGGTGCTGAGCAGGCCCGTGCCGCAGCCAACTTCAAGAACATCGATGGGGCTGTCTGCGGCCGCGATGTGAGCATCGATGTGGGGACGCAGCTTTTCAAAGGCGAGGTTCGTGGCTTCTTGCACAAAGGGGTTGGAGTCCCAGTCTGCGGCTTCGGCGTTGAAACGGTCGGTCATGGTGGAGTTTTGCACGGCTTCGCTTGGCGGTAGATGCATTTTGCGATATTATATGATGTGATGGTGTACCAACCAACCGGTGTGTGGGTGGATGGAGGTGTGTGTAAACAGAAGATGGACTGAGGAAACACCCGGTTGCGGCAACTTCTCCGCAGTGCGGGGTCCATCCGTCTGGCCACGCGTGGATCGTCCACCATATTCAATTCCAACCGATGGATCCATCTCCAGTGGGACGCAGGGAAGTTTGCTCACCCTGTCGCTTTGCTAAGACCGCCCGGGATGGGAAAAATAATCAAATAATATGATATAGTGGTCAAATGGTCAAATGGTAAAATGATCAAATGTTATACTTCGTATGCCATCCTCCGGACAGTCATATTCTTCATAGGCTATTTAGCTCTATAATCTATACCAAAGAGGACCGAAGCAGTACTCCAAGCGGAGGGATGGGATACAACTGATTTCTTCGATATATTGTATTTTGTTAATCACGTGGGGTGTTGCACCGCGAAGGGGTGACCAAACTTCCCGGCGTCCCACTGGAGATGGATGGAATAACGGTCGACTTGCAGCACACCAACACGCCCCCATCGAATTCATCGACTGACGTCAAAATCCCAAAAAAATGCCCACCCTCCAGTCCACCACTCTGGCCCTGGCCCTGATAGCCGCCGGCGACATCACCATCCGCTGCATGAGGCCCCCCAACGCCACACCGACAAGCCACTCCGAAAATAGACCGAGCGACAAGGGTGGTCAAGAGAAACCACGCGACCGCATACGATTCTTAACGGGTCTGTGTCCCCTGCTCGGGGCGCATCTCGTGCGACTGGCCTTCCTCTATCAAGCGATCACCGTGCTTCTCTGGACCGCAAGCCCCACAGATGCATCCTATCTATCGCACATCTGCCCGGGCAGGCAGAACCTCGACAAAGGCATTCTAACATGGTCGCCCACTACCATCGTCAGCTTACTCGCCATAGCCAGCGGAGGGGCCCTCCGCTTCTCTGCGTACGGTGGTCTCGGTCTGAACTTCACGTTTCACCTCGCGCAGCCAGACCAGCTGATCACGGACGGCGTGTACGGCTACCTGCAGCATCCAAGCTACTCGGGACTACTGCTCGTGGAGGCTGGGGCCGTGCCGCTTATCCTGCGATGGGATGCGGCGGCGGCCGGGTGTTGGATGGAGGAGTGGATGCGGGAGACAGTGTCCGGGAAGGCGCTGGTGCTGGTGTTACTGGGGGTGATTGTCACTGGAGTGTTTTTTACAGTGAGGGTTCGGGACGAAGAGAGGATGTTGAAGGGGCGGTTTGGAAAGGTTTGGGAGGATTGGCATGCAAGGACGGCGAGGTTTGTTCCTGGGTTATGGTGATGACTCTGTTTTGACTGATGATAACGGTGTGGGTGTGTTCGTATTTGTATGCTTTGGATGGATAAATTGTAGGCAAGATGGCTGCTCATGATGCTCGATAATAATGGGGTCTGATTAGATCTCAAGACCGCTACGCCAAAGCGTGGACCAACGTTTGGTATAGGGCTTGACCTGACTGATATACCCAACATTACATGACACGGCATGTGAGGCAGGTTGACGATAATATTGTTGTTGATGATCTCGATCTTTTTGTGACTGGTAGGCCTTTCGCTTGAGACCCACACATTCCTTTGATCCGATCATTATCCACCAAAGATGGTGTATTACAACAACAGCCCAAAACTGGTCGAGCAAACAGTGCGAAAGATCTGTCTTCGATACTAGTAGGCGTTTCCGTAAAGACAAAACGCGACAATGAAAGTGGCCAGCTGAGCAGTGTGATATTATTCACTCTCACGCTTTTGTCTCTCCATCCTCGTCTTCTGGTGGACCTATTGATATCCTAGACACTTATTGGAAATGTAGTACGGGGCGTGGATGCAAGATATATAGGTCGCTGACAACTTGGGCGAAATGTAATCCACGTCTCAACTGTCGCATTGCACCGCCTCTCCCGGGGGGGCTTAGCATGGTTTTATTTACCGCCATGTCCCCCTGGATGAAGACATCTAATCAACATTCTTGCTTCCAATAGCTAAGGAAAGATATCTAGTTCGAAACCCCATTGTTGCATTGGCGTCAGAATATCCGCAGGCATGATAAGGTACTGGTCCGTTGTCAAACGTCAATCTGCAGTCGATCGCTTACCGATATGCTAGTAGTGGGCCACTCACAGAAAACGACTATCAGGTGGGCTGGATTTGCGCGCTTCCCCTCGAAGCGGCGGCTGCTACAGCGCTCTTGGACGAAGAGCACCCCCCGCTTGACCAGGACCCTGGAGACACAAATGCATATACACTTGGTCGGATTGGGCGGCATAATGTGGTCATCGGCTGCCTTCCACTGGGAACAGTGGGGGAAAGTCCAGCGACGGCAGTCGCCAAAGATATGCTGCGGAGCTTCCCCAACATCAAAACTGGCTTGATGGTGGGAATCGGGGGGGGCGCACCGGGCCCACCAATCGACGACCCGGAGGAAGATATTAGACTCGGGGATATTGTCGTGAGCAAGCCGGGTCCTGGCCACGGTGCGTTCTAAATTCCACGTACCACCACGCGAGACTAAACTCCGTAGGTGGTGTCATCCAGTATGACTACGGGAAAACATTATCTGAAGGGAACTTTATGAATATTGGCTATTTAAACCGCCCGCCAAATGTGCTTCTGTCTGCGCTCACAAAGCTTGTTTCACGTCATGAGCTTGAAGGATCCACAGTCCCGCGGCATTTAGACGAAATGAGAACCAGGTACCCAAGAAGGGCTCAGGACTGGCGATATCAAGGAGCCGAGAATGATCATTTGTACGTCGAGAACTTCCCGCACGTTGATACCAGCCACTCCTGCAAAGACCTTCACTGCTCGGATGACAACGGGCGACTGGTGGTCCGTAAGCCTAGGGCCACGGAAGACCCCATCATACACTGTGGTCTGATTGCGTCCGGCAATCAAGTGATGAGGGATAGCATAACCCGCGAGAAGCTGCGACAGAAACATGGTGTGCTTTGTTTCGAGATGGAGGCCGCTGGCCTAAACAACAATTTCCCGTGCCTTGTGATTCGTGGTATCTGTGACTACTCGGACTCTCACAAGTCTAAGCGATGGCAGCCGTATGCCGCGGCAGTCAGTGCTGCATTCGCTAAGGAGCTTCTTCAGATAATCCCAGTTGCCCAGCTAGACAGAGCGGAAAGGGCCGAGTTCATCACCGGGAAAAGTCAGTGCTCGTGATCGATGCGCACCTTAACCCGCTAACGCCTCACTTCTTCTACTATAGTGGACGAAGAATTTGGAAGACTGAACGATAGTATCAAACCTCTCCTGCAAACCCAGGATCGCGAACAACACCAAAGCACCCTGAACTGGCTGTCCCCAAGCTACTATCTATCACAGCATGAGGACGCACAACGGACTATCAACCAAGGATCAGGAAGAGCTTTCATGGAAGATCCCCGATTTCTAGAATGGATACGCGGCAGTAAAGTCGTGCAAAGTCTTTTCTGCCCGGGGTTACCAGGTGCTGGCAAGACTTCCACGGCGTCGCTTGTGATAGACAGACTCTGCCGGGGTGGACAAAAGACGAACTATACCCTTGCCTTTGTCTATTTTAACTTCAATTTACAAGCCGAACAAACGTTGGTAAACGTTCTCCGGTCCGTTTTGCGCCAGTTGATTGAGGTCCTTCCGTCGATCCCCGATCGGGTCACAGAGCTCTATCATGCTCGCCAGCAAGTATCCCCGCATGAGACCGTTCAACTACTATGCTGTGCCATAGAACAATGTAACCACCCGTTCGTGGTCATCGATGCCCTCGACGAATGCGCATCCGAATGCTTCCACGAATTGATTCAGGTTATCCGACGGCTGCAACACATGGGTGTTCGCTTCCTGTTGACTTCGCGCCACATTGATATCATTGCAAAGGAGTTCAGAGACATGCCAAATTGTCACTGTTTGGAAGTTCGGGCAGTCGAGAAAGACATGGAGGCGTCCATTGATCGTAACTTCGACTTTTCGTCATTTTACAGGATACCCGATGAATTACCCGAGATAGATCATTTCAAAAGGACAATTATCGATGCCGCGCAGGGGATGTAAGGGTCCATATCCACACCGGGCTTACATTTTCAAACTCACACCTCTAGGTTCATTCTTGTTCGACTCTATGTTACCATTTTGAGGCGCAAGTGTACGAGAGGGGAGATACAAGAGGAGTTGGATAACATAGCGAATGGTCGATCCGAGGATCCAATTCATGAGGCGTACCAGAAAACGCTGCGGATGATAGAGAAAGCAGGCCACAGTGAGTGGGCCTTCCGCGTTATAAGCTGGGTATTCCATGCTCAGAGACATCTGAGCCCCATGGAACTCAGAGAGGCTCTAGCGGCCCAGACTCAGCGAGATGGCACTCGCCTTGACCTGAATTACGCGCCGCCAGATATCACGACAGTTGTCTCTTATTGTTCAGGCATCGTAACCTTGAGCCCAAGTACCGGCTTCATTGAATTCGCTCATTTCACTGCTTTTCAGTATTTTGAGAAATACCACCATCAGCATCCCTGGATCAGCTCTGGCAGAGAGATATCATTGGCTTGTCTCAGGTACCTGTCGTTCGATGTTCTCGCCACAAACCCAAGCTGTGCCTTCTTCCTCGACTATGCGGTTCGTTTTTGGGCGGATCACACCAAGCCAGTACAAGGCGATCAGAAAGTGCGCGAGTATGCCATGCACTTTCTTCAAACCCCATCGTTAACTGCCGCCGCGGATCGAATGTTTCCTATCGACGACCCTTGTTACATAACATTGTCGCTCGTAGACGACCTCGATGGACCCGGTGCAACTGGACTTCACCTAGCTACACGGTTCGGCCTCGCTACACAAGTCCGAGACTTGCTAGACGGGATACCGGCTGCCGAAATCAATGGCCAAGATCCTAGTGGTCAGACACCCCTTCTGCTTGCGGTAAAAACTGGATGCCAGGATGCTATCAATCTTCTTCTCGAAAATCCAAACATAACACCGGACGTCCCTGATATCCAAGGCCGGTCGCCACTATCAATTGCGGCGGAATTGGGGCTCACTGGAGTGACTAAAAGTCTCCTGTCCACTGGCAAGGTGAACCCCAACCTGCCGGCCTGGAATGGCTGGACGCCCACCATGTATGCTGCTAGGAGCAATCGTCTAGAGATACTGGAGCTGTTATTGGAAGTGGATGGTACCAACCCCAACTGGATGAGCCCCGACGGCGACACAGCCCTTACATTGGCAGTGGAGATGGGATTCGCCGAGATGGTGGGGCTGCTTTTGGAGCGTGGGGGGGTAGGAGCTAAACTGTCTGACATGAGCACCAAACGCGCGTTTAAACTTGCGCTGGAAGATGGAAATAGCGCTGTGATCCATGAATTGCTTCAGAATGGCTTTGAATCGGCGCTGGAGTGGTCGGCGCTGCCACCGACCGCCGGGCCCCAAAACGTGTCCCCTTTGCTGATGAAAGACAACAGCACACTAGACATCAGCCACGTTTTATTGATAGCGGTGCAAAAGGGCCTTACGGACCTGGTTACGACCCTTCTGCGAAGGAAATTCGATATTAACCGGTTTTATTACGGTGGGAAAAGTATGCTCATGGTTGCTGTGGAGAATAGACAAATAGAGGTCGTGGAAGCCTTGCTGCGGACTGGCTCCGCTCGTACTGATACAATGACCAAACGCGGAGATACTGCTCTGTTCCTGGCCGTGGTCAGAGGAGATGCCGATATCGTTCGGATTCTTCTGGAAATTGGCGGAGCCAATCCAAATGCGGGCTGCAGTAAGACTTTCCCCCCATGTTGCTCATCTATTCTTGATCCAGGTTTCTGACTCAATGTGCTATAGACGATCCATACAAGTACCCATTACCCGTGGCGGTAGAAAACAATCACGAAGATATAATCCAATTGCTACTCACGACCAGTAACATTAACCCTAACCCCGGGCTTCAGGCAGCGATAACAACCAAGCAAATGCCAATGATACGCATGTTTCTCACTTTGCCAAACGTGAATCCTAACGTACACGACAGGGTTGCCGGCCAGACTGTTCTGATGACCGCAATACGGCAGCAAGACCTGGAGATGGTTCGCTGGCTCCTGGAGAAGAACATGGTCGACATAAATGCACGTAACTCGGCGGGCGAAACTGCTCTCATGCGTGCGGTCACAATGTATGATCTGGAGACCGTCAGGCTTCTCGTTGAAGTGTATGGGGCAGACATCACTGCGCGGACGAATTACGGTGCTACCGCTCTGGATTGGGCTGAGAGATATCGCTGGACTATCGACGAAGTGATCAGGTTACTTTCCCCCAAGAGAGTGCGTATTACTTGAGTGAACAACCTCTATCGTTTGACCGTGTACTTTCCCTATTTTCCCAGCCGGTTGAGACTGGAGTCAAATTGTCTACATTAAGATAGAAACCCGACCTTTTATTCCTCTTGCTGTGGGTCCAGAGAGTAGATGATAGCCATACCTGGCAGCGTCACCGTGAAGCTAGCCTTTCTCAACCAGAAACTGGGAGTGTTCTGTTCTATCTAACCGGCTCCACTGGCATTCTCACACGGACCTGGCTGGTCTAAGGCCCACAGTCGGCCGGGTTGTATTCTACTGCACTCGAGCAAACCACTTTATGGGGAATTTTGTCGAGTGTGGTGCCTGTACCCTACCGCAGTGAACGTGCTGTTGCTGAAAGTTGACTTGGTGGGGCTTAATAGGTCTTTACAGAGAGAGAGGGCGGGGGCTCCATATGGTATGGGGGTTTACAAGATAAAAACATATGACACGAGAGCTAAAATAATAGGTAGGTATGGTATGAAAGTCAATTGTAAAGGTCTCATGGTTAGAAACTGTCTGTACGAGGTGTGCAAAGCATTAAGCCAACCATATGAATAGTACTCATGGGTGTGAGATATCTCTAGTTTCCATGGGGTCACTGGATCTGTTGCTTGCCTGGATAGCATCAACATGCGGCTTAGAACATGGTCTAGAACGGTATATGTGGTGGCTTCCCTAATCTCCGTCTTCACTCCGGTCCGCAAACTCCGGTGTACAAACCGCTACGGCTTTACCCATCTAAAACCACAGATGCCTAGTGGGGGATGTTGCCCGTTTTGACATCCAGGGTAGCATGGGTGGAACACATGGTTGGCTCTCAGACAGCTGAGGTGAGACCTAACCTGCCGATCAATCTTGCCCGCCAATGAGCATGAAACCCTACGCAACTAACGCCGTGTATCAAGTCACCCATGACTTACCTGGATGCTCACCAACTGCCATTTCAAGACAAATATCTCACAGCTTCTTTAGAGGAGGCTGGTATTGTCAGGGATTAGCCACGGGTCGACCCCGCAGACACCAAGTAGATATCAGACAAGATCCCCCGACCTATCCATATCATCTTGTATGCCATTCCATCCACCCAATATGACCGCATCCAAGACCGGCTCCTGCCTCTGCGGCGCTGTCAAATACACCATTACCGGTGTACCGGAGCACTACTACCTCTGCCACTGCAACAGCTGCCAAAAGGCAACGGGTTCGGCCTTCGGGGCAAACTGCTGGTACAAGCAGTCGGTAAGACCTGCCTCTCATTCTTCATAGAGAAGGCTTTCGAGTGAAATTCCTAACAGGCAACACCAGGAATTGCAAATCACCCAAGGTAACCACTCCATCACGACGTACCAGGACAAAACCACGGAGTCGGGTAATGCCCTGCAACGCTCATTCTGCACCACGTGCGGCTCGAACCTATTCATAGGCAACGATGCTATGGACAAGCTGGGGGCTGTGTCCGTGACAAGCGGGACAATCGACGATCAGTCGGGTCTGCGTCCGACGTTGGAAGTCTGGGGGCGAGGACGACGGGAGTGGCTGAGTCCTGTTGAGGGTGCTGATGGGAAGGATACGCAGTGATCTTGGTTGGAATTAGCTTTGGCCTGTGTTGCTGTGTCGACTTTTGTAAAGGTCAATAACCAGTGGAAATAGGGTTAGTCACTGTGAATTTGGTTCATAACGGTGATGGAGATTGGCTGCGTCTGGACAGGATACTCAATCTTGAGTTGTTTTATTAGTCTCTCTAGATGTGTGTGTAGCAGAGATGGCAGCTTGGTATGTCTCCTTAAAGTTCAAGGGGGTTCCACCGGTGGATTGGTAGCGGCTTGCGACCAGTTGTTGTGCTTGTCCCTTCTTCTCCATAGCTTGGAGGCTGGGATAGAAATTTAAGTCTGCCAGTGCCAGAAGAGAACGGTGACAGGCAAGAGTGGGTCTCATGGAGCAGGAGATCTACATTTCTCCCGACACATGTTTTTGGAAACGCTATATCTGGCCCTGACGTCATTACATTCCTGGAGTTGTTGTTTTTCAACAGACCTCCAATGCTTCTTCAGGTCACAGCGATTCTAAGCTATATCTTGATAGTAATTTGGAAAGATGTCCTGCTCGATGACAGTTCAAAAACATGAATATACGGAGCAACCTCTTAATCAGGAGCCTCCCACAAAAGCCTTGATTGACCAGTATGTATAATGCTCGGAATATTAGACTGAACCCATTAAACAGTCCTGCATCCAATCACTTCACCATTATAGAGCTATCACTGATAGTCTCAAACTCCAGTTTCCTCACGCCACAAGACATCGGCTACGACCGCAACCACGGCCCAATCCCACCCCTATCCGACGAGAAGCACACCATCGGAATTCGCGGCGTGGGACTCCATCCTCTAGGACTCACGGTAGACCAACTGCATTCCGAATTTAGCCAACACACAGTCACCTGTGCCCTACAATGCGCTGGAAATCGACGACACACGATGCGCACGCTCCTGAAGGAGGTCCAGGGAATCGATTGGGGCGACGCAGCCGTCATGAACTGCAAATGGAGGGGACCCCGTCTTCGAGACGTCCTCCTTCGTGCTGGTTTGCTCATTAATCCCAGCAGTACTGATCGCCAGCTACACGCGGCGTTTTCATGCTACAAGGTGGAATGCCAGGATGACAGCTTCTTCGAAACCAGCGTACCGTTGGAGAAGTGCTTGGAGGAGGACCGGGATGCTATTTTGGCACTGGAGGTGGGTAATAACTGTTCTTCTCACACCCTCGGATTATTTCTCAGAATCGCCTAGGTGAACGACATCCCCCTTACAAAAAACCATGGCTATCCAGTCCGAGTGGTCCTACCGGGTATCGTGGGTGTCCGATGGGTCAAGTGGCTTGAGCGCATCACCATCCAAGACCACGAATCGCCCAACGTGTACCAGCAACGGGATTACAAAGTTCTTCCACCAGATGCGACGGATAGCAAATCTGCGGAGAAATACTGGGGCTGCACGCCACCCATGTACGACGTGCCCATCAACTCTGTCATTGCCGTTCCTAGCGACGGGGAGACCGTGACGGTACCACCTAGTGGGATGGTGGAGGTCAAAGGGTATGCCATTCCAGAGGGTGCAGACGGGCCGGTTACCCAGGTCCAGGTGTCTGGAGATGGTGGACACTCGTGGGTAGAGGCAGAGTTGAACACGCCGAGTGGCAGTTCGAAATGGTGTTGGGTGTTGTGGAGAGCTAGTGTGAGAATGACACCAGGTACAAAAGTCGACCTGTTAAGTCGGGCTACAGACGCCGGTGGCAATTCGCAAAAGGAGCATTCGCAGTGGAATCTTCGCGGGGTTGGCTACTCAGGTTATGGCCGAGCTAAGGACCTGACTGTCGTGTGAACACCGATTTCTGGATATCCCAGTCCTCATTGTAATAGCCACTGTCGGATAAAACGAGCCCTGATACTGTTTGGCCTGGATGCTTCAAGTATATCCTATCCAGTCAATCCGCTTATCCTACCACGCCGGGCGCAATTCAGATGGTACAAATACACCTTACATACTGTAATAATTCAACATAGCATGTAAATAGAGTGATATTCTTGTAACTGAGTGAGAATGACTGGCACTATTTGTAGCGACCTATACTGTGCCACTCAACTCAAGTGATCTACACACTACCTGTGGACATATCGTTATCTACCCACGTAGATAGCTATCAGCGACCACTAGAGACAGTACCAAGTAACGCATAGATATAATCCAGCCAGTTGTCCACCCAGTTACTAAATCTTGCCACCCAAGGAGAACAACTGAGTGTGGCCTAGCAATCCCGCTGATTGGCAAGTTCTCCAAGCCACAGAATCATGAGATAACTATGGTACAAGCTCTGATACCACTGTCTCATCAGCCATTTTTTCAGGCAGTGACAGACATGGTCATGTATAGCTTATCTATCTATTGCAAACTAGCTCCTTACTCCACAGAACTGACTTTGAAGCATCAATGGTTGTTGGTGCAGGTCTTTACGCAAGGATGATGCCTGTTGACAAATGGTGTGTGTCAATATCTTTGCCTGATAGGCACGTCAGTCACTTTATCGAGATATAAGAACTAGTCTTGACTCCCACTACCTTCAGTCATCTTCGTCTTCACCGACCTTCTACTTCCTTTCTACTTCCTTTCCTCATAGAGCTTCCTAGTTCAAGCAATCCACCCAAAATGTCCCACCGAATTGATAGAGAAGCCGAGGACTTTTACGAGAGTCAGAACGACCCCTCCCCAGTCTCCAGTCGTTTCGCAGATGACACCTACACCGGAGAGCCCCGACAAGCCCTGAAGGACAGAATTCCCGTCCAAAGGGACGAGGACATTGAAGAAGATCCGATGCAGCCACCTTTCTCCAACACCGACGCCCAGTTGGGTATGCTTGATCCCGCACCTTTGTACAATGGTAAGAGGCTGACTGGTTAATTACAGCCCTGGACGAAGATGAAGCTATTCAAGGGTCGAATATCCTCTCTGGCGACCCGCTCCGCCATGCGAAGCCGCAGAGCTCCACTAAGTACAGTGAGGGGCCGGACGAGGATGAATTGCCCGAGGAAGTTTTGTATGCTAGGTATTGATTGTAACTACTATCTAGTGCTGTGGGTGTCGATGGAAAGGTGATCATATAGTTTATTGTACTGTCAAATCAACTTGTATTATCCAAGAACCATGAGTATAACTGGTAAAAATACATCTTTGTAGTTCTTGAGCATTCACAAGCTCGTTAGGCTAAATCTATATATTTGAATCTTATCACCACGTCCCTGCTAGAGTCTACAAAATCAATGGGCTGTTCGTCAAAGATATCCATACAGTAGAATGGTCCATAAACCTTGCTGGAAATAGCACTACTATCATCAACAAAGCCCCTCCCTGTACAACAACCCGCGGGACTGTACACACCCCATCAATTCTAATCATTCTACCTATACAGTCAATCCATGACGTAAAGAATCATAGCGCAGGCTTGACATTTGATCCCCCGCCTGCAACCTTGGTTCGCCTCAGGGTGCCGACCCAGGATTATGTCTCCAGAGCAGGATGAACAAAACTATGACTTCACTGCTTCATAATCAAGGACTGGAAGTGCCTTTGCCTGTTTCGCATTGTGTCGCATGTCCAAGGCATGTTGGGCATGTTCGAATGTCAGGTCGTTCCTATGGTGTCACAATTGCAGCAGAGGGACTACATCATCGGCGGTCAGAGCAAATGGCGGAGGCAAGTCCTGCTATAAAAACATCTGACGGCCAAGGGATTATCCTTATCAACTCAAGCAACCGAAAGCATCTATTCTATAGAAACAATTAATAAATCACAATGACATCCAACACCAATCCTGGAAACTTCGCCAACCGCCCTCACGACGAGGTGGAGAATATCGCTCAGAAGGGCGGCCACGCCAGTCAGGGTCGTGGTGTATTCGCAAGCATGGACGAGGACAAGCAGGTATGTTTTCCAAATTCAACTTATATCCCGCATGGGAGATAGTAGCATCAACTAACACCGTGCTGCATTAGAGGGAGATTGCGTCGATGGGCGGACACGCTTCTGGTGGCAGCTTTGAACCGGGAGATCCCCGCGCCAGAGAGGCCGGTCACAAAGGAGGCCAGGCCTCTGGAGGAAGCTTCGAGCCGGGAGATCCAAGGGCTCAGGAGGCGGGACGGAAGGGAGGGTTGAGTGGCCGTCCGGAGGAGTAAGTTTCCTTGAGTCGGTGTGAAATACTTAAACTTGGTCTTGGCCAAGAATTTCATACAAATTGTATGATGCTTATCTGTTTTTTCTTCGTAGTCGGGGCTTGAGGATTAGGTCCTGTCCGGTCTAGCTATCCCATGGGACAGAATGTAACTAGGTTGGTGCTACGGAAGGTCCATTGTCCATTGTAAGAGATGTTCTCTCGGTCATGAAGGCTGGAGGTGATGCAAAGGGATATTCCCGGCTCATTGCGATTCTAGAGCCGTTGCTAAGGAACTCTGAAGAGTATCTATACCGAGATACTTTCCCTTGCGGACAATCAAGCGTGATCTCATGTCACTCTTGGGAACAGACATGGTGCAACTCGGCAGCAATTATACCTGCACTACGTCTGGGTGCCTACACCTGGTGGGCTTTCGAACCGGAACCTGTCTCTGTAAGACTACGAGCATGTTTGATCCCGTATCAGCTTCTGATGTGCTGGGGAATATCAAAGTTTCCCAACGCCACCCGAAATCGCTTTTGGTTGATGGTCTATAAACCAGTCCTATCAATATTAAAGTCAACCTTAAGCCCTCAATATACTTCACCCTTTTCATCGGTTTATTGCCCATATCCAGGTAACTCATCGACGAGTGTTCAGGTGAGGAAAGTCCACGGTCCACCTTGGCGTGCCTTATCCTTCCAAAAGCAGGCATAGAAGGGGTGACTGCCTTTGCAAAATATCACCAGAACCCCAGAACCCAGATCCATCCTGCCCCCCACGCGGCAGTAGATATCTATGCAGAGATACATGGCCCCGAGCCCATGTTCGTCAAAGGCTTTCGACTGATGCGGAGTAATGTGCTCTCGATGATCCCTGCCATCAGCTGCTCAAAGGAAATACCGTTGATCTGAGCGCTTGCGGGCAAGGGCGAATGGCCTGGTAGCATACCAGAGATGGGATTGACCTGTATTTCACGTAAGCCCTGCCCCCTTGAAAAGATGTCGGTGGATCTGACCTCCATAATCTGCGCAGTGGCACCGGGCTCGTTGCTATCAAAACGGATATCCACCCGTCCAGCATCCCTGCATCCAAGCAGAGTCCAAGCGTCGAGAGCTAGAAGACACGCAGTTTGGACCTGGGGATCGATCGTCTCGCTGAGTTTGTAATCCTTTACGACCAATCCGCAGTCTGTGCTGGACTTGCTTTGCCAGCTCGAAAAGTCCTGCGCACTATCTCCATTGGTCAACCCATCGTGGCTGGTCTTGGATGGGTCCTGCCAGATATGTTCCCTCACGCCAATCACCCGGCTGAGCTCACCCGTGCCGAGAAGACTGACGGTAAACTCGCGGCCAGCAAGGAAGGACTCGACCAGGATCGGCTGATCTGGGAAGTCCGACCGCAGGTTCTCCACGGCCTTGGTCAACTCCGCAGTGGAGTTGACCTTATTGAATGAGTCGATCCCCTTCGATGACCCTTCCGTGCCCAACTTGACGAACAGCGGAAAGGCGAGGTGCTTGGAGTCCTGCACCAAGTCATCGATATTGCGCTGGTGGGGGGAGATGACCGAAAAGGCCGCGTTGGGGACACCGCAATGATCCAGTACGGTCTATTCCCGCGAAAGGAATTAGTCACAGAAGCCACTATTGACACGAAGTCATCGTACCTTCGTGTTGATCTTGTTCTGGCACAGCGCCATGGTGGCGGCATCCGCAAAGGTGTAAGGGATCTGATAGGCGTCGAGCAGGGCTGGGACCTGCGCCTCCCGTGCGGATCCATAAAATCCTTGTGACATGTTGAACACTAAATCCCACTCCTTGTTTCGGTTGGTCGCGAGACTCTGGACGAGAGAGGTAATTCCAGGGAGCTGCACGACAGTATGACCGAGTCTCTTCAGCGCCGCCACGACCTCGTCGACTTCACCGTCATGGGTGAGGGCGGCACACTCCTGCTGTGACCGTCCATCCGCCAGGTAAGTTGATCGCCGTTCGGCGACGAGGGCTATGGTAAGGGCAGGCATGGCTTTAAACGGAATGGAATACAACTAGGAGATACGGAACGACAATTGATAGTCCAGTTCCAAGGACAGTCCCAGGGTCAGTATTTGACACCTGATATCATTAGGACACCCAGCAGGCCTTGGCCTCTTCTTGGTCTTCCTCCCACGTCACCTCTATATAATGCGCGATGTCAAGGAAGCACATCCAAACTCGCATCTCAGCACACGTCACCATGATGGAAGCGGTGAGTTCCATAAGTAATCTAGACCTTCGTGCCATGACCGACCCGGAGTGGTTGGATGTGAGTCGAGATTCAGCTGCGCCGAAGTGGGTTTCACGGCCGACCATGACATCATCATCGACTTCATCAAGTTTACACTGCCACGCCATCACCCCCAGCCAGGATTATCGTATAGAAACCATTCGCCCGGAAGGATATCGGGGGGCTGAACCTAACGTTGCATTCTATTCTGAAGGTTATGCGATGGTTTCACACGATTCGTCGGAGTCAACAGCGTCGGACCGTGCCAATGTCGATATCTTGATCATTGGAGCAGGGCCCGCGGGGCTTATGGCCGCATGCTGTGCCGCGCAGTACACTCGGTCCATCCGAATCATTGATCTGAAAGAGAGCCGTACGAAGACGGGGCATGGGGATGGCTTTCAGAGCCGGACGCTGGAGATCCTAGACAGTTTTGGCCTAGCCCAGGATATCCTGAAGCAGAGCACGCCCGATGTGGAGGGCTCTTATTGGGTCGGTCCAAAGTTTACCAGACATCATGATTCGTCGTTTGGCTAACTTAACGTAGGCGGCGAAGAAAGACCGTGGACATATCCAGCGCGTGGGCATAGAGCCAGCCGGCAACGGGCATAACTCAAGGTTTCCAAAGGCGTTGCTCAACCAAGGGGCAACAGAGCAGATCCTTCTAGACTACTTAGATCGAAAGCATCAGATCCGTGTGGACAGACTGAAGTTGGCCCAGACCTTGCACATTCGTGACGTGGCTGATGCAGCCTTCCCGGTATCTGTGGACGTCCTGCATGTGATAGATAATGGTACCTGGTTCCCCCCTCATGAAAACAATGTCTGACCCAACGAGCAGACCGTGAACGCTCCAATGAGCGGGAAACTGTCAATGCACGGTATCTCGTTGCATGTGATGGCGCACACAGCTGGGCCAGACAGCAGCTGAATGTCTCCACGGAGGGGGACCCCAGCGGGTCAACCTGGGGCGTGTTCGATATAGTTCCCATCACGAATTTTCGTATGTCATTTGTCCATATTGATTCTCTCTTGCTATTGCTCACTAAGATCTACAGCCGACATTCGCCGGTCATGTGCGATCCATTCCGAGGGTGTGGGGAGCATCATGACTATACCCAGGGAGAACCGAATGGTTCGGTTCTATACTCATCTTCACGACGGCGTTGGCGAGACCAACGTGGACGATTCTGATGGTGTCCCGCACGAGCTGGTGGACAGAGCCGCAAGGACTATGAAGCCTTACAATCTGACATGTAAACATTGCGACTGGTGGTCACTATATAGGGTATACGAACCGACTATCACCCATGCGAGGGAGCGGGCTAACGGAATGCAGGTAGGAAGACGTTTAGCCACGAAATACAGACCTCATGATCGGTAAGTCCTCCAGTAGAGCGGTCAATGGAATAAACTAACACTTTGCAGGGTATTCCTGGTGGGCGACGCAGCCCACAGCCATTCGCCACTAGGAGGGCAGGGTATGAACGTGTCCATACAGGACAGCTACAACCTCGTGTGGAAGCTAGGGGTGGTGCTCTCCGGACGCTTTGACAGCATCATCCTCGATACGTACGAGAGGGAGAGACGTCCTGTTGCGGAAAGGTTGATGCGACTTGATGCGAAGCTTGTCCAAGCGTACGAAGACGGGTCCACTACAAGCGACAAAGGCGTAGCTGAAACACGCGAGGACTACTCTGGCTTCATGTCGGGTATCGAGCTGATATATCCCCCGGGTGTGCTTGTCTCGCAAGGAGGGAGCTTTGGCAGTGCCTCCGCAAGGAGTGTAAAGCTCGGTAGACGCATTGATTCAGTTCAGGTGACTACACACTGCGATGGGACCAGGACACAACTTGCGCGTTATTTCTCGACGAATGGATCATGGAGGCTACTCGTCTTCCCAGGTGACCTACGACAACAAGCGCGGATGAACTTGATCACTCGGTTTGCGGAAGCATTCGCCAAGTGTCCTTCTCTCGCAGCATTGAACCGAGCCTCCTTTGGGAAGGCAAAGTCTTCTATCATTGAACCAGTTCTCATCCACACCAGCCCAACAACAGCCTTCAACCTCCTGGATCTCCCAGATATGTTTCACCCATTTGACGAGGAGCTTGGATGGGATTACTGGAAGGTTTTCTCCGATGATAAAGAGCACTCCGCTGGTGTTGGACACGCCTATGAAACGTATGGGATCGATGACGAAGGACCATGCTGTCTGATTCTTTGCCGTCCAGATCAACATGTTGCGTGGATAGGCGATTCGGAAGATGTTGCTGGCTTGGATGAGCATTTCTCGAAATTGCTTTGTAAATAGTATTCGAATAGAATTTGTAAATATAGACCTGGCTTATCTTGCTTCGTCAAACATCTTACTGGAAATACATACCATATCTAGGTCTATGGGTTTATAGGGACCATCTAAATTCTTACCCATGCGGATGCATATAACCAGCCCAAGAATAGGTAGTTCTCATATTTGAGAACGAGGCTACATATTGGAACCCCTTCTCACATATCTATCATCATATCTTGTAGGGTATATCAGTCAGGTTAAGCTCTATACCAATAGTTGGTCAACGTTTTGGCGTAGAGGTTTTAAGATATCTCTTCTATTTCCCCATGCAAGTTCAAGCCATCAATTTATTAATATACCCTGCATAGTTACAACCACAGTACTTTTATTACATTAATAGACGTACATACTAGAATACACAACTTTCAAAGCATGAATGCAAAATCAAGACAATCAGACATATCCTTCCCTGGTACATTTGACACACTCCACATTAAAGACACCCACAAATCATGAGCGTGAGTTGGATCTACCACGCCACCGTCGAGCTCAGCCCGTCCAATTCACGCTGGTAGTTGCGATGAAGGGAGACCTGGTAGAGGAACATGCCGATCAAGTCCTTAGCATCTTTCAGGATCTTCACCCCGTCCTTGAAACTCTCTGGCTTCTCGACCTTGCCTCCAGTAACCACACCGTACCACTCCTTCGGCGCCGGATTATCCGCAGTAGCCACCTGGACGTCCAGAGTCGACCCAATGGCCAGTTTGATGAGCTCGGCTCCCTCACCCGTCGCCCCGAGGGCTTTACAATGGCCAAAGGCTTCCGCAATCCAGTACCGGATCTGTCCGGTTTTCTTGAGCGTCTCCACGTGCGAACCACCGGGGACGAAGGTGGCATCGAACATGGTCGAGCGCTGGCCATCGTACTGGTGATCGGGGATGACACCCTTGCTCGTGCTAGGCGATTCGCCGTCGGCGTAGACGGCGGACCGTTTCATGCCGATGACGAACGGGAGCGCGTTGGCCGCTAGCACGGCGGCCTTGATAGCGTTGAAGGAGACGGGATCGTAGCCGTCGCCGATGAGAATAGCGATGCGGCGGCTCTCGATGGTCGATGTCCGCGGTGTAAAGTCCGTCTGGGATAGACCCGGGGCCGTGTGTCCGGGATTCGGGCGCAGCTGCTTGTCCGGGATGGGGGCACCGACCATTTCGGCGACGGCTTGAGCCAGCGGCAGGTCGATCTCCGCCAGACGGTGGCCGGCCATGCGCTCGTAGACCAGGGGGTCGTCGCAGTGGTCCAGCTCGAAGCAGAACGCTTTCTGCATGTGGGCCTTTTCGTGAGGGGTCATCGAGTTGTAGAACATCTGGGCCTGGTTGTGGTGCTCGCGGAACTTTTCGCTGAGGGCGCGTCGCTTCGAGCCGCCGACGGTTTGCGGGTACGACACGAACCCGGTGTCCTCGGAGGCGGGGGGCACGGCCTCGTACCGGTTGGGCCAATAGTTGACGGTGCCTTTGGTGATGCGGTGGCGCTTCGCACCGTCGCGATTGTGGTTTATGAAGGGGCACACCGGTCGGTTGACGGGGATCTCCTCCCAGTTGATGCCCAGGCGCGAGATCTGGGTGTCAAAGTAGGAGAAGTTCCGGCCCTGCAGGAGGGGGTCGTCGGAGAAGTCGATGCCCGGGACGATATGGCTCGTGCAAAAGGCGACCTGCTCGGTTTGGGGGAAGAATTCGTCGATATTCTTGTCGAGGGTCATTTCGCCGATGATCCGCAGGGGCACCAGGTTCTCGGGCCACACCTTGGTGGCGTCCAGGATGTCAAAGTCGAAGTCGTGCTGCTTCTCCTCTGGGATCACCTGGATGGCGAAGTCCCATTTCGGGAAGGCCTTGCTGTCGATGGCCTCCATGAGGTCCTTGCGGTGGAAGTCGGGGTCCTGACCGGCCAGCTTCAAGGCTTCATCCCAGACGAGGGAATGGACGCCCAAATGCGGGATCCAGTGGAACTTGACGAAGTGGCGCTGTCCGGCCTTGTTGATCAGGGAGAACGTGTTCACCCCGAATCCTTGCATCATGCGGTAGGATCGGGGAATAGCCCGGTCAGACATGGCCCACATGAACATGTGCGTGGCTTCGGGATGCATGTAGACAAAGTCCCAAAAGTTGTTATGGGCCGTCTGCGCCTGGGGCACTTCATTGTGCGGCTCTGGCTTGACTGCGTGAACTGTAGTAAGGTTAGAACTCATGTCCTACCTTACTCATGGCATTTACAAGACCTACCAAAATCCGGAAACTTGATGGCTTCCTGGATGAAGAAGACCGGGATGTTGTTCCCCACGAGGTCCCAGTTGCCCTCGTCGGTGTAGAACTTGGTGGCGAACCCACGAACGTCACGCACGGTGTCGGGGCTACCTCTGGAGCCCTGCACCGTCGAGAAGCGGACGAACGTGGGTGTGGACCGCGATGTGTCTGTCAATACACCAGCACTGGTCACATCTTCGGCGCTCTCCTTCAAGCGGAAAGTGCCGAATGCGCCGGTCCCACGAGCATGAACAACTCTTTCGGGAATGCGTTCATGGTCAAAGCGATGGATCTAGCACGCCAGTTAGAGCCGTCTGCTGTACGAGATGCTTCAGGAACGAATGTTGACTGACCTTTTCGCGCGCAATCTGGTCCTCCAGCAAAGAGGGTCCGGTTTGGCGATCATCGACGGCTTTCAGCCAATTGTCGGGATTGGTGACACGGACTCCATGGTCCGTTGTCATAGGCGTCTGGGTATGTCCCTCGACGGTGTCATGCTCGAGATCGATGGTCTTCTTGTCTTTGGGGGCCTGTGAGGTGACCATATTTTGGGTCTTGTTTTTCAAGCCCTCTGCTAGAGCCGTTGCCATTTTATTGAATTTTGGTGCAGGTGCTGCTCGGTCTGGGTAGAGCCAAGGAAATGAAAGTCGTTAGATAAACGTCCAGGGACCTGTACCCCTGTGTCATTTTTAAAGGGGTGGTCCAAGATGGTGCTCCCTATGGTTGTAACGTCATGACGTCTTTGATGTGACCGAGCCGTGAGCTCATCCCGTCACGTGAGGAAGCAGGATTTTCAGGATTTCCAGCAGAAATCCTGCTTCAACACATTTCTTGATGTGTCTGATGATGGTGATTATAATGATCGTTGAGCCTATAGGATGATTTACCGTCGTAGTGCTCTGATGGCATGGTTGTCGTGGATTGCTCTGCCAGGACAGGGCAGTATCAAGTGCCTTGTACCTGAATCCGGTAGTTGTCATCGGATTACTATCTCAATTTTTATTGGTTCTGAGCCTAGATGTCACATTTGTAGCATAATATTTAGTAGAATAATCTATTCAGGAGATTAATCAGTAAATGCTTGACAGGGACGTTGATGTAGCATTCGCATCGCTTACCTTCGTTGCCGGTGGCCATCTAGCTCGCCGGATTTAGTCAACGCGCACATATACTTCCCTACATCGGATTTAGCATTCACTATCCAAACTATCACTCGCGTTTCGAGCTGTGGCTGAGTATCGGGGGATCGTGGTTGCTTTATGAGCTTTCTTAGGTTTATTTGTCTGGATGACACCTTGTCTCCGTGCCTACGTCGGGCAATTGAGCGAAATATCTGTACCGAGTTTCTCATCCTATTCCGTTCAGTATATGATTTTCGATTTTTTACGATTGACGCTAATTCCAATATAACAAGGCTGGGCTTATCATACAACATAATCTTCAGGATTGGACTACTCCCATGGCAATACCTTCAAGACTGCTACGCCAAGACGTTGACCAACGTTTGGTATAGGGCTTGACCTGACTGACATCCCAACACATACTTCCTGAATCAAACCATCTTTAACCTTGATATCTGTCGTCAGCATTATGACGCATCTACACCAACGATTACAATATCTGAATGACATATCATTGCACCGTACAGCTAATCTGCAATTAGTCACGTCTTCCTTTCCTGTGCTTTCACCCACTGGGTTACTTGGTATATCACTTGAATCTACTCAAGGAGTGGTATGATACCCTATGGGCCGGGCTGCAGTATTCAAACTGCTAGATTCTGAGAGAAGGGGCTGTCAAGATAGCCCTCCAACGCCTATTGGCTTGCAAGGAGTCCTAGGAGTTCCTACAAAAGAGGCCACTGCGCCGCATACCGCAGCCGCCATCATCCACATGCAGCAATCCAATAGGACGTCATCGTCCATCAACCCTCGACGTGGACCTCTCAAAGCTTTGTGCGTGTTCAGCGAGGTAGTTCACGACATGGATCTGGTCGAATCAGCTTTCATTGCGAGCCAACACTACACTCATGTCTATTGCCGCAGTAGGGTCGACGCGGCGCAGCGGCTGCCGGCTCGGGCAATCCACGCCTATCAATCAATTAGCGCGATGGAGCTGCACACCATTTCCCCAGATAATGAGGCTGGCGGGGGTACATCTGGGCCTTCTTGCTGTCGATCTCGGGAAGGTTGCCAGGAGGACTCACAACCCCGTCGGCGTCTCGCTATAGTTGGGAGTCTCGACTCGACCTCCTGCACCTTGCTCTGGAATAGTGCTAGATCATTCTTTACTGTCCAATGGTTTCCTCTGGTCTAGGTGATGCGTTGGTGGGGCGCGTCTGCGATATCCCATCCAACGTACTCTAATATCCTGGCGATGTGCGTGACTCGCGGGCCAGTGGCACAGCTCACATCTGCATTGGATTCCTTTCACTATTATACATCCTCCTCTATGTCCTAGGAGAGACAGACAGCTATAAATTCCTCCTCTCAACTCCCCTTCCATGACCTTTCCTGGGTTCAAGGTTCACCACGACCGCTCTACGACGTCGAAACGGTTAAGCTCAAGATGGCAAATAAGAAGAAGAAGTCTCTCATGCTGAAGAAAAACCGGCTCAAGGTCGTAGTCGACGAGACGGCACCTCTCTCTCCTCCTCCTCCTCCTCCTCCTCCTCCCCCGCCCCCCGTGGTTGACTACAACCAACCATTAACATCGTGAGCTCGTGGAATCCCCGACCATGCACGTTCACCATCGGCTAACCAGTGCTCCCCCAATGATTGTAGCCCGTACACGCGTTCGACTGTGCTACGGATCGGGAACAATACCTATCATATCCCAGCGACGTACCTAGACAAGTACCCAAAATTGCTACCGAGCTTCATCTTTGGTGAAGCTTACCCACTCGACATCGACGGGGATATTGGACACGCCGTGGTTCACTTCATTTATACCGGCGGCTATGAAACACTCCAGACCTCTCTTGACGACCCCAATCAGTACATTCCACGCGAGTTCCAGCGAGCCGTCCAGGTCTATTATACTGCCCATAAGTACCAGATACACGGCCTAGGCGAACTAGCCAAGACCTACATTGAAAAGCTCGGCGACGTAATTGGCATTGTCACTATATTAAAGGCAGTCCGAAAGGTGCATTCACGACTTCCCAGCGACGAAAGCTGGCTCCACGACTACCTCCACGCCAAGCTCCAGGGCGCATTCGACGCGGACGAAAACACTTTCACCCGCGATGAGTTCTACAGCAGCCTGGGAGATGACAATGTCTTCAACCAGGCGGTCATGAAGATGGTGGTGAATATCTACGCGAGCACGGTATCCTCTCTGCGCGATCGTGCAATTGAGGACAGTCAGGTCGAACCGGTCCCAGAAATGCATATAGAACCTGATTATCCACCGACACCTGAACAGTCCAGTCTAGAGCCGATTGCTGAGGACCCACCCGCCGGTCCAGTCGAGGCTGATGAGGTGCCGGTTGAAGCGTGCGTCGAGGATGCTTGTGATTTGCCTACGGTTACTCCGATCGATGACTGGGGTCCTCCTGTTGAGCGGCATTCCGTTCCGGTCTATTGACCTGCTATTCATACGGAGGTATCTGCTTGAGCTGGGCAGAAAGCCTTTCAGAGTCAAGAATTGATTTGCCAGAACTCTTGCTTACGTCGTGGTTATATATGGACGAAACTGTAGAGGAAGGAGCAGGGATGAGCTGTGCTAGGAACTATCGTTCTCGCGTTGATTTTCGTTTATATTCGTCTAGAAATTGGCAGTATCAGAAACAGTCAATAGAACTCTTCTTTTTTTCTGGTATGTAAAGGCACTTTTCATTTGAAACGTCTCACGTTCAATATATAGAAGTCCTATCATCATCCATATCAGACACACCATTATATATATCCGAACGACTAATCACCAACAAGTCAAAAATAACGTTTCAATATATCAAGACAAAATAAAAATAAAGATAAAGAACTCGAAAATAAAGCAGTAATGGATATAGACCAACATCGACCATAGCAGATTCACAGACGAAAAACATGGGGAAAGCCGACCCAACCGGACTTGACCCGATCCGTCACGTCACCACCTCCGCCCGACTTCCCCAACTTCCACCTCACCACTTCTATCCCTCCTGCTCCCACCGTCCCAATCCGCGTCCACCAATCCAGCACAATGGGCTTCATTACTCGCACCGTCAAGGTCACCACTCTCGGCGCCGCCACCGCCGCCGGTGCCTTCGCATGGGCCACGCGCAACGACAAGCTGGTCCCCATGACCCCCGCCGACCGCATCTTCTCCTCACCCGCCTACCGCAACCTCAACCCGAGCAACAACCCCACCACCCACGACTACTACGTGCGACGGGTGCCATTGACCGATATAAAGCCGTCGCTGCTGGAGAATAAGGGAAAGCTGACGGAGGCGTTTTGCGCAGGGGTCTGGAGCGGATGGGGTGTGTCTCTCTCTTCTCCTCATCATACCCATCCATTCTACCAGCATGCATGAATGCGATAAATCTTCGACACCCACCACAGTAAAAGCGATGACTAACCAATGATTACAACCAGGCTACGCATTCCAACGGGCCTACCTCTCGCGCAAATACGAGAACCCCTCCACAGCATCCGACCTCTGGACGCGCGAAGCCCTCCGCGAAGGCCCCTACGAGCTCGGCACGCGCATCACAGACCACTTCGAGGTGTTAGAAAAGAGCACAGAGCGGATTGTGGTCCGGTGCGGGGCGTCGCCGCGCGAGACGGGAGTGCGCGACTCCGACGGGCTATTCGAAATGTCAGCTGTTGTGAAGGCCGATGAGGGCGTTGCGGAGTTTGGGCTCAAGAGTTGCTTCTTCCAGGGGAGGGGGAAGGCGGATGCTCCGCCCATGCCGGCGCATATTGATTGGTTGCATAAGCAGTATACGAAGTTGTGGTTGGAGACGGCGTTGGTGAATGTGAGGCGGTAGGGTGGTTTTCCTGGGGGACGGGGGGTTAGTGTAAGATGGGGAGGATGGATGGGGTGTAGTATAGTGTGTTTGGGATGGGGAAGTAGCTCAGGTTGAGTCGTTGTGCAGGTTCCTTTACTTGACATTGAAGAGGACACTGTCTCCCCTGCAAGGGTGCCGTCTAGAAAGTTCATGGGTACGAATCAACCCTTACAGCGACTCGTTTAATATACTCAATGCACAGACTTGACGTCAACACGGGGGCCAACACCGTTTCTACCGTTTATGATATGTCAAAGACATCCCAGAATAGCAGCCGTTGATATCCAAACCGGAGTTGGATCTGAAGTTTCGCAAACCGTTAGTGGAGCCAGCAGCGGTGAGGCCGTTTTCCAAAATTTTTATACAAACTTGACTAAATAGAACACCGATAATAACAAGTCATAAACATCCACCCCATATAGTAAATGGAGAGTAAGATCGATAGTAAGCCCTCGGATCCATCTTCTGAGTACTATATAAAAGTCAAAACAGACAGATCTGTCATATGCAATAAGTATCCTGCATGTGGGATGGAATGATAGCTGCAAAGATAACCTTGCATGAGGAATGATTGGGAAATTAATTGACTGCTGCAGAAGCACACGTCTCCTGTCTATATTCCCAACGCCTGCACGAAGTAAGGGGGGTATGTGTGTGTCAGTGCACGTTAACTTAATTACTGCGCGTTCTTCAAGGTACAGAATCTGGTGTAGCCGGTATCAACAATGTAGGCTGAAAGTTAATGTATGGATACGTATGCGCTGTCTACCACGTTGTTACGCCAGTCTCCTTGCTAGCGAAATAGTGCAGCCCCACGAAGTCTACCGCACTGCAACCTCCATCACGCTTTCCATACCAGGACCATTCCTCCAGACACTCCGGATCTCGAGTCCCGCAGACCCAAGAAGCTCCTTCCACTGGCTCTCAGATCGCTCCGCCCCAGCCCCGATGCTCATCATCTGGATGTCCAGGCTGGACTGTAGAAGCGGGGCGTGCGTGTCGGGGAGGACAAAGTCCACGATCACGATCCGGGAATACTCTGCGTCCATGGCGGAGACGGTGTTAGCTAGGATCTGGCGGCAAATATCATCCGGCCAGTCGTGGAAGATGGCGCGGAAGTAGTAGATTCTTGCTCCTGTGTAAACCGTTAGTCACAACTCAAAACATGTCTCCCAATACAACCAAATGGAACATAGAATAAAGCAGAAGGGAATATACCCTTCACTGGCTGCGGATCAAAAAAGCTATACCCCATAGTCTCAACGCCATCCTCCTTCAACGACGACGCCGGCGCAGACGCCAAAACCTTGGGCAAGTCCTGCAGCACCACTCTCCCAGCAACAGAGGGGAACCGTTTCCGGAACCGCACCAAGTCATGCCCCTGATTCCCACCCACATCGACCAGGAAGACAGCGTCGTCGCGCGTAACAGCCGTCCGGCTCAGCCGCTCAACAGGAAATGTGTCGAACCAGGCGGGCTTTCCCTGTCGGCGAGAAGCCATGTACGAGTTAAAGCGCGTCTGGCTCAGCTTGCGCTGAGCAAGCCACTCAAACTGGCTTTGGCCGACGGCCCACTGCATCGGACAGCTCTTGTACTCCCTGGGCATGACATACTGGTGGTCGCGGAAGTAGTCAGGGAGTTTGGAGAGCGTTGGGAGAGTGAGGTCGTAACTGTATTTTTCACCATTTTAGTATGTTGCACGTCGTTTTCTTTGTTCATTCCTTCCCGAGGCATTTTTTCTTTGTGCGTTTGAAACATCGGGAAGTAACAAAGGAAAGAGAAAACGTACATGCAAGGAACACCGTCCCTGCCGATCGGCTGCGTCAAAGCCAACGTCTTGCTATTCGGCAGGTACACCTCGGTCGAGGGGTTGTCGCACAACCCCAGGGCCACCATGACTCTCATGAGTCGCACTGCAGCAGTTAGGACTCGCACTAGTCATGATTTTGAAAGGGAGTGATAGTACCTATCAAAGCCCGCTCGGCACCGGTATGGCTGGCCAACTCAGAGGCCGAAAGGCCCCTGTGTGCATGTTGCACGAGAAGAGGGCAGATACCCATGTCCATGACGGTGCGGAGGGCTGCATTTTGGGGAGGCTAATGAGCGTTAGTATGTTTATTCTCTTTGTATCCGTATATATGTGCCTGTGTAATTGGGTAGATCAAAGCCAGAATGAAAGAAAATATGTACGACGAACCTGATAAATGAGACGCAGGACGGTCTCGTTCGGCGTTTCCACGGCCAACTTCAACTCATCAATGAGGGTGAGGAGTTGGGAATGCGAGTCCGGGGATGCATTGTGCTCGTTCGCTGCGGCGTGGCGAATCCGGTCGACCAGCGTTAGGAGGTCTGACCTTGGTGGTGCTTCTGATGACGATGCTGGGGATAAGTTTGGGAAGGCAGGGAGTGCCGAATTCGGCATGGACACCGCCGTGGCAGTCATATTTACTCGCTGAGAGATTGATATATGTACAGAAGGAGTGTGTATTTGCAGAATGTGTCGGATGTAATATGCATGTGATGTAGGATGACGGCGGTGACAAAAGGGTCGAATATATAGCAGTAGCCATACAGGCACTGCCCGGGGAGGAGATTTGGTCGATTGCTATCCAGATACGAATAGTTCAATGGCATCAGGCTAAGGCGACAGGGGTCGGGGAGAGCTGATGGGAGCCCTTGCCCACCTGAAAACGGCGAAGCGACTGAGACACTCGGATTCTTTCACTAACTCGAAAAAGTAGTCCAGTCCCACGACCAGTGGCCACAAATGAACCATCCCTCGCCGATTCTTCCAAACTCAATCTACAGGTATGCGATCGATGTGGACCGACAAACCTGGACGATCCCACCCCACCCACTGACCAGGCCAAGGCAGCTACGCCCTCCCATTATTGACAGACGCTATCGTTCTAGCGGTCCAATCAAACCGGGGAGATGCAGTTCCAGCTGGGCCCTCGATGTTTCCTTCTTGATGTAAATGTCCTGGTCAGGAAAACATGGCTGAGGGACTTTTGTTATTGAGGGATATCGCTGGGAGGCCACATCCGCATCCCAGCAATCCGATCCATGGTGACGGTAGCTATCGGTCCAGATTGAAACTCGCTGCAGTTCTAGAGGCCGTGGAAACTTCCATTTTCCCGCGCAATCCAACGTCGCCGCCACAATCAAAAGTCCGTGTGACGGACTGGGTTCTTGTCACACCCCTCCAGCTCGACGCTAGCGATGCGGATTTATCAAGTGGCCGCGGCTGTGGGAACTATTGTCCGGAGGGGACGCTACCGTGTGACGGGTGGGTGGGGGGATCGAATTCCCAAAGAATCATCCTAGTTGTTTTCTGACGCAAGGAGAGTCTGGCTCCACTATGATGCATCCACATGTCTATGTAGATACTGGATTCGAAGTCATGAAAGGATCATCACTGGGATTCGCGCTGAAACTGTGCAATGCTGGGTGATGACGGAAAGCAATTGGCTCTCAAAGTGCATAGCCGCCACACCATGACCCTCCAACTCTGCGCATACAGCGGCTACTTTGAGGGGCGCCTTTAGGGAGGATACTATCTCTGGGTTGTGATCGCTAAGATCTGGAACGAGGTGGAGCCGGTGGATCTGGGTTGCATCATCTCTCGGGCCTTGCGAACAATACTAACTTCGTTAAAAGTTAGCTTCCCCAACTTTACCAATAGTGGTGTGCTAATGGATCGGGACGAGGTCGATCACCCGGCCTTCGTATGTGATTTCCACAGATTGTGGGCAAGCGAGGTGCTAGACTGAGTCGCAATACGCCTGGTCCCTTCTCCGTTGAATGAGAACCGGCTGTGGCTGCGCTGCCACCCTCCCCGGTCCGCCGCTTTTTTTGGACTTTTGTCATTTCGTTACACGAGAGGGTATTGACAACCACCCGGCTGTTGCGCCGTCGGTTTGGTCATAGAATGTGGCTGCACACTGGCTGTCTGGTTGGAGCGATCTAGAGCCAAGATACTGGCGGAACCACCGGATTCATTTTTGATAGGTCATGCGCGGATGCATAATCGATGTTCTCTTTCTTATTTCGGTCCAGTGCTGGGAAAAGACATCGAGATCGCAGAAGTACTGCGAATCAGCGTGGTGAACGGCTGACCACCACAAAAAGCAATAGCGCAACCCATGTGGAGCTGGACAGGGTTCGTGCCGTCAGCCTGCATATCATCAGGCGCCACGCTGGCCAAAAGGCGAAGATTCCTATTTTAATAAACCCCTGTCACGATTGGTAGATGCATGAGAACCTTCCCCTTAGAATTCGTCAGGCCTGTGGTATTCCGTTGTTTGGTCTTCTAATTTGTATTTTTCCATGTTTGGCTTTTTGCCCAAACTTCGGGGACGAACTCCCAAGGCCGCGAAGCTACTTCCTGAAAAGACAGGTCAGATCGCCAGAGAAATACATTGACTCGTCCAATGGCGGTCGGATTTCAGCTGAGTGATATTATGATCCCCGACCGTAAACGATTAATTGGGGTATTGATGGCGAGGGACTTATCCTTGACCACAAGCTGAACATCGGCTTGACCATCGCCACGCTGATGCTGATCATGTCGCAACCAACTGCCAACAAGACTAAATGAAAGACCATTGTTCAATATGAGGAAAACCTAGTTCGAGTTCCCATTGGTGACATGTCGAGAGCGACAGTTCCCGCGCTGCATGATAGATGCGGGGACATGCATACGAAGAGGCCCACGGTAGGCTGGCTCCATACATATACTGAATAAATGTTGAATGAACGGACCCTTGCGGATTGGCGTGCCTGCAAGGGCAAGCCTTTGTGCCAAATTATCCAATCTAGATTCCACATTCTTGCCCGGAATCGCATTTTTACCCTGGCATGCCAACCATTTAGCGTTACCTACTGAAGGTTTCACCAACACGACTCCGCGTCGTAGACAAAGGTTAGTTTGAGTTTGTACAACAGAAGATTGAAGCATGTAATGAATATATCAGCAAGGTCAAACATGAGCGGAGGTAATTACGGAAGCTTGAGTGATCCGGAGCAAGGACGCTGTTTAGCACGCCGAACTCAGTAATGTTTGTTTTCGTTCATCTGGACTCGTCCAAGGGAATCTTGATGTCTCAGTCGGCAAAAAGTCCACCGCAAACCCCAAATAGTACACATCAACAGAGGCACGACCCTCTCGAGGAAGCGAAACGCCGAGCTCCCCGATCACGAGCTCGTGAGAGCGTGCGATCGGCGATCGATCGAACACCTGGGAGTAGATTTCCGCGTCGATCAGAGGAACCAGCTGCTCGGTACTTGGGGCGTATTCCCATATCCGACCGGTGTGGCGACCGCAATCGAATGGCTGAAGGACACTATCAGGGTTGACCCCTGCTTGCTGCAATGCACGTAGCCCCCCAAGGCAATGGTACCGGGAAGTTTCCTCGTGCATGGTCGAAGTACAAATGACAAATTGTACGGCGCGCACCCGACGTCGAGGATCCTGCGTCGTGATTGGCCGATCGAACAAGACCTATGTTCTTCGGGAGTGTGTCGATCCTCCCAGGCTTTGATACGTGATTCGACCATGAGGCGATCGGAATCGCCGACCATGTTCATTTTTATCTTAGGGTCAGGTCTGTGCGATGAGACTCCTGAGCTGAAGAGCTTTAGTTCACTCAGGGTTGCATTGTAGACCTGTTTTTTTTCGATCCTGCGATATGCGATAGGATGGGGGGTATTCAGAAATCCACTATGCTCTCAATAACCAGACGCAGCCAGGAAGGCAAATTAACGTCATACCGCCACCGATACACCGCTGGGGTGGGTGAGTATTCGGCGAGATTTATCGGCATGAACAAAGGGCTATGCGTCGACCAGGATGTAGGTATTACTATATCCGGAACAGTGGAGATGCTGACCGCACGCAGTGCCACGGCCAATTGGAAAACAAAGGTTGCCGACGCTGGTATAGGGTCTCGAGGATTGCGTTTAAATACGGATTGAACTCCCATCAGGGTCTTATGCTCTGTTGTTGTCAAGCAGTCACTCTTCCGCTTTCATCATGGGTATTCCGGTGTTCGACGACACTTTGGAAGACGTTTCCAAGCTGTCAGGGCCAGAACAGCTCATCGCGCAGTTCGGGCGCCTTCACATTCTAGATGACTTGATCCGCCTGCGGGCATCAGATGCTATCCAGAAGCCCATTCTGGCTTATCCCAAGCCTTCGCAGGATGGTTCCCCAGCTTCATACGAGTACTTCACGGGGCAGGACCTGGACTGCATGGTCGACCTAGCCGTCTGCCAACTGATGGAGTATGGTTTCAAACCGGTAGGTTTCCTATCCTTCCTTGCCGGATGAGACGTTGTTGACATTGGTAGCCTCGCCGTGACGGCAGCATCGTCGCCCTTTTCACCCTCTCAGACCTAAACATGGTCGTCACATTCTTCGCCCTCAGCCGTCTCGGATACACCGTCATGATGCTGTCTCCCCGTCTCTCCCCCGCCGCCTGTGTGTCTCTTCTAGACACCGTCGGCTGCGACACGATCATGTACGGCCAGAATGCTAGCATCCGATCAACCATGGGCGAGATCCTTCGCCTCAAGCTGGTAGCATGCCGGCCCATGGTGCAGCGCGCAACCCTCGGGGAAGTAGCCGACGACTCCACATTCATGGTGCTCCAACGGCATCGCAACCCGGAGCTCCAAAAGGAGAAGATTGCTCTCATCCTTCACTCGTCCGGGTCCACCGGAAACCCCAAACCCCTCTACCTGAGCCACAAGGCCTTGATGACCCACCCCATGAGGGGTCCTGGCCTCACGTCCTTCAACTCCCTCCCGTGGTATCACCTCCATGGCTTATCCACTGCCCTACAAGCCATGTACATGAAGAAGACTGCGTTCATGTGGGACGCAGCACTACCTTTGACAGCCAACACGGTTGTGCCTGCCCTGGAGGCAGCGCGGCCCGAGTCAGTCCAGGGCGTTCCATACCTCCTTCAACTGCTTGTAGACAGTGACAGGGGTTTGGACGCGCTCCGAGAATGCAAACTAGTGACATATGGCGGCGCGCCGTGTCCAGACGAGCTGGGCAATCGACTGGTCGATGAACGAGTGCGATTTGGCGGGTCTTTCGGCTTGTAAGTACCACTTTAAAAAATCCCCTAGATGTGTCTGATCTAACAACCCTAGAACCGAGGCCGGCCTGGTCGCGGAATCCATCTCTCGCCCCGAGGGCGATCCATTCTGGAACTACTTGAAGTTCTTCGAGAACATCCAACCGTTCATATGGATGAAGCCTATCGGTGACTCGCTATACGAGTGTGTATACCTCCAGGGTCACCCAGCTCTGACCTCATCCAACTCCGACCAACCCCCAGGCTCGTATCACTCGCGGGACGTATTCACACCACACCCTACGATCCCCAATCGGTGGAAGTACATGTCGCGACTGGACGACCGAGTCGTCCTGCTCAATGGCGAGAAGGTCCTCCCGTTGCCGATTGAAGGGTGCATCAAGCAGAGCCCTCTAATCCACGAAGCTGTCGTCTTTGGCGTCGGCAAGACTGTCCCCGGACTGCTGGTCTTCCGGTCGGACGACGCCCACCAATTTTCTGACAAGGAATACATGAGCTTGATCTGGCCCTCGATCGAAGACGCCAACTTGCGCGCGGAGCAGTTCTCACAGATCTCGAGAGACATGGTTGCTGTCTTACCTAGTGGCTCCGTGTGTCCCCGCACGGACAAAGGTTCCATGATCCGCGCCCAAGTGTACGCCAAATATGATGGTGTTATCGACGAAATGTACACGAGGGTGGAGCATAGCGCGGATGGGTTACTGGAGATGAGCCTTGATGAGACCAAATTCCACCTTGTGACCCTCTGTCGGGAAGAGCTCGGGTTCCCGCTATCAAGCGTCGACGGGGAGTTCTTCGCAGAGGGTATGGACAGCCTGAAAGCCATCCATCTGCGTCGTCTGATCCTGCGGGATTTCAGGATCGAGGACAGCAAGCGGATCGGGCAGAATATTGCCTTCGAGACGGGGACTGTCTCCCGATTGGCAGAGCATATCGTTGCCGTGCAAAGCGGGCAGGAGAGGGTGGTCAAGGATGAGGTATCGCTGATGCCGGGCCTCATTGAAAGATATTCCACCTTCCGCAAACACACACCCAACCCGAGACGCGTTTCTAACTCCAGGAGCGTGGTCCTGACCGGCGCGACCGGCTCCATGGGCGCTCACATCCTCCACAAGCTCCTAAACGACGACTCCGTATCGGCAGTCTACTGCTTAACACGACGGAGCCGACCAACGGAAGCAGTCCTGGACGCGCTCGCACAAAAGGGCCTCTCCGTCCTACCGCACCGACGAGAGAAAATCATCGCACTGAACAGCGCTCTGGACCAGCCCGACCTAGGCCTCGACGAGGACATGCTCAGCCAGATGAAACAATCCGTCTCACTTATTATCCACACAGCATGGCCAGTCAACTTCAACCTCCCACTCCTCAGCTTCGAACCTCACATAAAGGGCGTCCACAACCTGATCAACTTGTCCCTATCAGTGACGCTCCCCTCCCCAGCCGTGATGCTCTTCTGCTCGTCCATCTCGACAGCCCTCGGCGCGTCCTCGCGCGCTGTAGACGAAACACCTATCAACGACCTCAACAGCGCGCTCGAGATGGGCTACGGCCGGTCCAAGCTAATCGGCGAGCACATCGTCAGCAACGCGCGACAAGCCGGTGCGCGGGCCTTCTCGCTCCGCATCGGACAAGTATCCGGTCACTCCAAACGGGGATTGTGGAATGACTCTGAAGCCATGCCGCTGATGATCCGGTCGGCACTGACACTTCAGGCGCTGCCTGAGCTCGACACAAGGTGCTCGTGGCTCCCCGTCGACAAGCTGGCTTGTTCAATGCTGGAGATTGCCAAAGCGTGCGCCGCGAACTCGCTTGAGCCACGGGAGCGCGACCCCGCGACAGGGAAGCTTATCGACGACACGGTTTACAATCTGACAAACTCTCGCACGTTTTCGTGGGCAGAGATGCTCGGAGCGCTGCGACGGAGCGGGTTTCAATTTGAGACGGTGTCCTTCGACCGGTGGCTGGAGCTGATGAAGGAGAGTGAAGCCAGAGGAGAAGAGGCTGTCAACCCAGCTGTGAAGCTTGTTGAGCATTACCAGTCGATGTACAGTGAAGATGCTCCTTCTTCTCCTTCTTTCCTGACAGAGAAGGCCGAGCGGGACAGTGTAACGTTGAGGAACGGTCGGTTGAGAATTGTACAGGATGGGATTCTCGGCCGATATGCACAGGATTGGTTGCGTCGGTGGACGACGATCTGATCTCGATCTGATCATGACTTTGTATATATTAGCGTTTTTCGGGTTGCACACAACTTTGTCTATAGTTTGGGTTGGGGGTACCGGTATATATGATTCAATGGATAGCGTGATTTGATATGTGGGCATGTACAATGGAACGTAAGAAGGTAGAAGTGTGATGGTAGCAGTGACTGAAGCGAATATCACCTGGTATAAATAAGAAGGCATCACATGACATTCCCCCGTGACTTGTTCTGTTACATTACGATCGTGGTCGACCAGGGCTCTTCATATCTAATATGAATTATTGTTTAATTTATCTTGGTAGAGAATGGCGACAATTTGCATATCAAGGAAATCTCGAAGGCGCAGCCCAGCAGTATAGGAAAGAAAAATGCGTAGTCTAAAGCGGAAAGAGGAAAGAATTAAGTATTTTGCAAACATTCTCTCCTGGATATAGTGCCGTGAAATCAAATAGTAAGGAATGTTGTCTAAGAACAGATATTGGACTAGACCAGGAGCCCCAGGACACAGGCAAAAAGGAGAGTTGGGGTGCGCATCGACAGCTTGTCAGCTGCGCTGGTAAACATGGCAGCGCCAGGGGTAGTCGCGGAGGGGTTGGTAGACCCGCTCGCCGTCGAAGAGGCACCTTGGACCGCGCTGGTGGGAGTCGCGAATAGGAAGCGAGAAGACGACGAGACCTCGATACTAGGGAGAGGGGCGGCGTTTGTGGCATGGCTAGAGCCACCGACTGCATCAGCGCCAGAGGGTACAGCGGGGTCGGAAGGCTCATCAGCCGGAGCGGCCGGCTGAGCAGGGACGCCAGCAGCGCCGGGATCCTGGGCCTTGGACGGGGGAGTAGGAGGGGTAACTCCGGAGCCCGACTGGGAGGGATCTTGGCCAGCAGCGTCGGAATCGCCAGCTGGCACGGCGGGGGCGGCGGGAGCAGGTTCCGGCTCGTCCTTAGGAGGGTGAACGGGAATAACAGTGACCCCGTCGTCGCTGCTGTCATCGGGGACCGCGGGAGCAGGCTCAGACCCGGTGTTGGGGGGGTGAACTGGAATAACAGTTCCCTCGTCACTGATGCCCTCGTTGCCGCTGTCGTCACTCGGCGGCGCATCGGCACCATGGCTGGGGGCCGGGATCGGCACGGCACCGGTTTCGCCGCCAGCGGCCGCCGACGAGGCTCCTTCTGGGCAGTAGGTCGTGGTCTCCGTCACGAAACGAGTGCTCTTGGAAGCCGAGGCGTGGGCACCCTGATCTGCCGGCGGGGCGACCGGGGCAGCGGTGGGGGTCTCCTTGGGAGTCTCCTTGGGGGCCGGAGGAGGGGTGTTCTCGGGTACGACGGTTGATGTCTCGGTAGCGGAAGTCGGGGGTGCGTGGGCGGACTCGGTGTGAGTCTTCTCGGCCCCTTCGGGGACGTTGGTGGCAGTGGACTCAGGAGCGTGCTCGGACACCGAGACTGAGGTGGTAGCGGAAATGGAGCCAGAGCTGGTGACGGTTGTATCAGACACGGAGATGCTGGTGCTTGACGCTTCGGAGGTGGTGGCCGACAATTTGGTGGCTGAGGGCTTAGGAATGCCATACTGGTACAGCTTGATGGAGTTGATCTCCCAGTAGGCCTCCTTGAAGGCCTCCGGGTTCTCCGCCACGTAGTTGACACAGCTCTGCATGGGGTTGCTCGAGTCGCTAATGGGGCAGCTGGAGTCACCATAGACGTTGCCGGACCAGTCACCGCAGAAAGTGGTGTCGAGGATGAACTTCTGCGGCTTGAATCGAGCAGCGATGTCACACGACCCTTGGAGGTGGGCCATGGGGGTGGGGAAGGTCGAGCTATCGGGGTGGCCATCGGTGATGGATGGTGGGATCGAGTCGCGGGGGAAGTACCAAATCTTGATGAAATCCTCCGTCCACTCCATGGCATAGACACCGCCGCCCTGCTTGTTGAACGGGTCTCCCGAGGAGCCCTTCTTGCCCTTGACCACGCAACCGATAGTACCCGACGCTTCGCCACACTCCCCGGAGCTCATGTCGCCGAGCATCTCATGGCCGCCACCAACGTCGCAGCTGCCACTGGTATGCAGAACGATCTTATTGGAATCATGCTTGTTGACTCCCTCGATGATGTCGATCTCGCCGTCCTCAGGCCAGCTGGGACCGACGGACCAGAATGCGGGCCAGGTGCCGCAGATACTCCCCGGCATATGCGCCAGATCCAGGACGTACAGGCCTTCCTTGTAGAAGCCCTTGGTCTCCAGGCGAACCGACTCCCGACCCGGGCCACTGGGGTCGAGCTTGGACTTGTGATCCACACCCATGTAGAGGCTGCCGCGCGAGGTGATGTCAATCAGGCCTGTGTCTTCGGCACGGCTTTGGTTGGTGTAGGTAACGAAACCATTGGTAGGATCGGGAGAATCGAAGAATTCCCACCCATCCCAGAAGGTATCACCGTGCCAGTTTTCCAGCAGTTGGTAGCTCTCCTTGGCGGCGGCAGCCGCCGGGGAGACCAGGGACGAGAGGGCGAGCGCCCCTACGCTCCACATCAGTGACGAAGACATCGTCAGTAGGATGTTGTGTAGTGAGCGAGTAAATGATCGACGGCTTTGTTGATATTACAAAGGTGAAATTGGAGGGATCTGGGGTCTCAAATTGGTTGACTAGCAAATCCAAAAGACAAACGGGGAGAGAATGACTCGAAAAGAATGGCACCCAACCGTCGAGGCTGAGTAGCTATAGAAAGAAAGGAAGGTAAACAAAAGGCGGGAATCAATCCACGGCGACGAAATAGCGAAGCAAAGAATGTAAGTGACGAAATGGAAAGAAAGATGAACCCTTGCAGGGACACGACCTACATATACTGAACCAGACCGTCCACGTCTGGGGGGTATGATTGTACCCCATTGGATAATATTATGGACCTCTTTTTTTTTAACTTTTCGTTTTTCTGTTTTGGAGTTGTCAATGGAGCAAGCGGCCTATTGTGGTCCAAGGCCCCATTCACCAGGTACCCAGAGGGGACAACAGCGTTCGTCCCTGGCAAGCCAGGCGAATCAGCAGTGACTAGAGAGAGTCCAGACTGGCTGGGCGCCTTCATTCTTGGCCAGGCATGCCGGGTGGGCCAGCGACAAGCTGCAGGCGCCGAGTGGACGGACAACCGACCTGAAACACCATGGCCGCCAAACGACCCGATGTGAAACAGGAGACCACTCCGTGTCGCCTCTGCTTCGGGAAGGGAGCTGCTGGACGACTCTGAGGACTTGATTTATCGTGGTCTTCAGTGATGATCTTTGGATGAGTCTGATCAGTAAAGAATGGATAGACAGTAGACACACTGGGTCTATCTGCCAGTCTGTTGTTGTTCTTCATCCCTCATCCAGCATTCTTAATCCCTGATGGGTGGCTGATCCAGTCCACCAATCCGACCGTGGAAAAATAATTATGTTTTCCCGTACCATGCCTGACACGACTAGGGAGTCGACACTGGGCCGTAGTCTAGACATCGCGATCTAACACACACTGTGGGGGTCCGGACACGCCGTTGTTTCTTAGTCTGCGTAGCGAGCAGCGTGTATCCGATGAGCGGCCGGAGAATGGTCGGTCTCCACTGTGGTATGGAGGAGGGGGCAGCTGGAGCATTCCCAGTGTCATCATTCGCTGGATAATTGGGACGGGACGATCAGTCGAGGCGAATCCTCACCATTGCAGACTGAGAGACACATCCATTTCATCTAATTTAATTTGGGAGAGTCGAGAGATGAAGGATGATTGGAGGTGAATTTGGAACGCGCGAAATGACGGTGCGACGATCCCTATTCTGATTGGTCCAGACAGCGCGTAGGAACCGCTGAGTCAGGACGGGCCCTATGCATCCTTGTGAACATTAACGATCCTCCCTTCATCTAGACCGCGTTGTTGGTTATAATTAGATTCTTTTCTCCATTCCATCTTCGGGTCTCGATGGAGATACTCGCTGCTGAGCCGTCGACGCCCCAGTTACTCAAAATACCCGGGAAAATTCCATGCGCGACGAGATTTGTCTCCAGAATCTGACCCGAAGAATGTCTAGAGCCCGTCCTGGATCCCGAGCAGTGGGGAGTGACCCAGCAGCGAGACAGGGTGTGAATGGGTGATTCGCCATATGGACAACGTTGCCGTGCCCCTGAGGCTGTACAGGTGGCTAAAAGAATTTTCTTCCCGTCCTCGATCCAGTCCACGACATACCTATTTCGAATGTCTGACCGGAAACCGCCCTTTTCTTTCAACATCGACGGCCAGTGGCAGCATGGACGCCTTGAGCCGTCCACTTTGAAACACACCCAACTCGTGGGAAAAGATCCTTCGTGCCGCTCCCATGCATGGTGGCGTTCGGAAGAATTAGCCACAGACCGGCCCTGTCTGTACCCCGCAGCTATCTTCGAGATGGACCAGACATGCATGGAGAGAACGGATGGCTACACCGGAGTACCTGTTGCGGGTGCGAGGGACAGGGCCTGGTCAACACTGACGCTATCGTCCGTGTTCCGTGCGACGGTAGAAAATGTTGGTGTCTTGGCTGGTATGTCTGGTAAGACAGGAATATCCCGTGTCGATCATGGACAGAACGGTCGAGTGTCAGTTCTGTATACGGGTTGGATCATCTAGCGTGGACCAGGGCCCTGCTAAGAGGTAGCCAACATGTACAGGGGTATTCACGGTGCAGTATTTGCTTCTGCCTCTCCGATGGAGGACTGTCGGGATGCTCTGCGGATAACCGTCGCATCTAAAATCTACGGGATAGAGGTGTCTACACAGCCACATCTGTGGGAAGTAATAATTAAACGTACTAATGTAAACTCTTCTTGCTGGGTGCGCCGGTTGACTGACGGCAATCACCGCTTCCACACTATCATCCTCATACAGGATTGATCACCTTGGGAAAGCGGCTTCCGAACAGGACATGACTTTCAAGTGAGACAGGATACATAGGGTCTATCGGTTATAAACCCAGTAATCTGATCAACCTTGATGTAAGGATTTTCCAAGAGTTAAGGATATCTAAATCGTTCTCAATGGTCCTACAGGTCAAGACGGGGATTCCCTGTACCAGAGTCTAGACAGTAATCATCTGCCTGACTTCTTTGTGTTGGCCTGTGATACCACTCTCATCGGTGCAATGAAAGAACCTCGAAGCCCACAAAGTAGATGGATCACCAGATCCACCTGTCTTGTGTTCGCAGTGGCGAGGCCCAATCCTTGGAGGAAATATCTTGGTTTCGAGTCTAATCGGGTAAATGCCCAGTTCATTCACTGGAAAGATGATCTAATTCATTCCTTCCATAATCCATTCCCATCTTTTCTACCATGACCACAAAATTTATATCAAGCACTCTATAATGTATAATGCTGATATTACTGGACAAAGCTTGGGTTCAATGGCTCGGTAACATGAAGCTCACGGATTATGTCTGTGGCATGTTAAATATATTTAGCTACCCGACATATGCAAACGCAGTATAGAGAGAGGTATGCTCCCACAGAGACAATATGATATGTATTATTTCAATGGCAAGTGAAGCCATTATAAACTAACCTACCGATGCCATTTATCAACATACTTGATAAATGCTAAATGACAGACCACAGATGAATGACTGCACCCTATGGGCCATCACAACTTAGCTTTTCCAGCATGCACACGTCGTCCCGTATCAACCTCAGTCCACCACGGAAAATTCGGCGGCGCATCCTCCTCCAACGTAGCCTTGAAGTTAGGTTTTCTCTTCTCAAAAAAGGCCTTGACGCCTTCGACTTGGTCCCTGCACATCATCAGCATACTGCCATTCATCAGTTGATATATGTATAACACACCTCCCCGAAAACATATGATACAACACCGCCGAATCCACCAAATGCGACTCCTCCGCACTAGTTGGGCCCCTCCACATAAGCATGCGACTCAAATACCCCGCCATGGGACTAACATTCTCCGCAATGTCAGTAGCAAGCTCCAAGGCCCGCTCGACGACCTTAGCCGGCTCGGCATAGGTCTCATGGAAGAGGGACCCAAAGTGCGGGGAGGTCGGGGGGAACACGCCGGCGGTGGTGAGGAGGTAGCTGGCATTGGAGTGGCCGATCAAACGGGGGAGAAAGAACGACGAGCTAGACTCCATGGTCAGGCCACGACGGGGGAAGACGAAGCCGTATTTGGCGCGGGAGCAGCCGATGCGGATCGCGGCGGGGAGGGTCATCGTCAAGCCTAGGCCGACGGCGGAGCCTTGCATTGCTGCGATGGTGGGTTTGCGGCAGCGGTAGATGGTGAGGGCGAGACGGCCGCCCCTGGAGCCTTGTTAGGATAATGGATGGATTGATTGAATGGGGGGAAGGGACATACGTGTCGCGGTGGTCAACGGTTCGCTCCTTCGTCATGCCTTGAAACCCCCGTTCGAGGTCGGCACCTGCGCAAAAGATCTTGCCTGCGCCTGTGAGAACCACGACTTTGACGCGCTCGTCGACGTCGAACATCGGGTAGATGGTCTCAAAGTCGGCCATCATCTCCAGGGTGAAGGCATTGTGTTTGTCGGGGCGGTTCAGCGTGACGACCACGACGGGGGTTGCTTCGGGGGCGCCTGGGGGGTAGTGGGTTACTTTGGTGTGGATGAGGGAGAGGGTCTCATAGGACTTGGGGGGATGGACTGGGGGTGGTTCGGGAATCATCTTCTATTCACGGGTGTCTCTTGGACTTGCGTGACTTGTCCTCTATCCTGGTGGTGAATGTAGGTGTTTTATACTCGGCGTGTTCACTAATCACGGCCACTGGGGTGATCGACACGCGGGGAAGTGGATTTTTGATAAAGTCATCAAGACTGCTGAACTACGAGGATAGTGTAATCCGGGGTAAATGATATTGTAATCTGGAGATATCTCCTGGATCATGTAATCTACATGTGTGGTTAAGTCAACGAATATAGAGTTGGGGATATGAGTCAGGTTATGCCGTATTACCATAATATATAGTCAAACCCATTAATGCAGCCATTATATATACAACCCGACGATCAGGTTTCTAGGCTGAGTTCTGCAAGACGGCGGTACGGTCAAACTATTGATTATATTGATGATCCTTCAAGCTATAAGACGTTGGGCATAGTTGCAAAACATGAAAGGTCAAGATTACAGTTCATGTGTAAAATATGGAGGAGATTCCAGGTCAACAGTAGTCTACAAAACAGAGTATAGACCATTCGAACACATTATAAGCCACGGTCGAGTTCCACACTATCCTCTCAAATGCCGAACCTCTCTCGGTGGTTGTGGGGCCGGGGGGGGGGCGCGTTCCCCGCACCGTCGGAGGTGGAGGCCGTCACAATGTGGACAGGGGTCGTAATCATAGGATTCAAAGGCCGAATCCTGCTGTTCTTACAGAGTTCATAGTTGGGAATGGGGGAGGTGAGGGGTTTGTGTGCGAGCAGGTTCCGAGGTCTTGGCTGGGGAGGTGGAGTGAGTGAGTGGGTGAAGAGGGGGAGTTCAAGTTGTGCTTGAGGGGGATAGAGTAGCAGATTGGGGATGTGATGAGGCAGTAGCTTGGACTGATAGGTATCTTGTGTCTGATTTCTGGTACAGGTGGTTGGCAGGTTGGTTGTTAGATAGTTGATATTTGTAGAATAATGGAACATGATATGCTTGACTGATCAGTAATTATACTCGGTATAAAGGTCTTGTATATTACTCTTGGGCTGTGATTATAGGCTCTTCATTGAGCTGTTCAGTAATAAAGAAATAGTAGTTAATAAAAGGAATATGAATAACCAGAGTTCACTATTAATTCATGATAATAGGATTAGTGATCTAGCCTCGGTGGATATACATCACGACTAAACAACCTTCCGTACCCAGACTTCCTTCCCCCCATCTTCCAAGAATAGCGTAGAATTGATAAATTCGGGCTACCTCCCCAGAAACAAGATACAGGGAGCACCTCAGACAATCGAACCACTCTCTCCACCAACATGTCCGAACTCCGCTCAGCAGTCTACATCGCACCGCCCGCCCCTTTCCAAGCCCCCGGCAAAGGCAAAGGCGGCCTCTGGTCGCCCATCTCCTGCACACTGATCTACTCCGCAACGGAGGCAGTGCTAGTCGACACGCCCATTACCATCAAGCAAACCCAAGAGCTGCTGTCCTGGATCGAACGCATCGCCCCGAAGCGCACCCTAAGCTACATATACATCACGCACGGACACGGCGACCATTTCTTCGGCCTGCCGGTGCTGTTACAGCGCTTTCCCGATGCGAAGCCCGTAGCGACCGCCGCGACACTACGGCACATGGAGGAGCAGATCGAGGAAACAAGTTACCAAGCGCAGTGGGAGGCTCTGTTTCCAGGGCAGATTGAGCGCCTGTTCGTGCTGGCCAGCCCGTTGCCGGCGAATGGGGAGTTTCTCCTGCAGGGCCGATGGCTGTTCCGAGCGGTGGAGGTGGGACACACGGACACCTATGATTCCTCTATCTTGTGGGTTCCGGACTTGCGGCTGGCGGTATGCGGCGACGTCGTGTACGGACAGGTGCACCAGATGCTGAGGGAGGCGAACACGGCGGAGAAGCGGGCGGAGTGGATTTGCGCGGTGGAGAAGGTGGAAGCGTTGGATCCGCTGTATGTCGTGCCGGGTCATTGCCAGGAGGGGGAGATCCATGGCCGCTGGCACTTGGAGAACACCAAGCAGTATATACGAGATTTTGAGAAGGTCTTGCAGGCGGGACCCAAGTCGCAGAGAGAGGTGGTGACTGCCATGAGCAAGCTGTATCCGGACCGGTTCAATATTGGGGCTGTGATTTTGAGCGCCATGGGTGCGGCCCAGGCGGCTAAACAGGCTCGGATGTGAGGCGATTGCATCATGGTCATGGTATCGGCAAATATGATGGACGTCGCAGTGTGCTTTCAGGTCACAGGGTAGGAAGAACGCATTGTGACGTCTGCGTCCGAGCCTGTCAACGTGCCACATATTAGAGCGGTAGTGGCTCAGGACCAATCGAAGGTGATGAAGGCCGGAATCCGCCCCGCAGGGAAGACCACCTTGGTCGGGCCTCGATCAAGAGGAGGTCATTGGCGCATTTATATACGCCAGTGCAATATATACTACACGAATGAAGCAGCAATGCAGAGATCAGGTCACGTCCATGCAGCGGCCCGGAGAGCCTTTTCGACGTCTCCTCTTCGGAAACCGGGCGCGCGACCTAGACACACGCCTTTGCTGATCAACACTGGGCAAGTTAGTATACTCCAAAGTATAAAGATATTATGAGATCAGTAAGGCCTACCTTGTATTAATCGTCCCACGTTGACAGCGACTTGAGCAGAGGCCGGGTCCTTGGATTGCGACGGATGACACGCGAAGAGACGCACTCTTTGCTCCCGCAGAAACCCTTCCAAGTCATGCATATCGAACCACTCCCCCTGTAGTTCCTCTTGGATCTCACTCGGATACTGGGCCAGAGGATCATGCACTGTGCTCCAGCGCTGGAGCGGGTGCAACGGGGTGCCAGAACCATGCATGCGTTCTGGCGACCGGGGGTAATGAGTCCCTGCCCCGCCGAGACTGAAGAAAGGCACCTGATTCCACGCCTCCAATCGCTTTTGGCTGATCCTGGCCTGCATTGCGGCCTCGAAGTACGACGCGAGTTGCTCGCGAGTCATCATGGTCAAAAGCAGCCGGAATGGTCGTTGGAGGCGTTCTATACTAATGGACGGATCACACAGGCCGAGATAGCCCTGGTACAGGCATGCGACGTGCAGTCGGTCAATGAAGGCGGGCAGCTCCACGGCAGACAAGTCCGCCGACTCAATCGCATATGGCGATGAACTGCTGGAAGACTTCTGCGCACCAGCATGATCCAATGGCGGTCCCGGAACAATATTCTCCGACGGCCGCGGCATCAGACCAACGAACAAAGATGGATTCGGGTTCTTCTGCTCCGGTTCCGATAACGACTCTTCGCTGTGTGGGGAGTAATCGGGCATATCCGCTTCGCCGTCCGGACTCGCGTCCTTGGCCAAGTTCAAGCACGTCTCCACCGTGTCGCGTAGGTGTGCCGTGAGATCCGAGTACGACGCCAGCACGCCGGACTGAACCAGCTGGTCGCTGAACCCGAGTACAGCCGTGCTCATTTTCTCGACCGTCGATTCCAGCTGTTCAATGCGACTTTTGTAGGCGGAGATGCTGGCTTCCTTGCGCGAGCGATACGCCCGTTGGGCGAGACGAATCTGCATGCGTCGTCGCTAATCAGTCAGCATCGCGCTCCTCTACGCTTTCGCAAGTCCAGTACACACCTCGTCGGGATCCTCCCCCGTCGGGCTCACGGCGCCCTTGCGGGGTCGGCCGCGCTTTTTCGACGACGCCGATGCTGCAGGGGTGGTCGCTTCGCTGCGAGGTCGTTTTGTCGGTTTGATCGTGGGCGGTTCGGGGGTCGCTACATCGGCCGATGGACGGTCCAGCGGCGACGGCTCCACGACAATTCCGCCATACAGAGGCGCCTTCTCGCCATTCGCCGGCGCTCCCTGTGAGCTGAGTCGCTCGGGAAGGGGGTAAGAATTGGCGGACAGCAACGAAGTGAGGCCCTGTGATTCTAAACCATCCAGCAGAGACGATCGATTCCGCGGGTAGTCGCGAAAGATCTTTTGCTGGATTTCCTCCCATGATAAAAGGGGCAAGTCGGAATCCGGCTGGGACTCCATCGATAATTGACGCGGACGCTGTGTAGATGACTGTATTCCCTCCATACTGACGATGCTGTATTCAGGGTGAGAGGTGGTGACAAGGTGACAGTTCCTGAGGGGAGGGAGAGAAGACAGAAGATCAGCTGCATCAGATCATTTGCATGTGTTTCATGCTAGTCTCGCCACTGTCATGGCTGATTGGCTAGTCCCAACGGAGCCATTGTCCCGGTTTGGCCGGACACTTATCCGGATCGGGTCTAGCGCAGCAACCTTAAACTGGCATTACTGTGCATTAGCAATTCGAGGCCTGAGGACTGCCTCTTATCCTGGAAGGCTCTTCATAAGTGGGTGCATAATGGCCTCGGTTCGGGATCACTAATCATATTCTTGATTATTCGAACATTCTCCGCCCACGTGTGGCCCACTCCAGGTCATGTGATGGGCTCGACTCAGTTAGTCCACCTCAGGCATTCAGGGGATACTCGACTCTTATCGGTCTCTCCGTCTGGTCGGTCTTCTCCGTTGCGGGACGCTATCCACAGGGCTGTCCATCCTCGACCGTTATTCTACGTGGAGCTTTACTCCGTACCACGCTGTCAATTCTCAATAAGCACAAGACTAGAAAGGTTTGAATACGTTGAGTTTATTTTTTTTATCTATCCCTAATCTACACATTAAAGGTCGGAAATTTCATCACGATACAGGAAAGGTTGAGCTAGCTCCTGATACCTATACGTTAGTCCCCCTCTCCAGACGCCGTTGAGCTTCCCAGCTAGGTCTGTGTCTTGTATGAAAGACGCGGTCAAGGTACCAACCTACGCCTCAGCAAACTCCTTCAGATAGGCCACCAACCGCTCCGCGTCGGAGACCGAGATGGCGTTGTAGTTGGAGGCACGGATTCCTGAGATCAATCTGATTAGTGCGATCATCATGCTATGGGTAGAGTAAGACTTACCACCGACACTCCGGTGACCTTTCAGGCCTGTCAGGCCGCGCTCGGTGGCGCCCTTCAGGAACGCCTTCTCGGCGTCGTCAACGTTGCCGCCCTGTGGATGTTAGTGCTGAGATGAGACTGACGGCGTTGGCAGGACGCTTACTTTGGTGACCCGGAAGCAGGCGTTCATCCTCGAGCGCACGTTCTTTTCGGGGACGACTTTATAGACCGACGGGTATGCGTCGAGCGCCTTATAGATCATTTCGGCCTTCTTCCCGGCCTCCGCCTCCTGGCCGTCAACATTATCCGAGAAGGTGGCAAGCAGCTTCTTGAGAACTCGGCCGGCGATGTAGACGCTACGCAGGTGATTAGTAGAGTAATGCGTAGACGGTACAGAACTACTCACTCGAAAATGCTCAAAGTGTTGTAAAGACTGTTGTTTTTGGCCGTCACGCCGTAATCCAAGATTGTGGGGGCGATCGGCAGCCCAAGCTTGCGGAGAATGGCCGGCGAGGCAGGGGGGGAGACAGGCGGCAGAAGATCTTTCTTGATGATGGCAAGCGTGATGCCGGCACTTCCCAGGTTCTAATAAACGTTAGTGATCTACAAGTTTGTTCCATAGAGCGGAGTCCTAAACCTTTTGACTACAAAACGTTAGCAATGGCACCCAATCTAACCAATCTGTGCAAGTACTCACGCTCCAAAGAAAATGATAGAGAAATTCTCGACGGGTATCCGTCGCGACAGAATAGTGGACGAGAAGTCACCAACGACGATGGGGTCGTTGTCCGATCCCTTGGGCTCAAGGACGGCTGGGAAGTTGGGGAATTCGACACCGTCAACGGTCTACCGCACCAACCTATATCAGTAATGGGAAATCCAAGCAGAGCCGGATAAACAAACCTCATTCTCGCAAAAGTAAACCATCGCAGCCTTGGGGCTCAGCTTCCAGGTGGACTCCTCAGGGATGGAGCCGAATTTGCCGCCATTGCTTGCCCGCGCATCCGCAGCAACGTTCACATACTCAGGCCCGAGCAGCCTAACTGCTTCCTGGCTCGCCTTCAACGACCACCTATTCACGATAACCGATTAGCCTCAACCACCTACCCAATCACACAGTCCAGGATCTCAAAGAGAAACCTACGATCCAGTAACGAGATAATCCAAACGGAACTCGGCATCCACGCGCTTGCGCAACTCCGCAACGACCTCCTCCTCGCTAGTGGCCTCCCCGCGCTCCTTCAGAATCTTCTGTCGCTGCTTCTCAACCCACACAGCCGTCAGATTGTACGCCGTGGCATCAAACTGGCCGGATCCACCGCCCTGCATGACCAGGATCTCGTACGAGTCGGGAATGTCGAGGAACTTGGCCAGGTCCGCCTTCATAGTGTTGAGGATTTTAGCGGCGTGTTCGCTGCGGTGGCTGTGTTCTGCGACGCCTCTGTCATGTTTCAAATCAGATCTTGTAAATACCTAATTCGCAGTATAACAGAAAAACAATGGAAGCTAGACCACTATAGAAGAAGAAGGCGGGGGGTGACGTACAAGCCCGTCTCATTGTAGTTCTGCAGCGCAGCGGCAGCGTCGGCCAGAACCTCCGTAGGGAGGGCGGCGGGGCCGGCACCGAAGTAGGTGATATCTTCTCGCTGCATGATTGCAATTGAGGCGTTCTGTTTACACCGTGGGGCTTATCGCTTGGGAATAAAAATAGTGTTTCGTCTGCGGAGATGGTTCAGAGCTGCGGGCGATTGACTCACCGGGTGGGACCACGTGATCGGTGATGTCGCCCCGCGTGGGGCAATCATATCAATCTCTTATCGATAGCTTATCGTCTATCGGTTTGTCGTGATGGCGATCATGAGGTTGATCATGAGTGTTTTCTGTGATCGTTTACTCCATAGAGCTACAAGTTCATAGAGTTACAAGTGCTTTTGCTAGACTTCTGGCATGTGCTCAGAATACTTCAGCCAGTAATGAAAGAATTGAATAAAACTATCAACCAGCATAAACACTGGCGAACAACAAATTCGTGGTCGCGTAATGAACCCAACATATATCATCTCACTCATAATATCGCCCACGCGACGCTCTCTGCGCAACACCCGCCCCAGTAAACGACAGATACCCAGTCGACGCATCCCCAGCTTTTGAATCGCCCAGTCGGACCGGGAGGTTCTTCAGCAGTCGTGACCGGTCCAGCCCGTCAAGCGTAGTCCCACCCCCTGGGAAAGACGGATCACCCGTATCCCGCGTCATTGTCGACACGTAGCCCAGCACATCGGGGATGAGAGTGCGATGGGCGATGATAGCCGTCCAGACGGCAGCGAAGAGCATAGTAGTAGATGATACGATGAATATGGTTAGCCAGGCCGGGTTGACCTGATACGTGTAGGGTTTCCACGCCGTTTCTGTGGCTGTTGTCGGGACGGCGGCGTAATCTGGGTCGTAGAATGATTTTCGGTTGGCGAGAGTTGCGGAGAAATTGCCGGTCATTCCTTCGGGGAGGAGACTGCTGGTGTAGTATGTGTTGACGACCTGGGTGAGGCGCTCGGAGAGGGTCTCCTTTGGGAGGAGGAAGAGCGGGAGATCGCCTGTACTGGCGAGCAAGGGGTTGGCGCTGTTGTTGAGGTAACGCTCTGTGAGTGAGTTGTCGGCAGGATGGATGGTCCCGGTTGATTCGGAGAGGTAGGTGGCGAAGCCCTGCAGGGTGAGCGGGAAGATGAAATTCGTGAGATCTCGCGCGGGATGCGGAATAAGGCTATCGCGCATGGCGTGGACTGCACACTGGGGGATGCTGGTCTGCGTGTCGACGCAGCGGACCTTTGATTCGACGTAGATCTGGTTGATGTGACAGTAGGCGACGGAGGTCTGACGCGTCGAGGGCCGCCACCAGCGAGACTGGAAGAGAAGGACGGGCGGCTCATCGAAGTAAGTTTGTTTGTTGTCGGTAACGTTGGGGAAGATGTCTAGCGTCTGGTGCATGATATCCGTTACGTAGTGGTCGAGGCCGAGGGTGAAGGGGGTGGTGCATTCCTGCCCCGAGCATGAGAGGCTCCCATTATTTCCAAGGAATACATGGTCCGGTGTCTTCTGGATCACGGGCGGACTCCAGCTTTTGGAGTCGATCTTGATGTCTAACCGAGTAGTGTTGGTCATCGAGACTGGCTCCGGCTGAAGGCTTACATCAAAGCAGTCGATGTCATAGTAGGACGACTCCATGTGGAAGGAAGAATTCGAGCCACGCTGGATGTTCTCGAACGGTATACCCAGAAGTGAGGAGTATACTACGTGGGAGTCTTTCTTGATGTCCTTCCACCCGTGGCTCGTGGTACCGCCATCCATCCGGGACATAATCGGAAGTTTCACATTGCCCCAAAGGTCCATGGGCGATTCTTTGATCGACTGCGGTGCGAGGAGGGAGGACATATAGAGCGCGTTGATCTGTGGCATCGAAGCAATGTCGCCGCTATCAAATGATGCGCCCAACGATGTATTGAAGAACCGAATATTGGAGACAGAAGTCGTGGTGTCCCGTGCGGTACGGAGGATATAAAGCGACGACTGGCCCCCCAGAGGAGACAAGACCCAAAGGATTATGAGGCCAAGACCCAACAGGTTGAACGATCTCATGAAGAGCTGGGTCATTATTGCGCTGACAAACGTCGAGCTCCAGAATAACTGCTCAAGTATTCCCAAGGAGCAACCACGTTCCAACCGCCATGTTGCAATGACCCGAGTGAAACGACCGATCACGGCGGCGAAAAGAATAGGGAATGCGGTAACAGCCTGATGCTAGTTAAACGAAACACTCGTCACGAACATCTACATGAACGTACCACATTCATTGACGTCTGGATCCTTTTCCAGTCGCTTTCCTCAATGTCCTTACCATTGCGATCGAGGGCAATGCCAGCTAGAACGATGAATGGGACTGACACTAGGATCCCCAGCAAATCGAGAAAACCGCGATAGATGCGTTCTATGGTCGATCTTCCGAGTGTCCGAGGCTGCGATGGCCAACCCTCGACAAGTTTCCGATCTTCAGTTTCGTCTGGGATAGCATGGACGAACTTCACTTGTTTTTTTAGTGGTGACGTGTCTACGGAATGTGGCCCAAGCGGCGATATTCTTTGTGGATAGGTTCTCGAAGGAACAGGGCCCCGAGCACTGAGCTCCATGATCCCGGAAGATTAAAACACTGACAGCTCTCGAATGTATTGGGGTATTAGATGGAGTTGATGACGGGGGGTAATGATCGATTTCACCTGAGCTGTCAAGGGTGATAATGAAAAGGTACAAGTCCCTTGCATTATTACGAACTTGAGGAAAGGGGGTGCTCTTTAACATATCGCGTCTGACATTGAGTCTCATACTCGCTATGGCGCGTCTGCGGCTTTTTCCTGCAAGTGTATACTATATGTATTGATATTGGCGAGTTCTAGCATTTGTCTTTGTCTGACTGCAATAGAGGTACATTAAGAAAGGCCTCTGTGGTAATTGACCAGATCAGCCTTGTACGTGGGATCAAGGTCCGGGATGCGGTCTTGGCCATAGTATAATAGACTCCCACAGGTCAGGAGTCCACAACCTTATTGGATGGACATACGTCTAGTGCTTATCTAGCATGCATGATTAGGGCAGTGCTGGGCTGAAATACAATAACTGAAGCCACACTCGTGGATCTGCATTTTCCTCGCATGGACCACCGCATTACTCAACGGCAATTGGCAAATGGACGTGGCGTAGCCCGGCGACTTGCATAAATCTCGTATTAGATCGCGATGATCATTCCCGAAATGAACCACTGGCTACATTCCAACAGCGCCATACCAACATAGCCCTAGCAGGGCTCCAAGAATGATCGCGATGGCAGGGGGTACATTGAACCAGGCGCTCTCCGCATACGTGACAGCTGCAACCACCACCCACCACGGCTCGTTGGCGAGACTCTGCCCATCGTTCTTTCCCGGAGTCAAGTACCCGATCTCCCACAAGCGATAGACGGCCGTGAAAACCAGCCCCACCGCCGTGGCGTTGACACCGCGGAGGAAGTCGATCACATATTTTCTCTTTCGGAGGACGCGCCAGAAACTTTGGACAGCGACGGCCAGCGTGAGACCGGGGACGAATATTCCCAACGCTGCCAGCAATGCGCCGAAGATGGTTGGCCAGCGCGAGTTCTGCAAGGTGAGTGCGCCGAGAAACACGGCGAAGTTGAAGTTGGGGCCGGGAAAGGCTTGAATGATGGCCAGACCGATGAGGAAATTTCTCCCTGAGACCCAGCCAGGATCGACGACGTAGGTGCGCAGCAGGGGGATTACAACTGGACCACCGCCAAAGATGACTGTGCCGGCCAGGTACATGTTGGCGAAAAGGTCAAGAATTAAGGGGGGTGTGGTCAACCGGGCTCTTGCGACGAGGACGCCGATGAAGGATGCTGTTGATGTCAGCCTTGAACATAGATATCGAGTGCTCCGGGGGACATACCGAAGAAGAGGATGAGAATAACAAGGCCAACGCGGACACGGATGACATGGTTTTGTGACTTATCGCTCCTTCCTCCATTGACCGGAAGCAAGTCTGCATCGGGCGGGGTCTCTGGTGGTGTTCTGCGCGGTCGCATCGTTTGACCTCGGCGACTCGTATTCTCCTCCAGTGGTATAGAGATAGCAGTCACCGTGGCTTCGTCCAGCTCCCCGGCCTCAGCATGCCGACTGCGCCGATTGCGCCATGAGCTCCTCATCTTTCTTATGAGTCCCTGTGCCCACCCATCCCAAACAGCCGTGACAAAGCCTCCTGAAAGAATCAAAATCGGGAAGTACCATAGCGCACTATAGCACAGGCCCGCACACGCCCCAAATATCACCAGGATGCGCGAGAGCCGATCCCTGATCGCCTTTTCAGACAGCTGCACAGCGGCAAGGGCGACGATCCCCACCGTAGACGCGTTGAGACCAGAGAGCAACGCGTAGACGGGCAGCGGGAGTGTATCACTTATATTTTGCACCCCCAGCGAGAGGGCGTACATGCCGATTGCACCAGGCAGACTAATAAATACCGTTAGGGAATGCGATATGATCGAGTCAAAGACTAGAGTACTGCCTACCTCCACAGGAAGAACGCCATCAACGCAGGAACAAACCCCGCACGTAACAACGCGAGACAGAATACCATTTTCGTGCTCGCAGGCCCGGGAAGACCTTGACATATTGCAAACAGCTCTTGATACTATAATACCGTTAGAGCGGCATTCATTGCTGGTGTCTTATGCGGAGAAATTACCGTTTGCTCATCCACCCATGGTTCCTTGCCGCCCTTTCCCTCCACGAAACGGGCATACAGGATCTGGAAGTGCACCGGTGGCCCCCCAAAGGCCGTGAAGCCTAGGTCCCAAGTGCGAAGGAAGACCTCGCGTAGACGACTCGACAAAGAAATATTGTCGATTTCATCGGTTGTTGTTGAGCTCTGTTGATTGCGCCATTTCCGCCGTAGGGAGTTGAGGGGTGCGATATAGCGCGATAGCGGGGTTGGGAGTTGCATCGTATTCAATTCTTTGTCCCTTGCCCTTCTTCTTCATCTGTTGCTGAACAGTTGACCAGGTTGAATCAACTGCGCGAATAATTCAGAATGCTTCCTTGGGCGCAAAGAAAGGTTGAGGCGGGGACTCGGGATCCAGAGAGCCACTGGGAGCGCAGGAAAGACACACATGTCGGTCTGGTGGTGTCTTGGCTGGGGACTTAGTCACATCCTTAAGTCTCTCGTGTGTTGGCATGGTTAGGTTTATTTGGCGAAGGTAACATGGTTTGAATAGCTTCAGGGTTTATCTATGGTGGTCTTTCACGAAGAAATTGTAGGGTTCGCCTCATATCGCGAATATCGTCCGATATATAAATTGCGTCAAGATAAGCACTGGTAAGCCACCTTCTGGGCAGGAGGGACACATTGTATAGCCACATTTAACATTATGACTCTACTTTATTGTTAGGCTGTCCATATCAATACCTTTCTGTCAATTCAGTGATGAAATTGATCATGATCTATATTATTTTGACAAGTTTTGTCTCCTAACAGCGCTGATTTCTGAGGTCATTACCATTCACAATCTGATAGACTATATTTGATGAACCCCACATGGCGTATTTTGCAATTACTATGAGCCACAATTTATAGCAAAAGCTACTGACCGAAATAGGCCACTAGAATCACGACAAGGGCTAAACCACATAGGTCTAAGGGATCTACTGAGCGTATACATTGTAGCCCCCGAGCACCTTCCATAAATGCTGGTGCATTGATCAAACAGACAGTCGACTAGCATATTAGCTCACTTGTAGAGTTCTTTCCTACAGATTATCATCTTGACTCTTCATCTTCTCTTACAATCTTGTATCGAAGCGCAGCTTTTTCACGGCTCTAAAAATCTCAATATCATCAATATGTTGACCGTTTTCATCGGCCCTCCCTATGGTTAGCCGAAATTGCGAATTTAAACCAGACCTACCCTTATCACTTTGCTCACAATGACGACAAAAGGTGGTAAGCCCGAGCGGGATTTGATGAAACAATGAAATCTCTGCTTGAATTCTCTGCGGCTACAGAAAATATCATGTTGGAATCTTCGTTCTTGCAAGCATCTTCTACACGGACTAGAAGATATGCCCGGCATGATGGAGATGAGGCAAAGCCTCCTTGATGCTGAGGGCGATGTGCAACTTCTCTTTGCTGAAGACGTCACAGAAGCCGAAGATAGAGACTATGATACCCTAGACGAGAATGAAGGATGTCCATTCATCCCCGCAGACGGTACGCCAGCTTCCGTCAATACCTGATTATCAATAAATTGCAGCATGCGTACTAACCATGACAGAATCTGATGATGAATCCCCAGAAGAAGGGCCCAGTTACACACATGTCATTACGACCTCCTCTAAAGCACTCATGTCAGCCTCGCCCGTGTTCCGAGCCATGCTCGGGAACTTAAACATGAGGGAGGCGCATGAGCTGCGAAGCACCGGCTCGGTGATGATACCAATGCCGGACGACAGTGGCGACACAGCGCTGCTCGCCTTGAGTATCATTCACAATAGTCCCTTCCATAGAGATGTCCGAATCAGCGAGAGCATGCTGGAGAGGCTTGCATTCTTCGGAGACAAGTACGGATTCGGGGACGCCCTCGCAGCCCAGGCGCAGATGTGGATTAATCAGTTGAGCGATTTTATTCCGCCAATATTTGCACCGGTTATAGTTTCCTGGATGTTTATCTCGTGGGTATTTGGCCACGCAGCCGTGTTCAATAGGGTGACGGGTATTGCTCAAAATGGGAGTACCCGGCGTCTGACGAGGGGCATGTTTCCGATGTATCCAATCCCGGATAGTATTTACGGTTCGTTGATAACCCTTGACCCCGTCGTTCCGTGTGTAGTGCGCAGAGATGAAGTCGCATGTGTTGACCACACAATCTACCACACAGAAGCCATCGACAAGCGGAGATATCACGCCCTCCAGCGTACGCAGATGTACATGGAGACCGAGACTGCCAAGGAACTCGACGAGAATCTGGATGGGTTTGAGGGGACCCAGCCGGCTTGCGCCCTCCTGGCGGTTCGAGCTGGATTCGTAACGCTGATGGCGGCAGGGATGGGCATCCCCACCGCTTCCACAGAGCCAATTTCCGAGCATCAAATTGGGATAACTACATGTATTCGGGATTTACTCTCTATGGTTGAGAAGACGTTGGTCTTATATAGGAAGATCGTAGACGTGTGCTTGATAGAGTTTGATGAGCAAAGGACGATCTCATCGCGCTCCGCGTTGGAGCCCATAAGACGCTTAGAGGTCCTGCGTCTGTGGCTGATCTATCAGAGCAGAGGACTTAATATCAGTGACTATAAAGCAGTATGAATATTACAACTGGTTTGGGTTTGATATTTTGAAGCAATCAGATGTAGATCACATCCAATGAGCATGGAGACCGCCGTAGATCTAGATGGATGTTCTAAAATTAGCATCGATCAATCACTTCGGGGTCGGACTCGGACTTTCTTCCATCCGCCACGGCTAATATTTAGCTTGCGGTGTAGAAGTACAGCTGAGTCTGGACTCCGATCCTCTCAGATGAAGCATTATGGATGATCCCCCCAGGCGAGTCATGGTATACGCCCGTGTTACCGATATAGCGGGAGACCCTCAGCGGCGCCACAACTCTCTTGGCGAGACCTTTTGCAAGCAGATCCTAGGCAGAGACTTCCACGCGGAGCTTCAACCGTCTTTCTACGATCACGTTCACATCCCTGCCGATTTCGATTCGGATCAACCGCTGAAACGATGGTTTATCTTCGACCTGGGCGTCAAGCAGCAGCTCACAGCCGAGGCGGTAGCTCAGATGCCCCACTCGGTTTACATGGCAAGTCGCCAGAACGGTGAATTGTACGGAGACACGTCTCTTACTTCAGGGAATTAACGCTCATACCATCCCCTAGGATATTCATTCGTCGTGATAACTGGGTAGATAGCGCCATAACTCGAGCCAGGTCGTACATCTGGGGCGGTCGATTGGAACAAAGGATAGTAGCAGAAATGAGAGAAAGATACGCCCACGACCTCTCAGTTTGAAGACACACACGCCACACCCACTCGGTTTCTCAATCACGGCGTCTCGGGTGGTGTCATCCCTCTACAGACCGGACACTCCTCGTCGTCTTTGTCCTCCTGCCAATCCCACACATCGACCCGTTGATGCGGCGGACAAGTCACCTGGTTCCGGATGGCCGGCTCGCACCGGGCGATGTACACGGTTGCCTCGTCGCCACACGCTCCGAATCGGCCTCGCACGTTGTCGCACATATATATATGTCCGCTGCCAGTATTTCTAGAGAATCGAGAGTGAACATGCCTTCGCGGGCTTAGGTTTGGTTGTAGATTATTTACGAGGCTCGCTCTGTCTGTTGTCTAGTCAGGCTGACTTCTACTAATGCTGAAGATGGAATAAGCCATATAATATACCTCTGCGGCGGTTGGACTACAGCCTCGCATGAAAAAAAGAACGTTTGAGCGATACTCCCGGGGTAATAATAGGCAGTGTTTCTTTATGCCATGGAAAATAGATGAAGAACATGGCAAGGATGTTGAGTACTAATTGATTACATCCCCTCAAGCCATGTTTTTGTGAGGGGTAGATGGAGATCCAGCTGCCACGTAGCTTGCAAATGGGATTTCTTGATTCGCCGCGTTTTCCCCAGCCGCATGGCTTTTACACCACTCAGGGAGAGGACTGGTGGAGTTGACCTAAAATGTTTCACAGCCTTGTCAGTGAGATGGCCACATACGAAGGGTTTGATTGGCAGAAGATGGTGATAATGAGGGAGAGCGCGGGGGGCACCACTTCAACAAGAAATTGAATATTATTCGAGGAGAACCACGAAAAGTCTGTCCATACCTACTTTCCTCTATTCAAACTTATGACTTGAGGGACCTCATAGGAAGATTAAGATAACAATATTACTGAAATACATGGCAACCACCCTTAGTAGTTTCTCTCAGCCCGTGATGGCTATTGTCTCATCGGTCCAGTGTTCTCAAGATAGGGCTCAGCACAGCTACGCCGACACACCCATGTCGAGTATATCAACCTCTCATGGATCTACTACGAGTAACTTCCCATTCAATGACACAGGAGGCACTACTGTTGCATATTTGCCTCGACAGTACTTTGTACATACCAGTCTCATCACGTAATAGCCTGAGAACAAGAAGAAGAAACCACTATATGCACATGCACCATGAACCAACCCTCGACAAATTAGGCAAGAGCAACACAGAGCTGAGCTTCCAATCAACGAATGTGATCATCCAGCAACACACTCCCCCAATCAAACCCTCAAGGCACCTCACTTGCCTCCATCTGCTCCATCACATCAAAATCGTCGCCCTCATCACCTATGACCTATCAGCCGCGCGCCTCTGGAAAACCCCGCACCGTGTGACTCACATGGCAGATTGTTGACACAGTTGTTCACAAAATCGCGATAGTGGCCATCCTCCGGGTCTGAGCATGCGTGCTCTCCGAAATCTTCCAGGATGTGGTTCGGCCTGAATCCCAACGGCACAAATCTACCGTCTTTGGTGAAGGCACGGTCATTTCCCATGGGGGTGTGAGGGCGGGAGGGCATTGTGAACAGTCACACTTTGCGAGTTAGTCTGACATAGTAGACAAGAAGAAACAAAAAAAAAAGGATTATAGAGAGGGAAGGGCGTGGGGGATATAGGTGTGATGTCATCTCTGATGCTTAAAGTCGGTTTGTATCACATGACTCTGACATCAGTCTACGTAGAAACATTAATAATCACAATTAGGTGATTTCCCAACGACAACTACAGCAATAAAAAAAGTTTGGTCACAGATGTGATGGCAACTACATAACATGGATGAAGTGTTCGCACTCACTGCATCAGAATTAGTGGCGACAAGTGAGCCAGAGCCAGAATTAAAGTTGTGCATACGCGACGGTCCGCTCGACGATGAGTGGGTCGATGGTTTGTCGTTGCCGAGAGGTCAAAGCGCTGAGATCTAGAACCTTATCACACAGCGAACTCTATGGTAGTATCTTGAGCGAAACACCACAGAGTTATCATACACAGTTCATTCTTGAGAAAAAAGGAAAAAGAGGGGAAGTCGAAAGGAATGGACGCGTAATCAGCGTAGCGAGGCGAGACACGGGGCAAAACAATAGTACCAAGTGGCAAGAAGAGAAAAAAGAAAACACCGCTACCTGGTCCCCGATGGACGAATAGAAAGGATAGGTCCCATGTGAGAGGTGAAGAGTATGCAGTCACGTACGTAGACGAACCTGTAGTTCACGCGGAATTCCAGATCGACAGAGCTAAGAAATACCGTCACGAACATGTCTCAGCTGGCCGGACCAACTCCTCAGCTCGGGTAGTCGAAGCACTTATGCGGAAGATCCCACGCTAGCTGGGCAGATCATTCTACTTGGCAAAGGTCTTGATCCAGTTATAGTTGAGTGGAAATGCAAATCAATAGGTTGAGGGGCGCTGTTGTAGCCACGATACGCAGTGTCCGCACACCTGAGAATCGCGGGATGGGCCTTGGAGATCCACCCTCGGGCCGCTCCAGCTTGGCCGTATTTGGGTCTGGGACAGATCTTGCAGCCAGCCACCCATATCTTGGCCAGATTGGGGACTGATCGCTGAGAATTCGCTCCAATCCGAGCGTTGCTGTGCAATCTTTGGCATTAGTATGGTCCTCAATCAGGTAGAGCAGGCGGTCTCCGCCTGTGTCCACATTCAATATGCCATTGAGGCATGTATATGCCATTGAGGGAAGCACATGCCATGAACGATGGTTGGAAAGATATAAAAGGGAGGACAATTCCTGCGAAAGTGTTCTCAATTCCAATCCATCCACTTCCAATTCACTCCCAGCACCAGTCCAACTTCTATCAAGACCATACACAGTTATCTACCTCTCCAACAAATCATCAACATGAAGCTCCTCTCTGCTCTGTTCGGCGTCGCCGCCATCACCTCCTACGCCATGGCTGCCCCGGCCGAAGACGTGAAAGACGTGAAAGAGGCGAAGGAGGGAACTGAGGCAGCTGATAAAGCCCAGGCCAATAACTGGGAGTGGTGTGCCCCTAACTTTACTGTACGTCCCTTCTTCATTCCTAGGTTCACAATAATCATCGGACTGATTTATTTAGTGCGATCACCTTTCCGCCTACCACGATGGTGGTTGCTACAGCCAGCCTGACTGCCGTGCTAAGGCCAGAGATGTAAGAATCCAAGAGAGTTACTGCTAGCGAAGAGTCGACACTGACGCTGACTTTTTGATAGGATGACACTATCCGCAGCTTCGGATGTGGTGCTAGCGTCTATCCTCGCACCTGCTGGGTCGTAAGTATTCTATCTCTCATTTCTGGAGCTTACAGAAAGCTAACCCATCTTCAGTATACCGATTAAGCCTGGATCCACGTGGTCATTGGCTAAATTACATTTATTGTAGTCATTACTGGGCTACGAGGTTAGTGTTTCAGATATCAGTCAGTTCAAGCCCTCCCAAAGTGCTGTCAGTATCTTGGTGTAGTGGCTATTAGTTATTGAATTTATCACAATATCTGGCTTTTTGATTGTGTATATCAAGTAGAACACTAAACAGTATATCAAGCGAGATTGATATCAGTGACCCATAGAAGAATCAGCTATTACCTGTTGATAATAATGAACTTTTCTGACGTGTTAGTGAATAGAGGCACGACTAAGTATATCAAATATGTACAGCAGGATTCACGACACAACCATAGCGGTAAATTATTAAAGGTATATAACATAATTTGCAATCTACCCAGTCTTCTGATACCTCTTAAGCAAATGCTTCCTTGTCCAGCCCTTCCCACTTAGCCGCGTAGTCGGCCCAATATGCTCCGAACGCTCAGCATACATCCGACTAACCTCCGTATTGGCCGGACTTATAAACAACGGATCGTCCCGGTCTCCCGCCACCTTACATTCTTCTTCGGAGGCTCGCGACTCCAGCTCGGGGGACGTAATAGCCGGATCGTAGGACGACCAATGCATTCCGGCCTCGCTGTCCGTGCCGGACTCTGTATACTCCGCCCGTTCGGGATGCAAACTCGACCGGTCGAGGAAGGTGGCTTCGAGGTGTCTTTTGTCTTCCACGATCTGTCGTGATGCGGTCATGTGCAGAGGCTTGCGATTGATGAAGCTTGTATACCCAAGGGGTCGGGCTCGTCTGCATACGGCGCGAAGCGACGATATCTGAGCGATGTTGCCACGAGACATGGCGTATAGTTTGTGTGGGGCAGCCATGTGGGGGAATACTTGCGGGTTGGGAGGGTACCGTTATGGGGCGCCGTACTTTATACTTTATAGTGGCAATGACGTCAACATTCTAGATCTCGGGTGCTAAGGCGATTTCCCACAGAACTACCGTGGACGTATTTTGTTTGGATGTGGATAGTATAAGATACCATTACTTGTACTGGAACATATAAAGCGTTCAAGTACTGTATGTAATGTGGATGCTTTGGGTGGTGGTGGATTTCAATGAAATATGTACCTTTAACTGAGATGCATCACAAATAGCGTCAACTTCATAGTTCTATGGATGACCAAACTTGAAAACTAAGAAAACGCGCTTCAGTGAACTTAATCTTTCATGCTGTCTGACTATGCTCGATATTCAGTTTCCTTTTTACCCCATCATCATGACCCCCTGCCGTGCCTTGTAGATGAAGCAGTATCATATTTGTTTATCACTGGTTACCTGCCACTGAAATCTCCCCAGGACTGCAAGTTTTCCACCAGCGCAAGCGTGAGGCACTGCAAAAACTTGATATAAGACTGAGAAATTCCAATAGGTATTGTATTGATGTCATACTCGAAAAGCGATGCCCATATCTTGATGATTAGATGTTTGTTGGCCAATTTGCGAGTCTCTTGTTTTGATTCGGAAAATCGATGGGTGATTGAGGCCTATCCATTCTTTTGAATACTCTGGTTCGTATATTGCTCCTAGTCTGTAGGCGGCGATTTCCGTCAATTCGTGTATCTTGTCTTTTGGGTAGTTGGCTCCCTTAATAACCTGTTTTAGACAGTCGTGGAAGCCGATGTTCGGACCAGCATTGCCAGCGCCGGGTTGAGAGGAAAAGTATTTACGAGCGAGATATGTATCCCTTTGCATGGCCGTTCGCCAGTTCTAGCCAGCTGGTCACTTGGTTGACATATGAATGGCAGGGATGGTATAGAGACTGCCATTTTTCCTTGTATGATGCAACAGTGAACCGAGCCCATGCCGGTAGTTTATTTCCCACTCGTCGTTTTCCGCAGAGAAATACATCTGCTGAGTATCACAAGCATTCCCATCCCTTTGCGCAGTCATATACAGACTCCGCAAGCGGTATTATGTCGGGTGTTCCCTCTGTTGATTACATCGCCAGCATGTATAGGCAGCGTAATACTGCAGTGGCTAAGCTGCCGATAGCCCATCCAACGCTTTCACTGAGGGCCATGATGGAGATTCATTGTCTGAACCTACTGCTGTCTTGTATTGAGAAGCGGTGTTAAGTATTCTTGGACAAGGACGTCTTTTCAGACACAACCCCTACATTGCCAGCCTTTAATATCCCTGGGAGCCTTCGGCTGCCAGGTACCGCCCGACAGTCACTTCGAGGTATTCATGGTACTCGGTGACTAGGGTTCGAATCTTCACAAAATAGCCAAATATGGTGATAAATGAAAAACTACCACTTGGTCGTAGAAGACATCATGACCCATTCAGCTTTGTAAGTAGCCCAATGTTTAGTGCAACACATGGACATTGAAACTACGGGCCGGACAGATAGTAGAGGCTATTTTAGAGTAATAATATAATACAACAAGATGAAGTACTGAGATTCTCGACAGAACTTGATAAGGACGAAAACACGAGGGACTTCCTAAAAGGCAGTAGGATCTTTGTTTCAAGTGAGGATGAACCACTGCACTAATCGATTGCCGCCTGATTTTCAGCAACAGTGTCCAGTCTTGGGCGTTTTAACATCTAGCAGTCACCCTAGTAGGTGGCATCTACACGAATGGAGAGTCAGAGGCCATTCACTACTATCTCCAATGAAGATTACTCCCTGTAGTGAATATCTTCAGCCTACCTAATGGTATTTCATTCCTCCCTCTGCTCTTTCTCCTTTCCTCATCCTGTATCATTCTTTGCTTGCTGCATATATCGCTACAATACAGTCTATACCCATCGCTATCACGACCACCAGGTCATCGCTGAAGTTTATGGGACTTGGTCCTACAATGCCTCCAAAGCCGCCCTCTTCTTCTGCTCCTATCCCAAAGTGTAATGATATTTTGTAGCCGAGTGATAATTCCTGCAACATAATGCGTCCCACTCAACCGTAAAGTTTTTCAACCTTCGGCTGAGCCGAAACAACCCTACTTTGCGCCAGTTCTTAGGCTTCCCAAAGCTTAGCAAATGGCGAGCTTCCTCTCCATGTTTGACGGACATGGTTACATGGGTTGTCGAGAATGGATGTGAGCATACGGCTTTTCTCCGCTGTCTACTCTCATGGTCTTTGTTGACTGATAATCCTAGAACTCAAGATATCCACGTGCTCGAACATGCATACTTCTTTAACCTAACCGTGTTGAACAATGAGACAATGTACAAGGCTCTGTGCCACAGATGCCTGGACGATGGCAGTCGAATCCCTAATCCTGTGGAGAATGGTCGCTTTGGTACCTACCAGCGGCAGTTTAAACAAGACATTTGTTACACTTAGTCTAATGGTGATCCAATACTACATTCGCGTCAGATTTGCATCAAGACGTCGATGGAGATCCATCGCTCCGGACGAGGCTGTAAAGCTTTTACATGGCTCTACAGGATCGTCAACGGGAAAGGACATTGTTAGGATATCAGTCATATCACACCTGACTAAAACGCCGTTCATATTTTGGTGCAGAAGAGCAAAAAGACGATAGAAAAAAGCCACTCAGGTGCTAGCACCCGTAAGCGTGTTGCCGAGATTGACCTCAAGCTATGCCTACCTAGCTAGAGTCCTATTATAGTCGAAAATGGGCTTTGGTTTAGATATGCCGAAGAGAGAATTCCAAGTATCTTATGGAAGGTTCACAACGATTCCACATATACCCTGCGATGAAGTCGGCTACCTCGAATGCATGAGGGACAAATGGTTCGACTTTTCGGCTGGTACGCCGCGGAATATTTACAGGCCTCGGACTTGGAAGACGCTGGAAAATTTGGACAGTTAGCACGAATAGCCCAATGTTGCCACTCTGCGCCCACGAAGTCACGGATAAGAACATTCGCAGACAACCCTCTCTCCAGCTACGGTCTTGCACCCCGAGAAAATAACAAGAATTGTGTTGAAGTTAAAGCAGTACTGGATAGCATCAGTCACATTGAATAGGAATACTTATGAAGGCCAACACTGTCATGATATCTTTCTCAGCTGGATGGTTGTGAAGATCACACGCCTAAAGGGCAAATTAAGGGTCGAATAAGGACCAAAACATACGGAGGAGGTGGAAAACACCAAGAAAACATGAATATGGGGATTTGTATGTAATTCAGAGGCTTCATGATGTCGCCTAGGGGGGTATCTTAGGTGCCCAAGCCCTATATAGGCGAACATCACGAGACATAGTCACACATAAGCTGCAGTCTGCAGTCCCCTACATAGAACAATAGAACAATCAACGATCCTTCTCTATTTGTAACAGCATCTTTGATCTTTATGGACCTTGGCACAACACTAAACTTAGAGAGGAGCACTATACTGTTTTAAGCTGGTAATTCACCGTCACCAAGATAGTAGGTGGGCCAGCCCTATAGATCACCCCACTATATTGCCAGTCTGACAGATGTGATTTTACTAAACTGAAGGTGATCAATCAAGTATTACACCGTATAGAAAGTATTACAGCGGTATAGAAAATGCAGCCAAGTCCCCACATCAGTCAGCTGCATTGGCTGGGATGCCATGGCGCGGCTCCTGCAAGCCCAGCTGTCAGCCTGGTCGGAGCCAACGCGGTTCTGGGCAGCGATGCAGCGAGGCATTATGCCTGTTCAAGTTCCTTGTTCTTTGGAGGTTATTAATATTCCGACTGTGCTTGTATTTGTGTCCCGATTGTGGGATTCGGGAGTCAACCATGGAGATGTGGATAGATGACTTAGGGCAACGTCAGTCAGCAGATCGCGGCCCGCCATCCCAAAACACCAGATTGGCATCCATCATCCTTCCATCATCATCCTGGTAATGCGTTGGCATCCCGGTCTGGGTGGGGATCGTCGTCTTTCATTCCAGAGCCATTGCGCACGTATTACATATGGTCGCGCCTTGACCCCTCCTCTACATCTGGTTCTTTAACCCCCGTCTTTCCCTCCTACATACCAGTCCTCCTCCATGTGAATGAACCCTTTCATCGTCGCCCTTGAGCAGATATCCTTTGGATCCTCTTGGGCACATTGACCATCCACGCCAAGAATATCATCGTTTTTTTTTTGGTGGTCAGTGTCGCCAGGTATTCATCCAGATTATCCCCACAATAGTCGACTCCACCGGCCATCAAACTCTCGTGAGGGTAAGTGTCGCATCATCCCGACCGGCGAATTGCCTCCTCCGCACAATTGGCTAACTGGAGCTCTCACCTGCAGCAACGGTCACCGATCCATCGAAACCATGTCCCGCGAAACCATTGAGCCCACGTCGTGTGCGTTCCTCTATCGAGGCCAGCCCCAGCCCAAGTCCGGCGTTCTACGACGCTTGGCGCAATGGATCTGGTCGGCCTGGCCCGTCGATCCCGACTCTTCTTCTCCCGCCGGCATCCACCCAGATCCTACACCCGACCCAGACGATCGCAATTATACCGTATCCACCGGACGATGCGGAAACCCCCGGGCGGCGGCTTTGGCAACCCCGCGATATCTGCCTTCCCCGAACGACCCGCCGGTGCCGGAGGTGTCAAACTATCCCTGTAAGGCGTGTCGAACGTGGGGTGTCGCGTGCGACCGCCAGCAACCGCACTGTTCACACTGTCTGGATCAGCAGATCCTGTGCTTCTATATCCCCCCGCCACGGAAGATGGTCAACCGGAAGAAAGCGCGGGTGGGCGTCGTGGTGTCGGAGGGGCAAAGTATCGGAGAAGTACCGATTGAAGGACTCAAGTAAAATGTTACATAGTATCTATCTCGTTGAGAATATATACCCGCGGCCCGGATCTGATCCGGCTGTACTAATTCCTTGTTGTTCTCGCGATCGGAGAGGAATCCCGAACGATGCGTGATGGATCAGATCAGCGACAGCAGCGGAGCACTGTGTGCCGCACCCCACCACGCCTCCTCACCGGTTTTTGAGACTATATCAACTGTTTATGGGTAGCTGAGTTGGTTGCGGGGTGATTTATTCTATCATCCGCTTTCCCCGCCCCATACACCCCAGACGGCAGTCAAATCTCCTCTCATCACTCAGACATGGAGGCAGAATACCTCCGGCTCGCGGGCACCATCCGCACCAAAGCAAGTGTTCACAATAAACCGCGACTCCTGGTCGCCGTGGCCGGAATCCCAGGGTCAGGCAAGACGACGACGGCGTCTGCCGTAGCCCAGCGACTCAACGCGGGCCCGTCCCCCATTCGCACAGTGCTCGTCCCTATGGACGGCTTCCACCTACCACGGTCCACACTCGACCAACTCCCCAACCGGGAAGAGGCATACATCCGGCGCGGTGCGCCCTGGACCTTCGATGCCACACGCTTCCTTGCATTCGTCCATCAACTACGGCAATGGGCGGATCAGGCCCACACATCTACTGACAACTCCCCCACACTCTACGCACCGTCATTCGACCACGAGTCCAAAGATCCCGTCGAGAACGGCATCGCCATCACAGACGACACCACGATCCTCATCCTTGAAGGAAACTACGTGCTCCTGGACGAGCCGCAGTGGCGCGAGGTCGCGCCCCTAATGGACCTGCGCGTCTTCGTGGACGCAGACCCCAGCGAGGCAAGGGACCGCATCGCCCGACGCCACGTCCAGGTAGGTATTGAAGGGACCTTAGCCGACGCGTACCGTCGCGCCGACAGCAACGACTGTCTGAATGCGCGGACTATCCGAGGGAAGCTGATTCCGCCGGATATTGTGGTGCAGAGTGCGGCGGAGCCGATATAGATATACTAGCTCGAATCAATTGATTTACATATCGCTATCATCCCACACCACACCTCCCGTCCTCGACTCACTCTTTAATCTGCTGCTTGTGAAAGACGCCTGGGGCCCCGTTAGAGCCGGCTCTGCAAACCATCGACTGTCCACTCACCCGGAATCTCAGGCATCCAGCTGGCCCTCGACCGACAAAAGAACTCTCCTTTGGGCGGCAACGCCTCGGGGTCATCCAACGAGCCGACACAGATATACCGGAACTTGTCTTTGACGGCGTCCTACATAATCAGCAAAACCACAACATCAACCTCATTGGCTATGATCAACCCACCCCATACTCCCAAATAAAGCTCCCGCAGGTGTCACAGAACGCGCGGTGCACGGCACCCTCGTCGTTCGTGACATGCTCCTTGGGCGTGCCCTTTGTGATGCTCACGGCATCTTTGGATACTTTCGCTGTTAGGCCGTAGTTTGCCCCGAATGCTTTCTGCGCGAGTCAGCTCGATTACTACCTTAGACTGGGTACAGGAAGTAGAGGAGAGACCTTGCAGTTCCGACAGTGGCAGAGAGATGTGCGGGCGTCGTCGGGGGAGGCCAGCGTGAGCTGGTACTCAATATTGCGACAGAAGCAGGATCCGGGATATGAAGGCATTTTGTCGATACTTCTACTATAACCGTTTACAAGTTGTGTACTGGCTTGCGGTATACTCATTTATATCAGGTTCAGTTGGTAGAGTATATCTGGTGACGTCATATCAGACTGTGGGGCATTATGTCAGTGTGATCTGATCGAGATCGATCACTCTACTCTACTCTACTCCTACACCGTCATAATTAATCTCTAGAATAGATCTGAAAGGGCATTACATCCAAAATGACTACTAAGAAACAATCCATCGTCTCCTCCCTCATCTTCCGCTTCCCAAACGGCCCCACCAACCCCGAAGTCGCGCTCTTCCAACGCAGCGCCAAAGTCCGCACCTACCAGTCCGTATACCCCCCTCCCCCACAATATCATCATTGGGCACGCTCGCGGCATTCTCACATAACCCGTACCGGTTAGACACCACCTCGCCCCGATAGCAGGCAGCATCGAGCCCACCGATCCCGACGCCCTCTCCGCAGCGTGGCGCGAACTAGCCGAGGAGACGACGCTGAGTCCGATTACCCTCTCGCACTGGCGCACTGGCAAACCATTCACCTTCCGCGACGACTCCATCGGGCGAGAATGGACCGTCCACCCATTCGCATTCACCCTCCGCACCGACGCCACCGCCACCGCCATCCATACAGACTGGGAGGCCGAAACCTGGCGGTGGTATAACGCGCAGGAGGTCCTAACCGACACGAGTCTACAGACTGTGCCACGACTACGCGACACGCTGCGTCGAACATGGTTTGAGGGCCAGCTGGGCGAGCGCGCAGGAGGCGTCCTCGCGTCTGGTCTGGACCGGCTAAAAACAGACCACGAGAGCGGGGCGCACGAGCTGGCAGCCGTAGCGCTGACTGTGTTCCGCGATGTGTTGATCGAGATGGCGCGCGAGGGGCGCGACGCGCTGGCAGAGTGGGCGAGTATACGCATGGCTGCGTGGCACGTTGTCAAGAATGGACGGGAGAGTATGGGCGCTGCGACGTTGAATGCGCTGCTGGCTGTCGTGGCGGATATGGATGATGTGCGGCGGGAGGGGCCAGTCGGCTCGGTGCTGCAGACGTGGGAGCGGATCGTTGCTGTGGTGGACTTTCACTTGCAGCGGAGGGTGGGGCACGCGGGGGGTGTGCGTGCTGCGCTGGGGGAGTATTTCCAGGCGCTTGGGGAGGAGGAGGTGGGTGGTAAGGGAAAGAAGGAGACGCTGACGGTGTTGACTATGTCGGCGAGCTCCACGATCAGGGATAGTTTGCTGGAGGCGTGGGCTGTGCTGGACGTGCCGACGTTGGAGCTGCGCGTGCTGGAGTCGCGGCCGCTGTTTGAAGGCGCGAGTCTGGCGTCGTCGCTGATGTCGCAGTTTAAGGTCGAGCAGCCAGCGGGGAAGACGCTGCGCGTGCGGCTGTACCCTGATGCTGCGGCGGCGGTGGCGGCGTGCGGGGCGGACATCGTCTTGCTCGGGGCGGATCAGATCTCTGCGAGGAAAGGCGTGTGTAATAAGACGGGGTCGCTACCGGTTGTGTTGAGTGCGAGGGAGGTCAATCCGGCGGCGCATGTGGTTGTGCTCAGCCAGGCGGAGAAGATCAATGGGTGTCCGGATGTGGTCAGCGACGATTCCCCTGAGGATAACGGTCCGCCGGAGGTGGTGGACGCATGGTGTCGTGCTGATGTTAAGGGTTTGCGTGTGCTGGAGGAGGCGATGGTGGAGAGACAGGATGCGCTGCAGTTGGATGTGCATAATGTCTACTTTGAGTGGATCCCGCTGCATCTGGTGGATGCGTTTGTGTGTGAGGAGGGCGTGTTGACGGAGGAGACGCTGCTACGGAGGACGGCTGATCTGGCTGGGTTGTATGATAGACTGTTTGGCGAGCTGTAGCTTAATCTGTTGATCTCGTGGGGTGGTCCTTGTAAACCATCCATCAGTACATCAGACAACAGTACACAGATGCATCATGTCCGCCATGTCCGCCATCACCCCCGGACGTCACCTCTTCACCTCTGCGCGCACACATCTCACCTTCGAATACATCGTGCAGAGCCAGTCACCCTCTACAGAGCGCCTCATCGTCGTGCAATGTCCCGCCTGGGGCCTCGGCTCACGATACCTCCAGCACGGTCTCTCCCCCCTCTCCATTCACCACAACAAGACGCTCCTCTTCTTCCACCCTCGAGGAACAGACAATTCATCTCGCCCAGCAAGCGCCTCCCAAATGACCAGCATGCCCGACCTCTCCACCGACCTGGACGACCTACGCCTCCACCTCCACCTCGACACTCTCCCCACCCTCCTTGGCCACTCCAACGGCGGCGCCATCGCCCTCGGCTACGCAGAGACGCATCCACATCGCATAAACAAACTAATCCTCCTCAACCACCAACTGATCGGCACCTCCGAACGCCGCCTCATCACCGAGCGCGCAACCCTCGCCCACGACCCACGCTACCACGCCGCCATTGCATACTCCCCGCCCCCCAGCCCCCACCACCCAACAGACGCCTCCTTCACACGCGACATCACCGCCCTCTGGCCCCTCTACTTCTACAACCCGCAGCGCCATCTGGGCACCCTCCTCTCCGCCATCGGAGACCGCGTCTTCCCGCTATGGTGCTACACAGCCGTGTACGGGTGTGATGCGGCGCTGCAACGCCCGCGGCAGATGATAGACGGGCTGGGCGCTGTGAGGGCAGTTACGCTGATAATTGCGGGCAGGGATGATCTTGCTTGTGGGTTGAGTATTGCGCGGCAGACGGGGGATGGGATTCCGGGGGCTAGGGTGCTGGTTTATGAGGAGTGTGGCCATTTTCCGTGGATTGAGCAGGGGGAGAGGTTTATGGGGGATGTTCTCGGGTTTTTACGTGGTGTTTAGTATAAGTTGCTTGTATGTGGGGTGAGTTGTTACTCTATGGTCTGAATTGGATATGGTTGGTTTGATATGTAGTTGGATATTTTGGTTGGATGTGTTCCTGGATGGGAATGAAGTTATTGGGTATTGGGTGGAGAGTAGACTGATATTAATTGATATGCTACAGTTGAGCTTTCTTGGATATCACGGTTTATTCGCTGGAATCTATCACTTCGCAGGATTTCAAAGATGTTTATTCCTATATATCAGTGAAGGGAGGACGTTATAACGTGGTAATATCTAAGCTATTTGGGTTCAAGCCTACTGACAATCCATCATCTACAGTGATCTATATTCATGATAATATAAATAATAAAGTTCTTTTCTAATCCTGAATGGTGTCAATGAGTATAGTACAGCTCATGATTTATATCCTCATACTAAGCCTCGCATCAAACGACCGGATCCTGCCCGTCGCAACAAGATACTGCATCCACCCCAGTCCCATCTGCATCATCGGGGAATAAGACAACGATCCATCCACGACACGCTTGGCCAGCGCACGAGCAGCTTCGCCCCCCTCATAGCTGGTAGGCGGCTCCTCCGGTGCCCAAGCCCGTCGCGCACCGGTGGTAACCTCTCTCAACAAGCGCTCACACTCCGCGCATCGCTCGCCCCTCCCACCCCGTCTGTATCCCGATCCCGTCAGGCTCAGACTTAAAACAGCCATGCCGGCAATCGAGCACGCCCCGGCCAGCGGGTACCGCAGTGCTGCACGCAGCATAGCCTCCAGCGTAACATGGAACGGGTCCGCAAACCCCATCCCACAAACAGCAGAAACGGCATTCTCAGCTCTCCCGACAGCAACATCACGTCGCCAGTCGAGCAAATCGCGCACAGCCATCGACACAACCGGCGCCGTGAGACCCTCATCCCACGACGCCCGGCCATAAACACTCGCGTCCAGCATCGACGCCGCCCCACTAACAGCCCGCCACCGCAGCGCAGCCTCCACCGACATCTCGTCGCCCGTGCCAGGCTCATCGAAGAATGCGCCGTCAAGCAGCACGCACACAGCCTCTCCACCAAGGTTAAACGCTGCGCCCAGCGCCAGCGCAATCAGCCTTATCCGCGCCTCTTCCTCCCCGCTCGCGCACCCCGCGTACTCATCGATCGTACTGGGTAAGCCTAAGTAAGTCGCCTGCACGGCCTGTCTAGCTGGCATGCGTCGCGACAGCACAAGACTATACGCGCCCGCAAGCCCGTCCAAGCCAGGGTCATGTCCGCCGGGGATATCATCCAGCGGGCGACCGCGCAAACCAGCAGCGATCTTCTCCGTCCCCAGCACAGCAACATCAGGCATGTCGGGCGCGAAGCCGGCCGTCAATGCACGGAGGGTGCACGAGCACGACGCCGCCGAGCATGCATGTCGTGCTGTCTCGCGCGGAGACTCAATCAGCGCGCGACAGTACTCGACTGCATCTGTCCAGGCGTGATCACCCGGTCCGGGGAGTCGGCCGAGCAGGGCTAACAGGCCTGTTTCGACGGTGTGGGACTTGTTGTCGGTGGACGGTAAGCGGTCGAGCTCGTCGCGCAGTTTGGCGACGAGCCAGGGGCTCATGGAGCCGCAGGAGGAGCGGCGGCGGGGGTGGCTGCTTTGGAGTCTGTGGAGGCCGTTGAGGGTGGTGTTGGAGGTGATGGTGTTTGGGTGGGCCACGAGGATGGACATTTTGTTAGACATGTATTGCGTGGTTATATTGGATCTGGAAGGTATGATATTGTGTGGATGTTTCCACGGTGGAGAAAATATAGGAGGACCATATGGATTAAATGCAGTCTGTAGGATAACTCGACGAGAATCAGAGGTCAGCAATATTAATATACCCTTCTACCCAGCGAAAAACTTCCTCTCCCCATGTCGAAGAAAAGTCAATCCTACCCACCACTCTATCACCATCAGTGAGACACAACCGTCATAACCCCCCGATCCCAGATCTCAGGGACCGTGTTCCTCGAACGATCTATTCCTCTCCCGACAATTCAGATCATGACGTCGTGTCGTACCAGGTCCTGACACCCCCTTCTCGGGCCCAACCGAGCTAATCTTTGTCAGTGGCGTCGACGCCTCGGGGTACACCCTTTTTCCTTGGGAGCTAAAGGGGGGAGGGGAGACATGGTACAGCAGACGGCAGGGCCATCGTGTCGGGTTGTCTCATATGATGCTGGCGCAGCAGGAGCTTATTCTGCAGTAAGGACGCGCTGACTTTTCCAAACCACGAAAACGGAAAGTAAATATTTTATAAGTCGTGATCGTTGCCGGGCGACGTTCCACCCGTGGTTTGATTTCTTATTTTGATGATTCCTGGGCTTGGTTGAGCCGGTCCTCTGGGTCAGAGAATATATACATCCTTCTCTTAGGGTTAGTTGTCAGATCGGATGTACCTTGATGTGAATCGCCACCGAGAAAAATCCGCACCGTGGGCTTGCTATCTTGTCGTGACGATCACTATCCTGCTGGAGTAAATGGATACTTTACTCTTGATAGCACCACTGGGCTGGGTTATGTATTTATGTGATGATGGATTGGTGTGGTCCATGGTCTAGGGTTGGGTGTCATTCTGGATCGATCTCCACTCTGGCTCTGAGATATTTCTATCGATCTAAGTTTGATCGATAATATCTTTGTCAGAATCCTGTACGTAGATCACTTCCGGAAAGCATAATCATAAGGAACATGCAGCTGAATAATATACTTATTGATGGTTTATGGCTTGTCGATCCATATGTAGCAGACAGTCAATGCAGCTTACTTGCATGGTTTGATCATGAACTACGGAGTAGATGAATATTGATAGACATGGACAGATTTCATATGTTCAATACTTTTTCTTGGAAGATATGAAGGTCGCATGTTGTATGTAGCAGAACAAACAGTGGATAACTACAAGATCAGCCACAATGGTATGGCCACCCGATCTACTCCTACACCTCAAATTATACTCCAATGATCCAAACAAATGTACATTATTAACAGCTAATTCCCAAACTTAACATCTCAACTATCGGTATCTCAAAGCAAAATAAAAAATAAAAACGCCTCCAGCCAATCCTCATCAATCATACTAGTATGTAAGTTCAACACTCCCGCACACGGGCCTGACGCTTCGCGGTTCCAATATGCGTGTTGTGCACCTTGGTTGCGAACTTCAGACTCGTCAATGTCTCGCCCATGTGAGCCTGCAGCGGGCTGACCATGACGAACATGAGGGTCTTGGAGTTGCCGCCCAGGGAGAATTGGAGGAGATATGTCAACTGCGACAGTTAGTGGGGTTTCTCAAATCGCAAAGGAGAGAGAGAGAGAAAGAGAGACATACCTTGCTGTTGCGGTACGGGATATGTCCGCCGTCTTTGCCTTGTCCCAGGGCTGCAATCACATCGCCCAGACTGCTGAGGCTGCGGTTGATGTTCTGCGTTTCCTTCAGCCGCTCGCCCGTCGCCTGGCTCTGGCTCAGTCGCTCGCTACCCGCCAGATCCACCAGGTTGAGCGTGCCCTCGCTGCGCTCGCCGGTGATGTGATTCTCGCCGATCAGCTTGAGGATGAAGACCGAGTGCGACCGCGAGGACCGCTCGTTCGCCTTCGTCGCTGCCACCGACCGGTTGGCCGCGGCGCGCTTGAGGATGGTCTCCACCATCTCCGGGGAATCCAGCCGCACGGTGTTCACGTCGGTGATGATCGTCTTCCCCCGCTGCATGTCGTGGCGGATCTCGTGCCTCTTCTTGTCGAGCTCGTCCGGATTGCCCAGCAGGTCGTTGAGGTTCTCGTTGTACACCTCGACGAAGTTGCCTTCCATCGTGTATCGCCAGCCCTTGTCTAGCAGGCCCGTCGCCGTCTCGTAGATCTGGTGCACTGCCCGCGGGATCATACCGTCCAGCGAAGACATCGTGTGCGTCTTGCCACTGCCCGTCTGGCCGTAGCAGAAGATGCACACGTTATACCCGTCCAGTGCGCTCTGGACCAGCTGGCTGATTTCGTCAAACACCTCGGCATTCTGCGTGCTGGGGGCAAACACCCGGTCGAACGAGAAAACGTTGGTCTTGCGGGACACAGTCCCAAGACTACTCTTCTCCTCCGGCCCCATGAGGCTGATTTCCTTGCAGTCTTCCGAGTCGTCGGGAAACTGGATCTGTGCCATGTCGGTCACAGGCTCGCTGCGGAGCGACGGGCGCACACGGCAGAACACGCGGATGTTTCCCTTGAGCTCTTGCACCTGATTGTGGAGCTTCCGGCGCAGGGTTTCCTCCTTGCGCAACTGGTCCTTGGTTGCGTTGGTTTCCGCCACAGCGTCCATCATCCGCTGGTTGATCTGCTCGAAAGCCTCAGACTGCTCCTCGCGTCCCGACTCCAGGAACTCGATCCGGGCTTTGAGTGCGCGAATGGACGATTCCAGCGTCACACTGTTGCTGCTGGCCGTGTCCAGGTTGTGTCGGAGATCCTGGGTGCCCTTTCGTTCGCGGTCCAGCGCGTCCCGTAGGCCTTGCACGTCGGTCTGGAGGGCGGTAAATTCCCGCTCTTTCGCCTGCAATTCGATCTGAGACCGTTGTGCGTCCATCGCGGTCTGGGAGTTGAGCTGGTTGATCTCCCGGTGTCGAGCCGCTCTTTCGTTGTCCAATTCTTCTTCGAGCTGTCGCTTGAGTTGCCTCATATGTTCGTCGTGTTGTCGGGCCTGAACATCCTGTTCATTTCTGGCCTCTTGTCTCGCAGTTTCCACGTCCACTCGATAGCGCTTATTCATGTCGTTGAGGGAGATCTCATGATTGCTCTCTGCATTTCTCAAGGCCTCTTCGGCAGCAGCCAGGCGGACCTTCATGGACTCCAACTCCACCCGGAGACGAAGGTTCTGTTCGGAGGCCTCCGATTTGGCCTCTTCCAATTCAATGACTGCAGTTCTGTCAGCGAGTTCGTTTTCGCGGAGGTCGCATGTATTCCGTACCTCGTGATTTATAGAGCTCCACCGTTTCCTTTAGACCGAAGCTTTCCTGCCCTGCTTGGCTAACTCCGGAGATGATTTTCTTATAGAATTCTTCCATGGTTTTTTCGCGGGATTCCTGGTCCCAATCTGCACCTGGGAATAAGTTAAATCCGGTGGTCGTGGACTCTTTGGTCAAAAAATGGGGAACAGGGGGAGGCTTTCGCGATGATCGCCTTGATGGGGACATGAGTCTGCAGGGAGGGGGTATGGTTGGGGTGGTTGTAGTAGGGTCTGGGCTCAGGGGTCTGGGGCTATTGCAAAGAGTAGAACATTGGGGGTCCGGGGAGTTGTAGTGCAATGGGTCCAGCGCTGAGTGATCCATCGCGCAAGTCTTCACCTGAAACTGCTCAGGTCTACATGGGATTATCTCGCGCAACGCGCCACCCATGCCATCAATTGACCGTGACCATGGGACCAAGGAGGGTGGAAAAAACATAGCAAATGAGAATGGCTGCCTACCCTTTCGTTTGCCCAGCACGCTTGTGCTATCTTCCTCCTGATGGGTATCCAATGAAGTGGCCGGTCGAGGGATCGAGGGTCCGTTGGGCTTTCGAGCACCGGCGAGGGAGGAGTGTGGACGGGGCATGCCGGTGTTGGATCGCGAACCGGGTCCGACGGTGGATGCGAATCCTTTCGTGCGCGAAGCGGTCGAGGCGGATCTACCCAGGGTAGAGGAGGCGTACGAGTTGGCGCGGTTGTGTACCTTACCAGAGGCTGCGCGCGAGATCGTCGTTCCGGTTGTCTTGGTCGGTTCCGGGGCGTGTGTGGTGCTTCTGGTGCGGTTGGGGGCTGTTCTCGTCAGCCATGACCGCTAACAATGTAGACAGTATACGTACGCGCCATCCCCGATACCTTGCCGGCAATGGAACCTGGAGGAGCAATGCCCGAACGAGAGTTGGCCAGAGCCGATGTCATCTCCTTTAACCCGCCCCCGACCTTGGGGATGCGAGACCTTGTTGGGCTCGTGGGTTGCGCCTGGACCAGACGTCAGTATAGACCATTGGATCATGGCATGTGCAGAGATATACCGAGCTCGCGTTCTCCATGATGGCAGTGTGGATGCGATAGGAGTAGCAAAGGTAGAGATCCGTGGGTACCTGGGTCTTGGAAAGGAGGAAGAGCAAGAAAACAACAGAGGCCACGGTGGGGAAAAGAGGGGGGAAGTGGACTAGATCAAGCAAGATAGGGCTAAGAGGGAAGAAGACTGCAACATATCAGTGAGGGGGCGACCGCTGTCGGCAAGTGAGTCCAGTTAATTCCAGATAGATTTAGATTGACTGCAGAGAGCTGAATGGATGAAGCCGGTGATGCTGATTATTATTGCCGATCCGCCGTTTCTGGAGCAACGAAGGCGGTAAACAATCACAGCTGACTCAGCTGGATAGGTTGCATCACGCTAGTCCCGAACAGGCAATGGTGGGGATGCACGACACCTGAAACGTCAGGCCAGCCATCGCTGCCGCATTCAGGCCGCCAAGCTTCACTTTCTCCACTCTGCTTTCATTGAAGCTACAACTCCTTAAGCTCTCTCGCCATTCTCTCTTCTCAATTACTCCATTCCCGTGTCATTCTTACACCGTTTCACGCTCCCTTTCTCCATTGTCTTGTCTGTTCGTTGTTACACCTTCCTCCGGGATGTCTGGTCGCTTTGTCCGTTCCTCCAAGTACCGTGAGCCTCTCTCTTCCTCCCCTCCGTTGCCCGCAATCTGACAGGTATCAATCACTAGGACACGTCTTCGGGCGGTCGACGAGAAAGGTAGGATCTCCCCCCTCCCTTTCCCCGGTACTGCCATGCGAATTGCTGATGATCATCTAGGATCAATGCTACGATAACCTCCGGGTGTCTAGAAATGCCTGGGATAGCAACCTCATCAAGGTTGGTCCACCCGCATCTCGCCCCTGAGTCGCCCTCCCAAACAACCGAAATCTAACCTTCGACAAGGCGAACCCCCAATACCTCTCCGTGAATTGGGAAGCCGGTGGTGGTGGCGCTTTCGCTGTCATTCCTCTTACCGAGCGTGGCAAGCTGCCCGAGCGCATTCCCCTCTTCCGCGGTCACACCGCTGCTGTCCTGGATACCGACTGGTGGGTTGAATATAATCCGTGGGAGGATCACACATGCCAACACTGCTAGGAATCCATTCAACGACGACTTGGTTGCGTCTGCCTCGGACGATGGCAAGGTATTTCAATCTGAAGACGTGGGTATGGGTGATCTGTCAACTAATGACACCCCTAGGTCCTTCTGTGGCGAGTACCGGACGACTTTACTGTGCGCCCCGACGTCGACGCTGACGACATCCGCGATGTTGCCCCGGTGGGCAAGCTGAGTGGTCACCCGAAGTAAGCTCTGCATCGTACCATTCCTGCGCGATCATAACCCTGGGCGAAACAACTAACCAGCGCAGGAAAATCGGTCACCTCCTCTTCAACCCCGCGGCGGAGAACATCCTAGCTACGGCATCCGGCGACTTCACCATCAAAATCTGGGATGTCGAAGCCCAAGCCCCCAAGCTCACCTTGAACGTGGGTGATGCCATCCAGTCGCAATCCTGGAGCGCCAATGGCTCCCTCATGGTGACGACGTCGCGCGACAAGAAGCTGCGGATCTGGGATGTGCGTCAGGAGCGTCCTGCACACGAGTCCCAGGGACATACGGGGGCCAAAAACAGTCGCACTGTGTGGCTGGGTGAGCGCGACCGGATCGCGACCACCGGGTTCTCCAAGATGAGTGACCGCCAGCTGGCCTTGTGGGATATCCGGGCTCCCCGCGAGCCGATCAATGGGTTCAAGACCCTTGACTCCATCTCTGGTGTTTGTATGCCGTTCTGGGATGAAGGCACGCAGTGTCTGTACCTCGCAGGCAGAGGGTAAGCCACAGTGACCCCGCCGGTTGTTGGGTCTGCTAACATGGTGCAGTGACGGCAACATCCGCTACTTTGAGCTCGAGAACGACAAGTTCGAATATCTCTCCGAATACAAATCGAGCGATCCCCAGCGCGGTGTCGCCTTCATCCCCAAACGTGGGGTCAACACGCATGACAACGAGGTGGCTCGCGCGTTCAAGACCGTCAACGACTCGTACATCGAGCCGGTCTCGTTCATCGTCCCCCGCCGGTCCGAGAACTTCCAGGATGACATCTACCCGCCCACCATTGGCCTCAAGCCCGCCATGGGCCCGTCGGAGTGGTTTGGAGGCAAGGAAGCTATCCCTCCCAAGGTGTCCATGGCCAGTCTCTTTGAGGACGAAGGTCTGAAGGAAGTTACCGGCGTGCAAGACAAACCGACCGCCACGATGGGTGCCCCCGAGCCCAAACCCGCGGCGGAGCCTAAGCCCGCCGAACCGACGCCCGTCAAGAGGGCCCCTGAACCTGTTCCCGAGCCGACTCCCGTCGCGATGGTCAGGCCGGAGCCGTCTATGAAGGAGCAGGGCGCCTCGATGGCGGCCATGGTTAACAAGTTCGCCGATAAGGAGGAAGAGGCCGAGCCCGTTCAGGTGGATACCAGCTTCGATGAGGTTCCCAAACCCGCTTCGCGGTCTAACACCGCCTCCCCGGCCATCAAGATTACCCCGTGGCACCAGACGGAGAAGGCCACGCCCAGCCATGTAGGTGGCCCCCTAAACCTTCGTCGATGACATCTGCTGACTTGTCCAGACTCCCACGGCCGACCGCTCCCCGGCCCCCAGCACCCCAACCGTCGGTACTCCCAGCAGCGCCACGGGGCCGACACTGCCCGCCAGCAGCGCCATCCCGACCGACACGGTGCAGCGCGAGATTGGAGCGATCAAGGACTTGATCGCGGAGCAGACCAAGACGATTGCCACGCAGGCGCAGCAGGTGCAGAACCTGACGGCGGAGATCGAATCGCTCAAGGCCAAGCTGGGCTAGCCGTCGATGTGACTCCGCAGCAGCGCCCCCGTGTATGTAGACCTGTGTATTGTAATTATTTTGGATCGCTTGCGCGGTAGAACTCCGTCTTTCCTTCTTGTTTCTTCTTGATGTCCATAGCTTTCCTTGGCCTGTTTGGCCACGGCTTGATTGTCGGTTCTTGTCAATAGTATATGTACATCCTACTATCCTCATAATCAAGAAACCTAATTCATGTAGTGTAACCTCACCAAGCCTTCCTGCATGGCCCTCCTTCCGTCCCAAAGTCTTCCCACCATGGCACATATTTGGGACGCTCCACTGCACAACACAGCCCTGTTGGTGGTTTGCACTCTAGCATCCGCAGGCGCCAACCCCACACCCACCCACCGTTTGACGCTGCCACGGCTCGCGACAGTTGGGCCAAAATCAATCCAGTCCAATGAAGCATGGGCGAGTACCAACAACTGCGGCGCTAATGTACGTAAAGTCACTATAACAACCGGAGCGCCTACATCTCGAACATACCCATTGTGACGTGGCTCGAGTGAGACTTGTTCTCACTATGACCGGCGTAGTGCACATAGTAGTGGTGGTGTATAAATTCAGGCTCCGTCACCTTCGTCGAGGCAGTGAATATGGAAACAGTGATTGCAATCAGTCAAGTGCTCGAGCTGACTATCCAAATACTGGTTCTTTTCTGATCCTTTATAGAAGTTGTCCTATTCCACAACTTCTTCAATATCGTCGAATTAGATTGTTTTCAGCGGCCCTTCCTATCGAATACACAGAAATCCATCAAATACAAAACAAGGTCAACTCTTATCACCGAATAACCCACAAGATACCAAATCAACCACTATACCATGGAGGGAGTTTTCGGCGGGTATGTCCCACTCCTTCAAACCTGTCATTTTCGATGTCAAAATTCTAAAAGCTCCTTCTAGCTACATCACTTCCCCTTTATTTACTTTCCAAATCGGAGCAGAGAAGAAGGAATTCACAGTGCACTCTCGCCCTCTGGCACAACTTTCCCCCGTCCTCGATAAGCTGATGAATGGCAATATGCTGGAGGCGAAGACCAGACGTGTGGATTGGTCTGAAGTCGACGAGGATACTTTCGTGAGGCTCTGCGAGTATGCTTATTTGCATGACTATACCCCACCATCGCCTCTCGAGGTATCTGTGTGCGCTGAGAATCCGTGGAGCGGTTTTACAAAGCCGTTTGTTGACGAGCAGCCACCAGCTCCTGAGCACGAACCTGACCCTCAGCCTGAGCCTGTACCTGAGCCCGAGCCTGTACCTGATATTTCCCCATGGGGATTTCCGAGTATCCGATCCGCGAAAGCAGAAAAACGGCAAAGTCGCAAACAGAAAACATCTCGAATACAACCGCGAAAGCCCGCATCTCCAGTAGTCGAAGAGCCGCTACCATACAAAGAAAAGAGCATATGGACACGCCACCTGAAAGACTCCTTCTCACCACTAACCTTGGACGTTAGCAACAACTGTACACCCCAAGAATCCCGTTTCTCCCCACAAGCAAACACGCAAGATCAGGACTTCACTCCTGTCTTCCTAGGTCACGCACGGCTATACCTCCTAGCCCATAAATACATGATCGACCCCCTCCGCCAGCTGGCACGCTCCAAGATGGCACAGACCCTATCTAATTTTACCCTGTATCGGCAGAGCCTGCCGGCGGTTCTTGAGCTCGTGCGGTTCGTGTACGCCGAGACAGGGCCCTTTCCTTTTGCGACTGGCCCCCTACGCGCGCTTATAACATCTTACATGGTGTCTGCCCTTGGGCAGGTCGGCGACGATGCAAAATTCGAGGCGCTGTTGGAGGAGGGAGGCGATTTTGTGGCTGACTTTTGGCGCGCGGTTTGGAAGGCTGGTTGAAACATCATTGCTTCTAGAACGCATGTATTGGCTTCGAAAACACGTTTGTTATTTACAAAGCACCTTATCAGCCAAATGAGCAAAGAGAGAATATGTTGTGGCGCATTCCGTAGGTTATTCCAAAACTCTATCTTATGCTCTAACGATCTGCTCGTTCCCGTTATGGCAGACAGAGCAGCTATATCACACCTCTTAGCAGAACCTGATCTGTTATTGTGGTAATATGACTGATTGATAGACCCTAATGATGCATTAACACTGCACGACGTGGCCTACCAGAGGCATAGTTGTCCGGGCGCAGTTGGACTTGTTCAACACACGAATATATAACGCAGAGATAGTGCACGCAATCTTCAATTCAACCTTCCATGGAGTTACAATCTTCTATGGTTTCAAGGATAGCCGAAAAAGCACAATATAGAAATAAATAGAAACAAAAAATAGAAATCATCAATCTAACTGTTTCCATCATTATCCTCCCATGCATATAACTACATATATAGAGGTGCCTTGATGGTGAGCTACCGCTAAACAGTGGGTCTTGTGAACTGATGGCGTACAGGAACACCAACCTATTTATGATGGTACAGAAGTCAAACAAATTGATTATCTTAACCTAAAATTACAGACCCTTCGGGACTTTGACAGATTCCAAACGGTGACCTTAGACCCGTTGAGACGTCGTTCAACGTCCCGAGAGGACGGATTCGGCCCTGGCACTTGTTCCAACCTCAATCCGGAACAGATTTCCGAACGCAATCCGGCCAGTCTACACCTTAGGTGGTAATTTGAAATCAGGATATTGTCAGAGATGCGACAAGCAGATATCAGACGATTCTGTTAAACTAGCGCAGCCTCGCATGCGGAGCAGAGTTCTATCTACGACGACGGTTTCATTGCGACAGCCCTACCTGACAGCAGCTAACCCATGGTTGCAGTCTGTCGTAACAACAGTATCATGTTGACAGCGGTTCACTCATGACAGGTACCTCGATTGGACCTCGTTGACTCTCTTGAAATGTGCCCTGAAAGAATTGTGTCTTCTATAAGTCTGTAGCTCGGTCTCCTGGGGTTAGGGCTTGGCTATGTCCAAGCCGTAGAGGTATAGTTCCAAAGAGCTCAAACGATAGTGCTAATCTTGGTTGATTCAACAAAAGCCAATATAGACCGATATTTAAGGTTTAAGCACTTGCATATGGATCTGGTAGCGCCTGACCAGGCATAGTCGCTATATTAGAACTTGTCTTGAAGATATCACGCACCATCGCTCACTTACTCAACACAAACCAGATAGTACAACGGCAAGCAATGAATTACAAGTAAGCGAAGAAGGTAAACCTGTACAGTAGTATCTCACTTTAATTACTCTATATCTACATAACAAGTGAGAAGAACAATACCGTCCGTCCATCATCTCAACGAAACGAAGCGAAACGACACGAACAACATTTCCACCCCGCTGATGCTAACGTGAAACCCAACAAAACCCAATCTATAGTGTTCGTCGTGGCCGTGTCCAGATGTAGCAGTGAATGAGAAGTCGAAGTAGAGGTGGTGGTGTGTCAAGGCGGGGATGGGGTAGTTCATAGTTGAAGAAGGGAGGGTATGTAATGGCAATGGGAGGGGAGAAGTGGCAGGTAATGGTGGAAAGTAGATGAGAAGAGAGAGGTTTATGCAGTTATGACCACCTCTCCGCCTCCCTCTCACTCTCAACACGCGCCGTCCTAGCAGCGCCATCTTCCTCGTCCTCATACTTGTAGCTCATGCGACGGTTGCCACCGCCCCGCTCGCGTCGTCGTCCACCACCACCAGTGTTGCCCGACTGATTGTCAGATTGCATGGCTTCGCGGCGCTGCTGCTCCTTGAGCAGGCGTTCTCGGTTGCGTGCTTCGCGCTCGAGTGTGTGCGGGTCTTTATCGGACTGTTGGGAGGGTTTCGCTGAGGAGTCTTTCTCTCGGGTGGAGCGTTGTCGATCGTGGTCGCGGTCTCGATCTCGGTCTCGGTCACGGTCGCTACCCTCGTCGCGCGCGCGTTTGCTACGACGGGAGGAAGTGTGGTGGCGGGAAAAGTCGCTGTCGACGGGAGACGCGGACCGATCGCGGCGCGAGCGTTTGCGGTCTCTGTCGCGATCGCGATCACGCTCGCGGGGCCGGTCGCGGTCGACGTCCCTGTCCCTGTCTCTGTCTTTCTCTCGCTCGCGTTCCCGGTCACGATATCGGTCACGGTAGCGGTCGCGCTCGCGGTCCCGGTCCCGGTCCCGACGGCGCATGTCTCGGTCTCGTTCGCGATCCTCGTCCCGTCGGGTGGGACGGTCTTTGTCTTTGCTACTACGTGGGCCGCGGCTGGAGGTATCGTTGTTGGTGTCACCAGCGCGAGATGCTGTGTCCTTCTCTTCGATAGTAGGGGAGAGGCGGTTGAAGTCGGGGTTGCGGCTGGGGCTGCGGCTGCGACGACGGCCCGCGCGGCGCGATCGACGGCCGTTGCGGCGGTCGCGACGGCGAGAGGACCGGTGGGATTCAAGGGATGGAGAGCGTGTCCGACGGCTGCCTTCCATGGCAGGTGGATCATCGTACTTGTTGTCGCGGTCTGGCCGGCGTGGTCGCTCGCGTCTGCGCTCGGAGTCCTCTACGGTGCGGTCGACACTTGCTGTGCGCTGTCGGTAGCGACGACGGCTGTCTGCGCGGGAGGCATTGGGGGAGCGAGATCGGCTGCGGGGTTTGGACGCGGATGGGTTTTTGGATTCGGATCTAGACCGGGAGCGCGGGCGCGGCTCTTCCTGTGGCGTTGCTGGTGTCACTCTACAGGTATGTTAGTCTTTCGATGGTAAGAGCACTGCACGCGGTACTCACCTCTGCGACGCTTCTTCGGGCTTGGTAGGTGGGGCGGACGATCGTCCATGGCCGGGGAGGTTCCGTTGCCGGTATACGCTGGTATTCGGAAGCCCTTGTCTCATGGCTCTTGGGGCAGCGGGGGCACCCACGACGCCCTGGCCGCGGGGTTCGGTAGGCATGCCCGGTCCTTGCATGAACGGAGGCCGTCCGAAACCACCTCCACGACCACCCTGGAAAGGCCCACGCATGTATCCTCGGTCAAATCCCGGTCCCATGTACCCCGGCATGCCCATGGGGCCGGTGGACATGGCGTTTGCCTGATCGAGACTATCGATAGTGGGGATCCCGCGCAGCTGGGTCTCGTCGGCTTCCGCGGCCGCTGCATCTGCAGAAACGGACTTGGCATCAGCATTCTCTGCGGGCGCGGTCATCTCGTGAGACGACGAAGCATCCGCTGCGGCATTAGGGCCATTTTGGGGGGTCTCGGCGTGGGGATCTGTGGCTTCGGCCGTACCCGGATCTTCAGTAGATACAGGTTGGGGGGATTGGTCCTGACCACTAAGTGAATTATGGCTCGGACGAGCTGGCCCGTTAGTATTAGGGAGATAATCCGACGGCGTCTGGCCTCGACCGAAGCCGCGGTGCTGGCCCCGGTGGTGGTTACCTCGGCCATATCCGGGGCCGTAGTAGCCATTCTGGAACTCTTGGTTGGGGAACTGTTGTTGCTGCTGCTGCTGCATTTGAGACACATTATAGCCGCCAAACCCAGAAGGGCCCCCATACGGCGGACCCATACCATTTGCGAAAGCATTTGGATTGAATTTATCTTGGCCTCCATTCCACATACTGTTCTGAGAGCCGTCCCATCCGCCATACATTCCCTGACCAGCGTCGTAGCTCATGTCCATATTCATGCCATTGTTCATGCCACTCATGTTCATCCCGTAGCCTCCAAACATACCCTGACTCGCGGCCATCGGGTCCATCGCCATGCCGGGCATTGCTGGGGCAGGTTAGTTCGTGCTCGTGTTCGTGTGCTTCGGAGAGGCTGATAACATACCCATAGGATTTGGGAAGCCAAACATGTTGTTTCCCATGAATTGAAGCATCGGGTTGAACTCTCCGCTGTTCCATGCCATGTTCGGGGCCATCCCCATAGACATGCTGGGCCCCGCGCTTTGAGGGGGTACGGGGGTCTGGTTGACATCGGGAGCGATTTCCTGTTCGGCGGAATTGGCGCCAGTGCCGTCCGCATCGCCTTCTTTGGTGGATTGTTCTGCAGTTTCGGTGGGTTCCGCCCCATCCGCGGGAGCGTTCATCTGCTCATCCTACGCGATGTCAGGAACATGTTTCGCGACGAAGAAAGAAGTCCAGATGTGAGTATTACCTGAGGCCCAGTCTCCAGAGCAGAGTCGGCATTCGCTGGGGGATGCTCGGTACCAGTCTCCTGAGATTCCGCATTGGCCGGTGTTTGTTCTGTGGGCATGCCAGCAGTAGGGGCGGGTTCAGGCGCCGCAACTGGCTGTCCATCTTGGGAAGTCGAAGGTGCAGGGTTCGCTTGTTGCGCCGGAGCTGAATCTACCGCAGTCGCTTCGGTCGCCGCCGTCGCCGCCGCAGCGGCAGCTGACTGCCGTTCCTTCTCACGCTTCTTCTCCTCGGTACGTAGGAATGCCTTGAGTGTAGTCCGGAGCGCCTTATTCGGCTTGCAGAGATCGGGCGAGATGGGGGTGTGCGCGCATACGGGGCAAGTGTCGGGCAGTGCGGTTTGGCCTAAAGATGACAGATCAGATGGTGAAGCTGCTGAGGGTGTCTGTGAAGACGTACAGTTCTCGCAAATGGCTTGATCGCAGCACGGCAGGCGGAACGCGTTCAGGGCGAGGTTGTTGCAGCACGCGCATCGCAGCTTGAACGGGATATCGTCCTGCGACAGAGTGCTGATTGTGAGTTAGTCGCTGCGCTTTGGTTTGCACATCTCATAGATCCAACCGGTTCCGAAGTAGAATAAGATCAGATTACCCACCTCGCGATATCCATCAAGCTCGACGACTGGTCCGTCGCAGCCATCTTGGCAGTTGGTCCGAGATGCCAGGTGAACTGTTAGTCGGGTGGTTTAAGGCAGACAGAGGGCCACAATGGCGATCGCAGGCAACATGACTCAGATCGCCATGGAGAGGGAGCGATAAGGCACTGCCTAAGAATAAATATCTGGAAAGCGATAATAAGAATGGACTCGAATTCGCATGAGTGACCGTTACAATCCGAGTTGACTGACGGGGCCAAATTTGGTCGGAGGCTGGTCGGACCGGAATAATAGAGTCTCCGGTCCTTCTTTTCTTCGCCCGCATTTGCATTCCCCGCCGTCACTTCCAAAGGTCGATCAATGGAAATGTGCCGACTGGGTGAAAGGCATTGAAAGGAGTGTCATGGCTTGAATTACTCTGAACCACTGGGCTTTAGAATTGTGATACAGCTCTGGATGTCATGGTTGTCTTCAGACGAGGCTCAGTGAACTACACGAATCCGGTCTATACCCGCTCCACTTGCCAAGTTGGAACGCTGGATGGCAGCTGGAGCAGTCCGAAACGTGCTGTCTGGGGCATTGTGTCGATCACACGCGACAGCGGTTTATTGGGTGCTCATCGACAGGTCATGACAGCATTCTACCTAACACACCGCCACAGCCGAATCCGTCTATCCATTCATACCGGACAGCTCCGTACTCCGTACTATACGGAGCACTCCATAGTGGGGTCTACATACTATATATATCTCTGACAGACTCCAAACACCAGCCTGACAGGCATCCCCGGGGCACAGTAAGACAGGCAGAAGGATTCAGGGGCCGTGACGAATCCCTGTCGCTGACGTACCAACCACGACGCCGTTTCCGGAGTGATCATGGTCGGGAAGTTGAGCAGAGGCCATCAGATTAGATCAAGTAATTTTGGCCTTCATCGATGTAACTATTAGAGTTGAGACGGCGGCGATACCTGGAGGTTTCTGCGCGTCCTGTCTGTCAACCCGACATCTCGGGAGCTCTTGTATCATCATTGGCATTCGTGGGGTATAGGGTATAGTGAAAGAGACGGAGACAAGGAAACAGGATACAATCAAGGGAGACGACCCAGACATAGGATGTAAATATGACACCAAGCAAAGGAAGTCGGTCCAACATCGAATACAGCAGGCAAACTAAAGGAACGGGCACATAAGCCTCGTGGCTTTGCATCATCGATACCACCCACCCCCAGCTGGGAGGAATCACATCACGCGTTCCAACCAAGGTTCGTGACCGAAGGTAATCCAATCAGCGATGCGTCCAGACAGAAGATCTCTACGGGTGGACAGTTGATGAGCCATAAGCAGCCTGTGTCTGATGACTGGGTGAGTTGAGTGTGGTTGAAGTGTGAGAAGTTATGTTGGCATTGGGACATCCATATCAGATCCAGACAGAAGAGGCTGTCTCTCCAAGTGATGTCGGGGATATCAAAGGACCTTGGATGAAGAAGAAGATCTTAATGAATGAAGCATAGCATAAGTTTATCCAGTGAAGATGAAGATGATTAGTCACAACAAGAGGACAGTTGATTAGTTGGATGGATGGATGAGGTCGAGTCTGGATGAAAACAAACAGGGAAAAGGGAAAAATCCAAGTTGAAAAATGAAAAATTAAAAAATCGGAACAACCAAAAAATCAAAAATCAAAAAGAAAACGAAATAAAATCATATTTTTAGCGCCAAAGAGAACGGGGCGCAGGGTTAAAAGGGCGGTTCGCTGCTCTGTTCCCGGAAGAAAAAGCTTCCCGGTCCTTTCCATTTCTTCTGCCTGACCGCCTGCAGTCTTAGGCCCACGCACTTCCTGCCTTCCCCCTCAGGCCAACGCTCGGACCACCGTGGCGCGCGATCTACAAAAACATTGCTTTCTCCTTCTCCAATAACGACTGCAACTCATCTTGCTGCTTCATTATATCCTGCTTCAGTCAGGCATGGTCACCTTATTCTGGAATTATCCTTTGTGTTAACTTCCATCTTCTTCTTCAATCTATTTTAATGCTGGCCAGAAAAGGTGAGCCTTCCACTCGTCCGTCCGCTTTGGTCTACGCGCATCAAACACGGTTGTCTTGTATGCACAACCACCAGTTCCACTCCACACCAGCGTACGTAAAAGATGATCTGACACCAATCCATCTAGCGATGACAGATCAAGACAACTACCGACCTCGATCTCCCGATTTATCCTCCCTCCAATCCCCCGTCTCCCCCTCCGTCAACACCCCCGTCTACCAGTTCGGCAACCCGGTGGCTCATCGCGCCTCCTACGACGCCTCTCCCTTCTTCACCCCGCAGTACCAGAGCCCCCCGGCCCCGCACGGTAGGACGTCTCAGCAGTACGTGCCTCCGTACGCAGAGCCCATTCCCTTCGACCCCGACATGGCTCGTCGATCGTCCCGTCTCGCGCGTGCCGCCGAAGTCGCGCCCATGTCCCCCATGGCGCCCATGGCCCATATGACGGAACATAAATATATGGAACCGATTGCGCAGCCGATGCCACAATCTATGCCACAACATATGCCACAGCCGATGCCACAGCCGATGCCACAGACCATCCCGCAGCCGATTGCACAACCGATTGCACAGCCGATCTCGCCGCCGATGGCACCGCTCATGTCGCATCCCGAGGAACCCCTGCCCCTTAGTGCACCGACTCCCGTGGAGGTGAAGACGAAGTTCCCCGTTGCGCGCATCAAGCGCATCATGCAAGCAGATGAGGATGTGGGCAAGGTGGCCCAAGTGACTCCCATTGCCGTGTGTAAGTCTTTATCCTTCCAATTCGAAGCTAGCTTGAATCTAATGGACTCGATATAGCCAAGGCTTTAGAACTATTTATGATCTCCCTCGTCACCAAAGCCGCCAAGGAGGCGAGAGACCGCAACTCCAAACGCGTCACCGCGTCGCATCTCAAACACGCCGTCGCCAAAGACGAAGTGCTGGACTTCCTGGCAGATATTATCGCCAAGGTCCCCGACCAACCGACCAGCCGCAAACACGACGACGACAACAGTGACGGCAACGAACAGCCCAAGCGGAAGCGCGGTGGGCGGCGGCCCAAGGACGACAGCGATTAAGCCTGACCATTCTCTTTCTTTTTTTCTTCTTCTTTCTTTCTTCCTTTCTTCTTCTTCGTTTCTTCCCTTTTTCTTCCCTTCTCGAACCTATTTTCTGAATGACTTGATGGACAATCTTTTAGACTGGGATGGAGAGCGGGCGCATCTCTGGCGTTGTGGCGGCGGGTCTGGTTGGGATTGCATCTCGCGGTGGATACTAATCCCTTACGCGGGGATATTCAGGTTCAGCTAAAACGGATGCAAATATAATTAGTGAGCCGATAGCTCTAGGAGCTCCTCCGCTGGACTGTTTTTACCTGGGGTGGAAAGCGCGTAGCGTAGTATTTACCTAGTATTTACCTAGTGGCAAGGGTAAGTAACTTGGTGCGTCGCCATAGTGTGCGTATTTGGAAAGTAGTAGTAGTAGTACTTCGTAAAGGCGGCAGTTTGCGGTGCTCCGGAGCAATCTCCGAGCCAAGTCCTTGTTATTTCCGTCCAGCTCTCACTATTTACGTACACAAGAAGTCATTGTGCAGCTTGTAAGCCAGGGGTGGCTGTAGTTAGTTATTATTGACGCGTGTTGACCTATCAGGACTTGTAGGGAATAGGGGAATATATGTGCTGGGAGTATAGAGATGGTGGCTAGATGGTTCCTGGTATACTGCAGTGATATGGCATCTTCCTGTCCATAAGACAGTCTTGTGGACATTTTTTGAGGATGTTCTCTTGAATAACCTCCTACTCAAAGTAATTCTCATTCTTAAAGGTCGACATATAGGCCGTCAAGCACTGATATAGTTCTGGGGGGTCTACAGAGCATGACAACCGTTCGTGCGCATACACTATTTCAGTTGATTTCCTTTGACTCAACCTCTGTTGAGGTATCTCACACGTACATATCAATACGAACGTAAGATCTAAGAAGTAAAGCCAGTTGAGAATGTCGTCGTTGTACCTGAGTATATTATAAACCTGATACTATTGGCGAACAGGCTGCAGAAACCCACAGCACTAACCCTACTCGAGGATACACGCTAAACCCCCTTAGGGCGAGTGTTATTCTTCCAGACCTTCAGCGTCATTTCCCCCCGCGCGGTCTCCAGCGACCCCGATCCAGCCTCACAGTATCATGTTGTTCTCACAGAATCATGGACTTTGTATGCCAATCCCTACTTCCTTTCTTAGCTCTTACTTCGGTCCACTAATCAATATCCTACAGTGGTCTCGTCTCATTGGCGGCTCCCGTTCGCTATCAAACAAAAGCTTTAAAGCCACCACTCCTACTGAACGACTAACCGCCTTCAAACGGACCTGTAATACCCTACAGGTGAGTCTCTCGACAATTGAAGTCCCGGGAATCCGTCTAACTTTGACCGACCGCAGCAAATATGGCGCTCCAATAATGCCCCGTCGGGCGACCAGACCGTGGCCACGCACACGCGCAACTGCATCGACCGATTGAACTCCGTCCTGGGCGATGAGTCCCGCGGCCCGGCTCCGCACCCGTGTCTCGCCTATGCCTCGTCCTCGCAAATCTTCGTAACAGTCACCAAGCTCTCGCTATCCTCCTATGATGACACGGTCCTGCGCTCCGCCACGGTCCTCTTCAACACCCTCATCGACGCAGAGGTCGACGGCGTCGTGGACAACCGGCTGTTCGCGCGGGCTCTGGTGGACCTGGTGCGTCGCGCTGACAAGAGGTCCGAAGATGTGGAGTGTCGGCTGGTCGAGCTGCTCTTTGGCGTAGCCAACAATATCCGTTTACAGCCCCATATTCTATCAGCGTGGTTTGCTCCCCGGTCGGACGAGGAGGAGCGCGAGCCCCGGACCAGCGTCGGGGCTGAGTTTGCGGGGGCTATGAGAAAGGACGATTTCCCGCTGTTCTATCTGCTGGTTGAGTATGTGCATCACGCGGGTCGCGCGGGCGACTTTGCTCGCACGGGTCTCCTTTATCTCATTGAGACGGCCTCACGGTCGAAGGATCTTGAACGATGGTTGATTGAGAGCGATCTCGCGACGCTTATGGCGACCGGGCTGGGTGCGCTGTATAGTCAGCTGGGCGGGTGAGTAGACTCCTGCAGTATTGGACGACGGGGCTGATCTGATATTTGTAGGTTGTCGTTTGAAATCAGGCCGGAAGAGAGGATTCCCCACATCGTGGCATTGTCAGATCATGCGAGGCAGGAAACCGCGCTTCCGCCTACGCTTGGATCGACCATGGCCTCCTTCATGGCGTACCTCCTGTTCTGGCAGGATACCATCGATCATTGCAAGTCAGGCGAAGTCAATGCCACGTTACTCGATCACTTCCAGGTTTTATTCCTGGAGCAGCTTCTGTATGTCCCTCGACCCGTCTGTTTGGATGTCGCTAATTTTCATGTCTCGCAGATACCCGTCTTTACTGGAGTCATCCGATGTCGAGGGAGGCTCCACAGCGGCTGTTCTCACCTACTTGTATCGCATCCTAGACTCCATCGAGCAGGACGACCTGGTGCACCGGATCCTTCACTTTTTGCTTGCATCGCCATCTGGGTTTGAGACCAAGTCGGCCCAGAAGAGTGTTGACATGTCCATGAGCCGACGAAAATCCCTAGATGTCTTGGCTGCCTTTTCAGAAGAGGCGGCGCGACCATCTCCGTCTTTGTTCAATCTGAGGGACTTGGCCCTTCTTGGTCTGCAGTCTAAGAACCGTCAGACCGTCCTAGCTACTCTACGGCTCATGGCTGTTGTCCTTCAGCGACATCACACCTTTGCCCGTTCGTTGATTCGCACCCTCCCTGGTCAACCGGCAGAGCAGCGCACGGTTGGCGCTCTGAACGCGGAGCTAAGCCAGCTTGTAACGTTGGCCACATCGGTCGTTGATGACCCGATGTTGGAAGAGTCGTTTGAAGACTACCTCAAAGACGCATCGTTGATCTTAGAGTCCCGGCTGTGCATACCTGCGGACGATGACCTCGGAGAGGACCAGCCGTTGGAGATCAGACAAGACGACCCCATCTGTCAGGAACTCTTGAATTGCCTGGAGGAGTTCTTTTCTAATAGCGTGATCGTCAACTTGGCATTGACCGAAGTCTTGATGAGTGTTGCGTCGTCCCATCTCCTCTCTCTTGACGGTTGGCTCCTGGTCGATCCGTCCAAGTACGACTACAGTGACTCGCCGTTACCCGAGGATGCCAATGTCATGGAACAGATCCAGTTTGCTTACACGGAACCATCCTGGTCCAGCGACAACACTCCTACCCTGACATCCGTATTACAGAAACTAGTCCAGCAGATCCAGCAGTGGCGGAAAGAGGTCCCCGATTTCGACATCTTGATAGCCGCTCGACGGGACCTGCTTCACAACGAGGACGACCCCACATCTCCGACTTCTCAACAAGCCTCTGGAATCCAAAGCCCAGCCGGCGGCGCGTCCGAGCGACCCCGACCCAACATCGACTCAATAGGCTCACCCAGAGGCAGAACCCCTCGCCCTCTCGAAGCACATAGCATGTCTCCATCGCCCCACCGCACCGCGGTCGCCTCCCCACTACGCGATGCATCTCTACACATGCCCCCATCCCGCGACTCCGAGTCCCAGACTTCTGCCGCTGACGAACTTCGCAAGCGGTTGTTCCAGCCGTTTATACACGGCGAGGAATCAGCCAAGGATGCCGACAAGGGCGAGAGCACGGCGTCAGGCGAACAGGAGGAGGGTGAGAGTGCCGTAGCGGACTCGGAGCCCTCGTCCGCCACTCTCGGACATGTTCTCACGAACGTGGTCATCTTGTATGAGTTCATACTGGAGATCTCGGCGATGGTGCAGGCGCGAGGCACGCTGTTCGAGGAGGCGGGATATCCGGGTGTCATGTCTGAGCAGTAGGCTGTGGCTCTGTATGGGCTGTTGCTCTGTACAGCAGTAGGCAGGAACCTACTATAAATGGGGTTGGTGTGTGTTATGTAACTTTGTCAGATTATACCAGAATTGATTGTTACTATGTTTAACTATTGGGATGGCGTACTTTCCATGAGAACCATAAACAACTTTAAGACTAGAAAAGACTAGAAGTAGCCTACCAAGAGAATGCCAGGATAGGAATGTCCTGCTAGTGATCTATCGGGAATAAGACCAGGTCAGGTATCACCATCAGGCATGATCGACACCTCAGGCCACATAGTCACCTGATGGACCCTGTCGAATCCTCCCAAAGCGGCTAGCGTGACGTCCAGAGATACCGAAGATGATGATGATGATGACGATATTTCAACCTTTTAGCCATACAGCATCGCAAGTGTGGTAGACCATGGCTCACATGTGAAAGCACCGTTATCGCTTACCCTGGCCCATTCCCTGTTAGGAACTATCCTTCAACCGGACGATCCGTTATCACACTGAATTATCCCATGCGACACATGGCGACAGCCTCATCCGTTCCCCTCACCCAGCTCTAACCATGGAGAAGTTTACCCAATTTCGCGATCGAGGTACGCTCATCCTTCTAACACGATACGAATATATACAAGTCTGACACTGTGTGATTAGGCTCTGGCATCGCGCCCTTCCTGCCCATCCCCACTCAACCAGCCGGTTTCCAACTTCCTGTCCGCGCGTTTCTCTTCTGCGTCCGACTTCCGCTCTTCATCTTCGTCTGCGCCTTGTACTTTCTCGTGTTACAATGGTGTCCGATAGGGTCGCTGGGCAAGAAAGCCTCTCTTTGGTGTATTCTAGGTGTTCCTAGTATCTGGTGGATTGACCTCCAAGTGGACGGCGTGAGAAAGGGGTATGCCATTCATTTCCGTTGATAACCACAGACACGAAGGACACCACTGACAGCCCCTTCCCAGTTCTCTCGCCAGACAGGAAAACACGCGTCTCCCCGGCCCCGGATCCATCATTGCCTCGTCCTTCACCTCCCCCATCGACGCCGTCTACCTAGCCGCTATCTTCGACCCCGTCTTCACCGCCGCATACCCGCACTCGCGCGAAGTAGAGCACATATCCCTCTTCCAAGCCATCCTACGCTCATTCGCCCCGCCGAGCGTGCGCCCCCCACCAGGCACCCGCACCGTCGACCTCGCCACGCTCCAGCGCAAGTATCCCGGGCGCCCGATCGCGGTATTCCCCGAATGCACAACGACCAACGGCCGGGGCATTCTCCCTCTGAGCCCCGCGCTCGCAGGCGCACCCGCCCAGGCGAAGATCTTCCCCGTTAGCTTACGCTATACACCCGCGGACGTAGTGACGCCCGTTCCAGAAAGCTACATCGACTTTCTGTGGGCACTGCTCAGCAAGCCCACGCATTGCATTCGAGTGCGCATCGCGGAGGCAGTCATCAGCGGGGCGAAGGCCCCTGGCTCGTCGGCAGGAGCGTCCACTTCCACAGCCACCCGCCGCTCAACCTACGACGATAACTACCTCGACACGCTAGACCAGGACAGCGCATACGGGAGCAACTCCGGCGGCGACGCAGGAGAGATGTCACCTAGTGAGAAGGCGATGCTCAACCAGGTGGGGGATGCACTGGCGCGACTGGGACGGGTCAAGCGGATGGGATTGGGAGTGAAAGAGAAGGAGGATTTCGTGAGGATGTGGAATCGGAGGCGGATTCGTTAGTTGGATATACTATACTATACAGTCTGTGTATGCGATTGGAATCAGCGCTTATCATGAGAGCTATAGCTACGATTGGATCGACTGCATAGGGTATATAACATGTAACTACCGCGGTGTCAGCCGAGGCACTTCATATATCATGAATATCTTGCATATATCATTGAGCACGTCTTATGTCGATTATCACATTTTCCCACTTCTTCTTTTCCAATATACTCTCGTATACAAGTCCATACATTATCCCAGCATGCGCACATTCAGCAAAACATCACTATTCAATCAAGACCACATCCTATCAAGATCAGCTTAAGCGCAGGTAGACACTCAACATCCCATGGTGTTCTACTTTCTTCAGCACCATCTCGCCTAGCCGTTTAGTCCAGTCTGAAGTCTCCACTTTTATCCCTGTTTCTTACCATTTTCCTATCGTCAACTGTTTACCGAGTAGTATAGCGTCTACTAACAGTACAGTAATACCGGTTCTATTCTAGACAATCCAGGGACTCAAATCTGGGTGTGCTTTTCCAGGGTACATTCTCCCCTCCTCCACACATACATGCATCCATCCACCGGATCTACACCCCACCCCCTTCAACGCACACAAAAACAGATATCGTTCAAAATATGTTGAAAAAAAAAAGAATCGCATAACATCCCCCGAACCGGAATCGAGCCGGTGACCTTTCGATTACAACAAGATATTACAGTCGAACGTGATGAACCAACTACACCATCGGGGGTTTGCGGGTTGCTGCTTTAAGGTTCGTTTGGGATTCGTGTGAGGGTTAGTTGAGGATATTTGGAGTAGGGCTGTATGGTGCTCGATGTGGGTTTTGGAATAGGGTATTTGTTGGTTGTTTATATTTATGGAATGGGGCTTGTAGGGGATGACAATGGTGTAGCGAGTGTACTCTCGTGAAGAATATCTGACTTCCTGCGGATCTTCCTCTGGATTCTTCTTCAGAAATGACAGTGTACGGTTGACAAGCTTACTATGTGTCTTCTACTATGTCCTGCCAGTAAGTCATATAGATGGTTAAGTACACAGAGTCGTATCCTAGCATTGTCTCTTTCCTTCTGTCATCTGCCATCCGCGTATATCAACGCTGATCGGCAAACGGTAGGGCTTAGTCCTGCTTGAGCATTTCAACTCTCTCCTACGACAAGGTATTCAAGATCTATCCTAGGGTTCAAGCTCTGGCTTCTAGACTGGGACCTGGTAACTAACTGGCCTTCTATACGGGCAACCTACGGAGTATGGAAAATGACGCAGATGATCGAACCAACTTCATGGAGTCCATATAATCTGATATAATTGTACTGGCAGAGTACAGACCTCAATTCGTAACTCCGTGACTTGAATTTAATCAACACTCCCATAATGACAGCATAAAGTAGTACTCCGTACATTTTGTTCCATGCAAGGTACACAGCAGGAACACACATCCACACTATCTAGATACACCCTATGGAATTTCTCGATATCAACCCTGCCCCACTGCCCCACACCACCACCCTAGAATTGCATTCCAGTCCACAAAAACAAGATATCAAAAGTAAAAAAGAGAAAAAAGAATAACCCTCCCCCGAACCGGAATCGAGCCGGTGACCTTTCGATTACAACAAGATATTACAGTCGAACGTGATGAACCAACTACACCATCGGGGGTGTGGGGTTATGGCGTTGAATTTTTGAATGGATATATGGATTAGGGTAAATCTTTCTCGATATTACAATGTTCTTGATCTTGGGAAGATCGTAAGTAGATAGGAAGTGTGTTCTTGTAACGGCGAGATATATTGTAAATGCTAGAGCTGTTTGTAGATCTGTCTTTTTTGCGACGCCGTGAAGTGGTTATATGTCGCACTCTCAAGGTGCACACTTTTTATTCTACTATGCGATATCCACGTCTATACCCTGGATTATTCAGTAAGGGAGAAAGCTATACAGCATGCTACGCGTGGACAGTAAGCTATAATATTCGAAGCCTCATGGCTAGTCTACAATTCTTTATTCAAAACACCCAGTCTTACTATTCTTGTAGTCCCAATGAAGAGCCAGTTCATCATTCAAAACGCCACTGCATAACTATTACATCTCATAGATAGTACATAAATCATCACTCATTTCGCCGTAATCATCAACATAAAAAATAATGTACAGAATGTTAACGCCAACATTGGATATCCTTTCTCATGTATTTGTTAACTAGCCTGTCCCAGAAATGAAACCACAATAGTCTGGGATCAGGATGTGGTAGGATTATGGTCAACAAACTGTCAACGTGCTGATGTGCTTGTCCTGTTTTTCGGGGAGAAAGGCAATAAGAAATAAAGATATCAACTTCTCGCACTAATCCTGTTCAGCAGAGACAACAAATGAAAGAAATATCGGGTATGTGCTGCCAATGTAGGGCTCGCAAGACTCAAGATGAACAGAAATGAAAACAAACGGTGTGAATGACCGGATGGATGTGCGTTCAAATTCTAGTCTTAATTAGCCACACGCACATAGTTGCGTTCGAATTCTAGTCTTAATTAGCCACACGCACATAGTTTGCAGGAGAATAGCCTCATCATACCACGCCAGCTGGGAACATAGATACCTGGTCACACCATTTCGGTGTTGGAGACTTGTATCAACTGTTGGCAGGTTTTATTCCGTTCCAACAGCTAAGTCATCGTGTCCCTCGAGAGCAACACCGCCCTCTTCAATATCCGAATCTATGTCTGCATCATTGTCAGCTTAATTGTGCATATCCGATTGCAGGGGATCGAGCGGATTGAGAACCAACATATAGGACAACACCATGGAATATATAAAGAGAGGAAGAACATGTAGACCAGACAGTCACGAAAGGCACCGAGGCAACATAGGAGATGAAGAATGCGGTAAACAGGTTACATGGTACGGAGGTCACTTCCATTTTTAGAGTCAAGCGTGGAACCATTTGTAGAAGAGGTGCCACGACCAATTAGCCATCATCAAGATCACTCTCCTCATCGCTATCTGCAGCACCATCGTTGAAGTGGGGAGTGAGGATATGTGCAAGGGGAAAGTTAATGGGAAATCGCACCTGACGCTGAGCCGACTGCATACGAAGCAGCAACCGCTTCTCTGTCCACTGCTAGCTAGTCAGCCTCCGATCTGGTCTCGTCCTCACTGGAATCGTCGTTCTCACCTTTACCAACAGCCCCCTTTGCTGGGATCGGCTCACTGGCTGCTACTAGCGACCCCGTCTCCACCGACCACGATTGCCCAAGAGCACCCGTCAAGCTGACAGCCCCCCTGCGCCGATAACGTGGCGCCGCGAGCGGAAACGCGCTCCACGGCGCCTTGCCCGGTATCCAGGAGTCGTCCACGGCCCATACACCGCGGGGGCGTGGCCAAAGAAACCTCAACAGCAGTTTAACGAGGTGCGACGGCTTTCCATCCAACCGGGTGGCGGTCCATTCGACGACCCGGGCGTGCATGTTGTGATTTGATTTGGGCACCTCCTGTATGGAGAGCGGGTGAACGGGGTAGTCGCCCGGGGAGGTCACGATCATGTGGCGCGCAACGCTCATGATCACGTACCACGCCTCCCACTCGAAGAAGGCCGCGGGCAAAGGCGCACAGGTGAGACGGCGCAGCGGCCGCGGATTGGCTTGGTGCAGGTAGACCAGGTCCCAGATCTGGCTGGCCAGGTGGTGATCCATAGCGGCGTTGCGAACCGTGTCGCACACGAGCGCAAACGTCGACTTGTAGTCGTTCTGCGTCCTGTGCCAGTACATGTCGATCATGAGGCTATGGAGAGACGGGAAGTTCCGGCCGATCGCGCGGTACAGGTCGCATTCTGTGCGGTCACCGTTACTGCGGGACAGCGGAATCCGAAGCTCCTTCAGACGGGAACAGATCGATCCTAGCTTCCTGATTTCCCAGATATCGAACGCGGGGAGTCGGTCGGGGTCGTCGTTTATGCCGATATTGTGGTAATTGTATTCGGTGGGCTGGAGAAGTAGAGTTTCCAGCACTTTCGCGTGATGGACGACGATGGGCCAGAGAACGGAGGGACGGTTCAGGCCGCAGATGCGGAGTGATTGGAGCGGAGTGAAGCTTGTAAGAGCCGTGATCAGGACTTTGTCCGCGATGTACGTGGCTCCGTTCGGGTCATTGATATGACCGGGCATGGTCAGTGCTAGGCGTTGGAGATTTGGAACTGCTTGGGCGATATGGGGAAAGAGATCATAACGTCTTGTAAGGTGGAGGTCCAAGGATCGAAGCTGTGAGAGATCTAGGACTTTGGACATCACAAGCATTGGCCATTCAGAAGTTGCGCTTCCTTTGAACACAAGGGTCTCCAGCTGCGCACGAGGCATATCGAGGAAGTACAAACAGAGCGCCCTCCACTCCTGGAGGGTATTGCCCGTGATGGGCGGGTACCAGTTGGCCCACAACACATCGAGATGCAGACAGAGGTTCTTAAGCGCCGGGGCCCTGGCAATGAATGGCATCGCATTCTGCATAATAGCAAGCTGGGAAGTGGCACGTCTGGTATACGGATAGTCAACTGCCAGAGTGCGCAAGCCGCGGAAGAGGAACATGTCTAGGTCGAATTGCCCATAGTTCGCGAGCTTTGTCAGATCCGGGCGCCGGAGCATATCCTGGGCCGCCCAGATATTGAGCTGACAGTTTGGATGATAATCGCGGATCGCGGGCAGTAGATCTGGTGGGAATCGGGTTGGAACTGCATAATTGAACTGGGTCAGGTGTTTTACATCCCTAACCAGTTTGATCAGGGGGGCCCACACGCTGTTCATCGATCCCAGTGTTTGACTGGCGGAAGTGCTTCTGACCCACGTCTCAGCTCTCTGTGACTCGTTGAAGTATTCAATGGTCGTCGGGGTGAACGCTTGCGGGCCTTGGGCGAGGGCAGCTGGCACAATCCTATCAGCGTGGTGTCTGGCGCGTTTGATGTGCACCAGATTGATGCATCTTCCAAATTTGAGGATATGTCTGCCCAGACCGGTGACATTGATTTCAGCAAGTACATTTGATAGTCTAACACCGTCGAAAACCCTCACCGTTAGCTTGTGGTATAGGGTTGGAATGGCAGTATTGTAGCAAACACTGCTTGCCAGGCTGAAGACTCGGAGATCAGACATGGATATTTCCGCCAACTAGACAGGTTAGCAGGGTTACGTATTATTGCAAGAATCATGACTTACCCAGGCACAGATGTGTTGCAGAATCTCGGTTGGCAGTGAATCAAGCGGACGTGTGCTGTCTTGAGGGCATTCAGCTTGGTGCTTCTTGATAGAGTTGGAAGCCCTAAGGAGTCGGGGGGTGATAGAAGACTGGGAATACATGTTGTGTAGATAAGTGGGAAGGTCAAAAACTCAGTCAGTTCTTTTCAATGAGTAGTCTACTATATCAGTATCCTGTGAAGCTGGATGTCTCTTGATACGCAAGTTTCAAGACAGTGTAGATAGAACAGGAGAGTTGAGACTCATATTAATGCACAGTCATATCCAAGATAAGGGTTCTAAAAGAGGATGAGATTGAAATGAAGAATCATGAAGAAGAGAAAGCGACAGTTCACTATAAGTAGGTATCTCAGAGGCATCGCATCACGTGTTGAATATTTATATCTGTTCTTTATCAAGTATCCCATATTCACTCGACTATATTCTCTTCAAACCAAGTTATATAACATTATCTGAGTGATTAATATGCATATGGTGATAGAAAATAATGCTCCAGTGATGGGAATTGTAGTATGTTATAGCCCAAGAAAGTTACCCCATTAGGCGGATATGGCACTATCCCCACAATCAACATTAAATCTCCAACCCAAATAATCCAATAGTCAAAACAGCAAAAAATCAATCTAACTGGCCACACACAACAACAAATCAACAGCCACATCACTCGGTCTACAAAAACATGTGGCAAATCAACGCGTTGGGGACCTGCAGCCGCGATGATCAATGAGGCAGTGCGTTTGCCATCCGCCTATCACCGCTCTTTTGGTATATCTGGGAAGACCAAAACCGGTTCAGCTCGAAGTGGGAGTCCCTGCATGAAATAATGGGGACACCCTTGTCATTCGTGTTGTTTCTGTTGGTTCTTTCTCTTTTCTTTCTTTATTTGTTCTGGTCGAGTCACTTTTGCTTCCCTTATTATCGCGATCGATCTTAAATTCAAGTTCTTATGTTAGACCTCGATATATATCCACCATGACATGGTTTTCCCATAGGCGACGTCACAGAACACAGAGTACAGGAAATGGCCCAGTTCAGAGTCAAAATACACACCAGCGAGGATCGTCCCATCCCTCCCACCCAATATATGCCCTTCCGGTCGGGGCTACCACGACTCACTCGCTAGTCAAGCCCCACGCCTCTACAGCGGTACCACTACATTCGACTACCTATCAATCCCAAGCCGTTTCATCAGTCCATCTAGCAGCCCCAGCACCATCCTCTCCCCCACAGCGACCACTAGCAAAATGGAACTCCCACGCAAACCTGTCAGGGATGCTCTTGCACCCCGTCGACACGGCTAGCACCGCCGTCGCGGAGTTAGAGGATCAGATGCGCGAGTGGTGGGCGAGCGGTGTGGACGTCTATGGCTTGTTTATGCGCAAGCTAGATGACACGATAACTGCAATGGACGAGGGACTATTTACGGAGAAGGACCGGGTGGATATGGGTGAGTCAACGCATATGACTGCATTATAACAGAATCGCTGGGTACTGACAGTACAACAGCATCCACATACCCAGTGCAAGATACCGGCACAGTCTACCGCCCAGCGCCGTTGGAGAAGACCTCCCGGTACGCGGCGTACTTTGCCAAAGTCTACGTCTATCAGAATTCGCGGCTTCCGCCCGACCTCCCGTCGCTCCGATTGTAGGTCGCTTGGATAGATAGAGGTCCATGTATTATGCTAATAAGTAGACACCCGCAAACCTTCGCCCTCTTCCGTCTCGCAGCGCAGTACTCCCGTGACGTGTACTATAAGCCGATGCACAGGGACAGCTGGTCGTACGTGGGCTCCGACTGGCGGCATGGCACCAAAGCCATGATGATCAAGTCCGTGGCGGTCGCGGACATGAACACCGTTGTCCTGGCCATCCGCGGCACGCAGAGCTTCCGCGACTGGGCCGTCAACGTCAAGACGGCACCCACCCCCCCGAGCGGGTTCCTCGACGACCCGTCCAACGCCTGCCATGCCGGGTTCCTGTCCGTCGCGCAGAACATGATCCATACCGTGGCGAGTCGTCTGCGCAAGCTGATAGCCGCCAATCCCGGGCACGCGCCATACTCCCTGCTCATCACGGGGCATTCCGCCGGCGGGGCAGTCGCCAGTCTGCTCTACTGCCACATGCTGTCGCTGACCGCGCGGTCGGAACTGGCTCATTTGACCAGCTTTTTCAAATCCGTCCACTGCGTCACGTTCGGTGCGCCGCCCGTGTCCATCCGACCACTGTTTCCCCCGCAATCGCCATCCCAGCAGCGATCCGCGTTCTTCTCGTTCGTCAACGAAGGCGATCCCGTCGCGCGGGCAGACAAGACGTACGTCACCTCGCTGCTGAATTTGTATGCCTCGCCCACGCCACACTGGTGCCGAAAGTACAGCTGGCGGGATCGCAAAGACAAGCCTGCTGTCTGGCGCGTGCCGACGGCGCCCCTCTCCCTAGCCGGACAGATCGTCGTTCTGCGAGCGCGATCAAACTACTACAGTCTGCCAGACGAAGGGCCCGAAGGCGTCGAAGCATGTCTGACGACTGATCTCGGGCTGCGGCAGATCGTGTTCGGCGATCCGCTAATGCACGCAATGGCGCTATACGCGCGGCGGATCGACGAACTCACCATGGACGCTTATCGATGAACAAGAAAACAAGCAAGCCTTCGCTGATCGACACACATCAACGCAGGGCTCAAGATCCGCTCAGTCAAGATCCTCAAACCCAACGGGTAACTCCAGCCCCGCAATCCAAGCGCGCACAGTCCGCGCAAACAGCTCCGGCTCGTCAATCTGCCACGAATGCCGTACCCCACGGTGCAGAACGGCCCTACTAGCAGGTGCGGGTCCATTCCCAGTGCGCGTCACCGACTCAAGCAGTCGCCTAGCATCATCCTGCCGATCCCAAGCAGGCAACAACAGGCCCTCCTTGGCCGCAGCAACAACCACCAACGCGGAGACACTATCCCCATCAATCCTCTCCAGCTCTCGCGCCGACACAACCATCTCGACAGCATCACGACACAGGTCCAGCGATCCTTCCCCGCGCTGCAAGCGCGCCATCCCCTCCGTCGGGTGAGACAGTAGCTCAGCAGTATGCAGCAGAAAGTACACCAGCGGGGGTAAAAACGGCGTCAGCACATTCGGAGCGAAGATATTAAAGCCAGTAACAAACAGCGACGACACGCGCGCGGGGTAATGCGCCGCAAGCTGGGCGGCGATATGTGCGCCCAGACTAGCGCCCACGACGTGCGCAGTACCGCCGTGTGCATGGTCGCGGATGAGCTGGCTGAGGAGGTAGGCCGTGCTGTAGACGCTGAGGGGCTTCAGGTGGAGGGAGGTGCCGTGGGAGGGGAGATCGGGCACGAGGACGTGGTAAGGGTGTGGTTCGGAGGTGAGGTGGTGAAGGACTTGGTCCCATTCTGAGCTGGTGGAGAAGCCGCTGTGGATGAGGAGGATGGTTTGGGGGGTGGAGGGGTTGTGGGAGGTGAAGGACAGCATTTTCTTTCCTTCTTTTTCCTTTCTTGCTTCTTTCTTCTGTCTTTCTCTTTTCTTCTTTCTTTCTTTATCTCTTTTTCTTTTGTTTTTCGTTTCTTCTCCGCTGTCGCAGTGTATATATAGGCCGATATCGTACGTTGTATAGTGTATAATATGTACAGTACATGTATGTACAGCACAATCAACCTACCTCAAGCATCCTTAAGAGAAAGAATGTTGAAACAGCCCAACCCCAGACACCCGAGAGGGGCTCAAGCTCAGACCGACGCGACAACGAGGCTCTGCGCAGATGTGTCCAAGCTGGTCAGCACTAGCAGTTAGTGAGTTGGCGCTTGCTGCATGGTGATGTCAGCGTAATCACAATGAGCACAATACTAACAGTAGCGGAGTAGAAAAAGCCAGGTTATATATTCTATTTGACGGGGGTAAGCAAATTGGTGTTGTAATCAGGCAAGACACTATTTGAATATGGATTGAGAGAATGAGAGGGGAAGGATTGTCACAGAAGATATGGACCATGTGATAATTAAGTGTGACCTTGTGGATAAATACACAGATCATTCTTGAGGGGCTGACTAGCCAGGATACTGGGATCAAATGTATGCATGACTCGACTTCTTAGGGCAATGACTGGCACTACAGACCGGCATAGGGTAGTGAAAACAAGACATGGCCTATGAGTCTAGCGCGCGCTATCGAACTCAGATATATGATATTATTGTATAGATACCGTGGTACGGCCCTGATTGGTCTCATGTGATTTTTCCGAGGAGTGACCAGGCTGGTTTTTTTGGTTCAGCCATCTTTTATGTACTGGGTGCATTGCATTATTTGTGGTTGTGCAGCGTGGATAGACTTGATCTAGCTCTATGAAACTCACTATTGATCTATGCAGGCTGTTTATGATGGGAGTATTTCGTGCAGCATATAGATTTAGAAATCAATTATAGTAATAGATGTTGTTGAGAAAAATATATAATTCTCTTTTCAGCTAATTTTCTACTCATTTTCATCTAGTGTGTAGTCTAACACACATGCATGTATTTATATATAGCGGTACGAGATGTTAAGCAGACAACTCAACACATTGGTCACGCAGAAGATCCATATACTGCAATGCAGCAGAGCATCCTTCTCAACATCTCAATAGTCTGGAAATCTCATTTAGATAACCTGATTTAGAATACCGAGACCTGTCTCGGACGGATACCTGCAGTAACATTCGACATGCGCATGCATATTGTATATTCACCTTAGTATAGTAATAATCGGAGTTTGGGCAGGACTCCCCGGTTTGATAAAGAAATCAATCAAAATTTATTTTTTCAAGAGTATGGGTAGTGGACATCACTTTTATCTTTCACTACTATTGATATGGTAGAATGAGAAATATTCTTACAAGAGCGATCTTTATCTAGATGCTTGACTTCTTGTACATACAAATGCGACATGCTGATGCGATACACGAGTGGATAGTAACACCAAAAAGAAAGTAGAGAAAAAAAGAAAGAAAGAAAGCTGACAAACAGCAGACAAAGTCGGAGAATGGTAAGTTCTAGGGTATAACATCACTCTGGTCTAGCCAAAGAAGAAAAGAAGAAAAGAATAAAGAAAAGTCAGTAGAACAAACATCAATCGTAAGCATAATGCAAAACACCCAAACCACACCCCAAGTGAACAAAATTAATGAATAGTAAAAGTAGTAGAAGAAAAAGAGTCCAGCTCTTAAGGTACTTCTTTATCACCCCTCTTGAGCCCCGCGGGTACGTCGATCGCGCCCTTGACATATTCGGTCGCTGCAATCTCGTCCAGGCCTTTGCGTCTCGTGTTCCGCTTCAACAGCATCTCAACACATTCTCGCGCGCCCTCAAGTTCGGCGCCTTTCTCCGGGTCCCACTCGCCATCGCTGTCAGCGTACCGGTACCAGGACCATTCGATGCGCGCGATGCGGTGAGGCACCCGGGCACGGAGTTTCGCGGGATCGCCACGTGACCCAGGTAGAGCATCAAACGGCAGTCGGTTCTCCATCATGGCGTACAGTAGAACACCCAAAGCCCAGGCATCGGTCAGGCGGCCGTCGTAGGGCTGGCCCATGAGAATCTCCGGCGCCGCATAGTCCTCGCTGCCGCAACGAGTATGGAGGAGTTGATTTTCGGGTGCCTCCGGAATGCGCCGTGAGAGACCGAGGTCGCTCAGTGTGACAATGGCCCGATCGTACGTCCGCCAATCAGCGATATTCTCCACGTCGGCGTATGGAAGATTCATGAGGACGTCTAGAGACGGTCAGCGCGGATTCCACCCAAGGTCAGGTGAAAGAAAGCACTCACTCTCAAGTTTGATGTCCCGGTGGACGATAAGGTGGGAATGTAGATGGCGCACGGCATCCACCATCTCCGCGAAGATGCGCCGGATGAGACCCGGTGCCATGGGCCGCGGCCCCGAAGATGCCACGTCGAAGAGATCGCCCCCGGGGCAGTAGTCCAGAACCAGGAGCGCCCGCTTTGCATCACTCCCAAATGCTTTCAGTTGTACGAGCGACGGATGATTGATCGACTTCAAGATGTCCACCTCTCGCTTGAGAGATACCTCCAGCCGTTCTTCGTCCGCCCCTCCGGCGGGACCGTGTTCGATGATTTTGACGGCCACCAGCTTCTGGGTTGCAGCGTTGACCCCCTCCAGGCTCGAGGGCATGCCGCTTGTATTCGATGCGTTCTCCCGTTTCTCCATGCGCACGGCCAGGCAGACTTGACTGAAGGTCCCTTGACCCAGCTGGCGAAGCTTTCGATATTGTCGCGGCTGTTGGGTTCGAATCGATGATACGGTATAGACCTCATCCGGGCCATCCATCATGGGCGGATGCGTGATGACTGGTTCGGTGCTGTCCTTCTCGAATCCGCTGCTTCGCGGGGGAGTTGGAGGGCGAACGGCGGGAAGGGTGATGCCCCGATAGACGGCGAGATACTGTTCGCGGTGAAGGTTGTATGTACTGGATGGAACGCGAGCGCAGGCAGGCATGCCCTGCGATCCACCATTTATAGACACCGCCACCTGACGAGGCTTCACGTGCACGCATTTTCCGGGAGGGACGTAGTCGCTCAGACTACGGTTGCGGGCATGCTTTCCAGCGTTGTCTGATCGAGGTTTGCTCGGAGACTCGGCAACCTTGTCCCCGCCCGTCTTATCCCACACGTATTGTTTGCTTCGCGATCGCGACTCCGACGGTCCGAGCATTTGAGATGAGTCGCTGAGGCGGAGGCCGAGGCTTGACCCGTTGCGCGACGCGGTCGATGGGGTTCGCGAGAGCGATTGGGAGTTGCGACGGGGCAGTTTCCACGAGGAGAAACCGCCAATCGGCGACGGCAAGGGTGTGATGTCACCCATGGCCATCAGTTGGGGCGATGAGAAGACCGACGCAGGCGACAGCGAGCCGACGCTGGGATTGGGGCCGCTCAGCAGACCGCGAAAGCTGGGGGTCCGGCGGGGTAGGCTATCGGATGACAGGCTGCGGTGCACGATGTCGTCGGATTCCTTGGCGGGGCTTATCGCGGGACCGTTTGGCATATCGGTCCGGATCTGTAGCGAGGGGAGGGACTGCTGGGAGGCAAGCGCCTCCGAGTGGGTCGCATCATGCATTATATAGGCGGAGTTTGATCCAATAGACAGCGGCGGGGAATAAAGACTCCCATCGCCCGGACTCAATGAAGGGAATGAACAACTTCCATTATCGCTGGGAGTCGTCACGGGGGCGTTGTGTAACTCTGACGGTTGGGTGGAGGAGGATCCAGACCTGTCGGTCGGTTGGGAAGAAGCCAGGTGAAGCATCGAAAGAGCAAGGCACTCTTACTCCCTGATCTCGGGGGGGTTTTTTTTTTCTGCAGGGAAGGGGAGAAAGGACGAACGGCGAGCGGTGGCTATCGGCGATATATAGAGTCAACGGGTAAGATCGGGAAGACAACCACGCCCCCTCGGTTCGAACCTGTGTAGATCATGCAACGGTACTACGGGCCGAGACGTCAAAGAAACCCTTGTGATGGTGAACGGTGGCGGTGCGACTTTGAAAGCCTCGAGGCTTGTGAAAGGGGATTCTTATAGTGGAGTAGAATATTGGAGTAGAATATACGGTCGAGAAAGAGCAAAAAAGAAAAGGGGGAAGTCGAGACGAGAAGGGAGAGGAATTAAGAACGGAAGTTCAGAAGAGATGAGATGAAAGGGAGCGAAAGAGAGAGAGAAATAGGTGAGAGCGGAGGGAGGACCGACTTGGCCTTCATTTCCCGACCAGAGAGAAAAGAATCATGCTAATCATGCTAATCATGCAAGCGCTGATGACGCTGCAGGAAAAAAATCCACACGCGGGGTCAGCTGATGACGGGGCTTATCTTAGTCAGGTTTAGCGTCCACGAGGATATGGCGCTAGGTACCCCGCATGCAGTAATGCCGTTGTGGATCGTTACCCGTTGGGGATGAATTCTCTTCCTGTCCCATCCCAGTTGTTATCCATCCGTTGAAACCACGGTTGTATACTGGGAACTGCTGAAAACAGGTTCTCTAGACCGTACAAAAAACTGATAAGAGATTGAAACTATCGGACGGAGATCTCCCAGTCATGCCTTGCATCTCCCTCGGACCCCACGATGCAGCAACTCGTGTCCTTACTGCTCAACAAATCAGACCTGTCGATCTCACCCTGGAGTACGACCTCTGTCAATCCACCGTCCACACACTACCCAGTTCAGTAACCCTGAGGCTCTACCAATCCCACTGTTACACCTCGGGTGGGTTTCCACTTCGGCAAGAACGCCAAACCTTACTTCATTCCTGACAGGCTAGACCTTCGAGGGGAATTTTCATCAGTTGTTCGGGACTACTAGACCTATTAGGGGCCAGTGTGAAATGACTGCGGACTCCACTTGCGGATCACCGTGGAATGTCCGGTATCATTATCCGACCGGACGCGAGACCGATCAGGAGAAGATACTGAGATAGATCTGTGTGACCACTGATCAGTCCGACTCACATGGTTGGGTTTAGTCTTCATTAGTCGGTATGATACATGCAGACAGTGCTGTCCGCAGGGACTATTTGACCTTAACCGCCGTCCTGGTTACCCACGTATCGATAGCCCTAAGCGTGGTCCTGCATCGTCCTTATACGGAGTACATACTGCTCTATACATACTGATCGAGTCGACGACTCACTCTTCTTTGTCGATAAGGAAAATACTTTATTAACATTCTTACATGCATAGCAACATACGTATGGCGTTCTACCATACATGATTTTCTTCTGTTTCCAATCTCACCCATCGCAATTGACCAATGTCGGTTGACCAAAATGCGGTCTCCCATATCCATCCGAGGTGATTTGGCCAACGCACATCATCTGCCGCGCTAGATTAGCGTGCCCCGTTCAATCAAATTCCTGTTTATTTATCCTTTTATTTATCTACGGAGTATGTATTTGATTTATTTTGTTCCTTTTAATCTATTTATTGATTTTAAGATTAAGATCATTTCATTTATTATTATCTTTGAATTTGTTTTTCTTCCTCCCCCCAATATTATCACTCTATCTGATTTGATTGTCTAGTGTTTGTCCCAAGGTTACACTACAACAGATAAAGAAACATAAATACAGAGGTAAAGAGAAAGAAAGACAGAAGAAAGAAGAAAAAAACACCCTGTCCACCTACTCGGCCAACTTTACTAAATAAAGATCGATCGACGACTCTGCCTCCATGGCCCACGTAAGCCCTCACATTTTTCCCGTTCATTCCCCCCAATAATAAAACCATGAACCTATCCCTCCAGTCATATCTGTCGGGACATTTGTGTCGGGTATACGCCATCTGATTGGCAGTAGGATTGCGGTCGCCAAGAAAAATAGAATGAACGATCCCAAGCCACCGAACTAGTCCCTTATTCTGCCCCCGATACTCCCGAGCATTTGGGCTCCATAGTCCCATACCGGTTTCTCTCATTCAAGGCTTGACTGCCGACTTTGCGAACATGTGACGAGTGGCTTGCAGCTTGGAGATCGGTCTGCTTTTGATTCTCTCCTGATCTAGTGATTGAAACTGCATGTTGATTGTCTCTAGCCACAGCATCGTGAACGTGTCCCCTTCCACAGCCGTAAGGGCCATCAGGAGTTGTTGAGAAAAGCACGGACACAGACATGGATATAGTTGAGGTGACTGATCCATTCCGCTGCGGGTGGGTACCTTTCCAAGTTGCTTTTTCAAATGCCTTGTTTGCCCCCTTCAAACATCTCTCACGTTGGATCTTAATGAAATGCCCCGAGTGATCTATCAAATGCCAGTCGATTTCTTGACTTTACCCCTTTCCTTTGTCTTTTTTCGCTTGCGTGTTCATTCCACTGGAAGGATTTCTCATTTCCTCCCTTCCCGTGACGCGCCACAACCCAATCAACTAACCCAGGGGTCTTGGACTAGCTTATCTGTGACCTGGGAGTAGAAGAGAATAACAACCACAGAATACTATTTCAGGGTAGAAGTATGCCATCCGTCTGGCCTAATATCTCACCACTCAACGATCGAATATAACAAGTCCTCGATGGTCTAGTGGTTATGATTTCCGCTTGTCATGGTTCTACCGTACAAGCGCGGGAGAGCAGGGTTCGATTCCCTGTCGGGGAGTTTTTTTGCCTTTTTGTCTACCAGCCAGGGGTGGCAGATAATAATTGGCGTGATAGCTGGTATTATATCTATTGAGTCGCATTTATGGGCTTGCTTACGCTGGATATACTTTTGTAGCGAGAGCGCGCTCTATGTCCCACGGGAGCATGTCTTGCATCATCATATCTGGAGCGAGAGTCTGTGTCCAAAACAATGCAACGGACACCACCCTGTCCAATGGTGGTAACATTGCCGGGCGCCTTTCCAGCACTCCTGGTGAGGTCGCATCTTGTTCCTCGCATCAGACAATTCGATTGTGTTCCTTGCGAGGTCACATGCTATGTACGATGCAATGGACAAACCATGTCAACTGTTCTCGCCATGTCTAGCCCCCAGCGGTGGTACACTCATACATGAAATGGAAGCTCAGACATATGAGTCATGATCTGATCATGCCAGTCAGCGATATACCAAAACTCGGCGCTAATATGTCTCCTGACTGAATAAGCCAGGAACCCTAGGCTTTCTTGCAACACCTAGATCTAGGAACCTGATTGAGTCGCAACTCTTGACTCCATAGTGTTTTAATCCCACCCCGGCCATGAGGACGGCGCATAGAGATGCACTTCAAGATGTTGGACATGCATCTTAGACCTAGGCGATGCTGGGTGTTCCTCTAGAGACCTACTTCTCCTATTAAGTGCAGATCAAATGGCAGATATATGCCGTCGCCTTAAGGGCATCAATGCAGACAACGGAGAGTATTCTTCCAATGATAACTACTGACCCCACATACCGGCTGTGCTGTTGCTCGAGTCAAGCCTGTCGGTCATTTCTGTACGCTGGGGATGATCAGCGGATCGGCGACCTGGTGGTCTGCTGTATTCATCCCGGTTCTATTAGGGTTATTCTGTTGGTAAGATAGTAGCCTCGCCATGGTTTCAAGATCTGTTGGACATGTCCGCTCCATTTGCGTCTATCATTATCAGGACTACTTATGTGTATAAGGTAGTTACACCCACCTGTAAGCTTCGTCCCTGGATCAACCTGTGAATAGTATTTGTTTCTTCGCTCGGCTGTATGTCTGTGTCTTCAACATATTGTCGTCTCAACGGCTCGACTGCCTTCCACCCAAACTAAGAATCTAATTGACATATACATATACATATACATATACACAGAGGAAATCCACAGTCTAATCACAGTACAGACCTGGTATAATGCACTACATCTACAAAACAGACATCTATACCAATCTCAAAACCATACCCATATATTAAAGTCTCTACATAACATGGCATATAATTCACAAGCCACGAATAAACAGACAACCCTACCTGGTGCCCATCTCCACTCACTAGGTGGCATCTCTCCCCCAATAGCCAACCAGCCAAAATTACTAGAAATGGTGTCAATGTCGACCAGCTAGCAAACGACACACGTCATTCGAAATCCTTCAGCTAAGAGCTGGTACTAGGCGATATTGTGATGGGAGATTTCGTGACCCAATCCTCCCTGAGTTGATCTTATATACAGCGCGCTGGAAACAAACCCAGCATAGGATGTATACTTGGGGATTAATATATGTTATACTGGGTTATTAGGAATTTCTTCAGCTGTGAGAGATAGGGTTAGTAAGTACTAGCTGTATATGACTCAGTTTTAATTTTTATTTGATGTTGTTTGATTCTTCTTTTATACTAGTCTCCCGAAGTACCTTTAATAGAGTCTGGGATCATTTGATTATACTTTTCCATTCACAGAAGTTGATTTGACTCCTATATAGAACGGACTTGAACTGAGGTCAAAAGTGGACGAGCACAGCCACAGTTGGAGTGGCTGGTGAGTTCAGTGGCGCGGTGTGGTTCTCTTCCGAATACAGCCGGTCGTCCGGCAATCCCGTTATAGATGGTTTTATCGTTTCATTGTAGCTCCTGACAATATTAAGGTTACTTGATAAGACGAAACAAATCCTGCGACAGTTTTCGCCAGCAAGAACCACAAACGCAGGAGACCGCTATATGTACAGTACAATACCCATCACCATGCCGGCCCCAACCATGGACAATGCAGAAAACCGATGCTTTGAGCGCCAGAGAAGAGATCTGTAAGGGACGACACCAGAAATAAAACCGTTTCTAATACAACATAGACCAAAAGGAGAATCGAAGGAGGGAAGTGTCGCTAATTCCCTCCCGGTTTGTGAACAGACACTAGCGGACGTGCTTTTCGAGTAGGTGCTGGATGAGAGGCCGAGTTGGCTCGCGTGCTAAGATACAAGGGGATTTTTGTTGTTTTTCTTTTTTACAGGAGCGCCCTGCTGATGACCTGTGGAGCTGTTAGTAGGTGACACTAAATGGAAAAAGAAAAAATGACACGTACGGTCCAGCCTCCCGCAATGCCAGCGACTATACCGCCAGAGATCGCCATGGGCTTCAGTCCACGGGTGCTCTTGAACAGCATTCCGCTGAGCGCACCGGCGACGATGCTGTTCGCAGCATCGTGCTTGCCTCGTGCGTATCCGAGACCAGAGTTGAAACAGTTGTATACCATAGCAACCACGCCGGCGGAGTTGCCAAGGAAGGGTCCTCGCCGCGTTACCGAGTTCAAGACGCCGTTCAACCGAATCTTGGGAGGCGCAGTCACGGGCGTCTTCTTGAGTCCTTCAGCCATTCCCCATACACCTCCGAGAGTCAACGCGGAGAGGTAGGTCGTGCCGGCACCGTAACACAGGTCGTCGGACCAACCGCGAGACGGGAGAACGGATCGCGAGCCGGGGAGTTCGTCGAGGCTGGAATCTTCAAGCGTAATGTAGTCGAGGGTATCCTGGTTCAAGCCAGAGAGAGGATGGAGCTGGGTGGGATCCGGAAGGGAGATCTCTGAGAGGAAAGATTGAGCATCTTGGGTCTGATCCAAGGGCTCAGAGCCCTGGGGTTGTTTGCGACCGCTCAAGGAATCCCAGATGGCCATTTTGAAGAAGGGTATATTATTAAAAATCAATACAAGGAAGAATGGAAGAAGTAAAAGGAAGGTGACGTGGGTAGTGGTCGCTCAGCCAGGCACTGCTGATCTCTCCGTCGGTTGTGGTCGGGTTGGTTAAGTCGTGACTGCTTGGAAATCTGAAGAAGCGGAACAAAAACTTCAGCCCCGTGACATCGACCGGGGAGTGCTGGGTTCGCCGGTCTCGGGGGAACGTTGGGCCGGAGCTAAACCACTCTGGGCGGACCCGCCTCGAAAATCCACCAGAGGCAAAATGAGTGCCAGACGCGGGGGCGGGCATATCTGATTGGAACTTTGAATTGATTTGGCCGGAGAGAGAATTTGTCTGGGACATGCAGCGTCTTGGAGGTAATGCATCTTAATTCAGCGTCCAGTGCCCGCCCCGAGGCGGGGTGTGACCTCATGGAGCAGATCGCTCAGCAGGATATACAAATCTTGGCCGAATCGACCCTAAGGGAAATTAGTCTAGGTCCCATGGTGAAATTCACCTCGGCCTGTGAAGAATTTGGGTAAGATTGCCCGGTGATATCATTGATTTTGTACAATTGTCGTGTTCAATGCCCTCTGACATACGTAAAGGAAAGTCAACCGTGTATGGCAATGCCTGTTGGAAACATTCTCAACGTCATCTCTGAGCCATACTCATAATACGGCCGCTTGCAATGCTCTGAGCTCGTTTCTTGACACAGCAGCTACTTCGAAATGTCCGGAGACGAAGCGATTGGCTTCGTCCCTGGAGACATGGGTCGCTGTGTACGAGATATTCTTGACCCGTTATAAAGATGCCAAGCCAAAGCCAATGAAACAGGTCTTGGATAGTCTAATGGGGCTCCTAACCAAGAACCCAGACGACAATGCCAAGTCATCAATTCGATCGTATGCTGTGCATGCGGCATTGCCTAGTATCATCACGGGGGAGCCACGGTCTCGCACCAAGGCAAGCCTCCTGTCCCTGGAGGTTATGCTTCGCAAAAATGCCCTTATTCCTATGGAATTGGTCTCTGCCGCTGAAAGTTGGCTATTGAAGAACCACGAGAAGTGGACTCCCCTCTATCAAGTGAACTGCAGTGCCTTGTCGATGGATATACCGAAATTTCTCGCGGGTTCGGAAGATGACTCAAAGACAGTAGCAACGGAAATACTGGCCCTTGGGTTCTTGACGCAGGCCAAAACATCCGATCTTGCTACAGGTTCTGGCGCAACCATGGCAGTCTTCTTCCAGAAACTTAGAGCGTCGACTCCGGACTCAAATTTGGCGTCGGCCTGGGTAAAGCCAGTCAGGCACGTTGTCCTGCATAATCTGGATATATTGGAGATGATGTCCACCTATATCCTCGACCCTCTGTTCAATGTCGATGCTATTGGCTTCCGAAACTTTCTCGAAACCCTGCCTATTCAAAATCTGCTCACAGGGGACATGAGCGGTGCCCCGAAGGACGACCTGACCCTTCTGTTTGCATCGCTACAAATGGCAAAGAAGAATGGCCTTGTTCATGAAGACCGTAAGTGGTGATTCTCATGTACTATATGCCAGTATTGCTCACTCAGTAGCAGATTTCTTCGCCAAAGCGGGCGCCGCTGAAAAGACTGGCTCTAGCCCGTTGGTCTTGAAAAGTCAGATCCTCGGCCAGTTTCTCTTTCACAATGATATGAGCATTAGAATAGCCGCCCTTTCACTGCTTATCACTGCACCGTCTACGACGAAGCCCATGTCATTGGCTACCACCCGCGCAATTTTGAGAGGGCTCCCTTCAATGCATGCTGAGTCGGACTCGTACTCCCGCGGAGAGATTCTGAGCTTGGTGCGGAGATTCATTGTCCGTCTTAAAGGGGGCATTTTGAAGGAAGAAGGTGGTTTGGTGGATGCGAAAATCCCGACCAACAAGAAACAGTCCATCATATATGCCAGAGATGATGCAGAGACAGAATCGTGCTTGAAGCAATACATCGGGTTCCTGAAGTCCGATCTGCGACCTACGGCTTCCTACCCTCGGCATATCACCGCATTAAAAACATTGATTTATGTTTTAGAGTCCGGCTTAGATAGTCGGTTCGACCGTGTCACGGCTAGCAAAAAGGAAGGATGGCAGGTTGGATGGCGATGCAATATGCAGATATTCGATGCGAGCTTACTCAGACTACTCGTGGATCTTCTGACCGATCCATTCGAAGAAGTGCGCGCTACATCCCTCACCGCATTGAAATGGTTCCCAGTGGATGTTTTACTGGCTCAAGGCCAACTGCCCGCCCAGACCCCGCCGTTCATTGAAGCCCTGATGAAAGCGGAACAACTAGCAAGCAACACAAGCAGGGCTGATCATGCCGACACAGTTGCGCGGCTTTATGACGTGCTTTTCAACGCAGCAGCAACGGGGGAGGTGAAGGCGGATGCACGATGGTGGGAAACGAAAACCAGCGTGGTAGACAGGCTTTTGGGAAAGCTTGAGGGCAAATTGTCCGTTGCAGGCGGCCTCTTCAATTCTTCCATGCGCGACGCTCCTCTCCATGGCTACGTCTCCGCTATAAGGTACTTTTCTTTTGCGACACAGCGCAGTTGCAACATTTCACTGATCAAATCTATAGATACATTGTTTCCGTACCGAACTTCCATTCTCTTGTTTCGGCTGCGGACTCTTCCAACTATGATAACTGGAGACTGATCCATCAGAGGATAATCTCCATTTCGGACAAGATTTGGGAAGAAGTGAAGCCCGTGCTATGCGTCGACTCCCCCGAAGGCCATACAGATGAGCCTGTTGAAGATCTTGATGTTGGACCGAAGGACATCCTTTCTTATTCCTGGCGTGCACTGCGAGAGTCAAGGTAAGCTAGTCGACGCTTTTTTAAAGACTTTTCTGACAGAGTAGTCTTCTCCTCCATGCGACACTTGCCAATCGGACGTACGGCCCTTCGGGAGAACCAGGATTGAACTTCGATGACTACGACAAGATCGGGACATGTAGCTTCACCCAGCTCGCCGAGCTTCGCCACAGGGGTGCCTTTTCGACGGTGTCTCAAACCTTTGCCACGTGCTGTCTTCGGTGTAGCCAAACTAACGACCCGACCATCGGCAGCCTTACACACAGGTGGTATCAGGTACGCAGTCGAATCTTCGTAACCGGGAATCCTGTGGGTCTAACTATATTTTGTAGGATGCGAAACGGATTATTTTCGAGACAGCTTCGAAGCTCACTCGCCGCTCTGCCGGTCTCCCCGCATTGGCCACAGGGATTCTCACGTCGCAGCCTGGGGGCCCGTTGTTCAAACAGGTCATGGAAGACTTGCACGAGATTTCCCACTTGCCGGTGGAACACAACCCCGACGAACAGAATATCCCCCTACCTCAAGTACACGCCATGAACTGCTTGAAGGACATCTTTACCAACACAAAATTGGGTCCTTATACAGAGCCGTTCATCATGCCTGGTTTGACGCTCTCGGCTGAGCGACTGGGGTCACCAATGTAAGTACAGAAATCGATAATCGTAGCCAAATGGGCGGACTGACCATAAACCAGTTGGGCCCTCCGCAATTCGGGACTGATGCTGTTCCGAGCTTTGTTGATACGTATGTGTCGCCACGGATCTGGTTTGGGCTTTGGCGGCAGCTCAGGCTCCGAGCCTGGCTACAAGGTCTCATTCCAGAAATACCCAGGATTGGTCGAACTACTGGCAAGCCTGCTTGAGACCACACCAGCGAATGACCAGGACGCCAGCGGGGACGATACCATGGTCACAGAAAGAGTGTTTCCGGCAATGGAGCTGATTGCAGAGAAGATTCCTAACGTGATTGGCGTTGACGACGACATGCTGCGAAGATTGGTCCAGAAGCAGCTCCACAGCCGAGTATGGGGCATCCGCGAGCACGCCGCTCGGGTGTACGCTTCCTTGCTAGACAGATTGGACATACTTGGTGGCGTTCGTGCATTCATCAATGACGGCTCTGATACCGAAGAACAGAATTATCTCCATGGAAGAGCGCTGTGTGTGAAGTACTCTCTACGTCGGATTGCACCGACTTCTCTTGCACTCTGGAGGGGTATGTGCCTGTGGATATTCCTATACATGCGGCTTGGGACTGACTTGTGTACAGAAAACATGAATGAGATCGCTTCTACTGTGCGACACATTTTTGGGGCATGGTTCCAGGACGCCGAGTCTCCGTTTGTTGCTACCACGTTGCTGGAAATCTTGAGTGACTTTGTTGAGAAGGCCGTTGAGTCAGAGTCGGAGGGTAAGTTCAGGACGAAGCTCGATGACTGAACATTGTTGACCCCTATACAGAGAAGACAGGGTTCACTTTGAACTACCTGTTCGATACATACCAATTTGGAGATATCCTGGACTTCATACTTGACTCGTCCCACCCATCGTGGAGAGCCCTGAGCGGCACACGCGCTGGCTCTCTGCTCCGCAGGGAACTCTCATGGGTGAACATCCTGCGATTGTTTGTCACGAATGATTTCGCAGAGCTGGGACCATTCTTCGAGAAGGTCTGCCGATTCGACTCCAATGCTGCCCAGTGGCTATTGGAGCGAACGAACGATGTCTTTACGGACAAGCAGAAATACAGAACTGCTCTGCTCAGCCAGTTCTCCTCTGTGATTGTAGGAGACTACGCAGAGGAAGTCAGAGGAGTGGCCATTTCGTGCCTCGCAACTAATCTGGAGAGCTTGCTTAGCTGCGAACCTAACAGCATCAAGGAGATGGACATGCCATGGGAACTCCTAGATAAGAAGATCAACTCTAATTCTAGCAACTACATACGGAACAGAGATCGTTCTGACGCCGACCTCCGCCTGCAAGGGTGTCTTATCGCAGCGATGGCTATTCTCCATCCTAGCCAGGATCTGCAGCTCGCGACAGGCCAATGGGCAACAAGGCTCCGATTCGCAATGTTGGAAGAGACTGTAAGTAGACTCCTTCGTGATGGCCCTTGCACACACTAACCGATCGAAGGAATTTACGACGCGATTCGCAGCAGTGTCATCTCTGGCCTCGTTTGGCCGAGTCTTGCGCCCGGCCAAGATGTCCCCACGTACAGAAGACGTCTTCCTGGATGTATACTTGATCTTGTACGACATGCTCAATGATGATGACGAGGAACTTCGCGACCTCGCCGCTTCGACGGCCTCATGGGTCCTCTCGTGTTCCTCCGTTTCGCCCGCGAAATCCATCTCCCTGTCTCCGTTGAACGCTAGCAGACTCTTGGCAGAGTTCATCGCAACCAACTACGGAAACTCGCAGGTTCTGAACACGCGGATCCTGCGATATGTGCTGGGTCAGGAACCCAGACTTGGGAGCGCCGTTTCCGGGGCCAGACTCATTCCCGTGGCAGAAATTGCTGCAGAGCTTCAGAAGGAGAGCACCGTTCTTTTCGAAGAGGAGAAGCAGAATCTGTTTATCGACGAGGTTCGCGAGATCGACGTTTGGACCGGAGTGCTGTCTAAGTTGACGAAGGACACTTACGCGGAGGGGTCTATCCTGGACCTGTGTGGGTGGGTTTCTGAGGGGCTTGAATGTCTCGCGAAAGCCGCTGCTGAGGCATCTGGGCACGATGGACTGATCGGATGGGCGTCGAAGCCGGAGATGTATACGCTTGGAGTGCGGGTGATTAGCCTCGCGGGTGTCTTTGTATCTAAGGACTTCGCTGCTGCTGTGTATATTTCCGGGGAGAAGGATGCTTTGAAAGAGAAACTCCAGGCGTTGCTTGCTGGAGGGAGACAAGCAGATGTTCACAAGGATTGGCTGTTGAGGATAGAGGAGGCATTGCAGTGTTCATGAGATATGATAAAGGGCATAGATAAAAGCTAGACAAATGCAATGGTAGATATTTTCCCCTTCTCTTTCTTAGGACTTGTTTTCTTTCATTGCGAGAATAATATCGACAGGAGACGAGCTTGTTGTGCCTGAGGACGACAGTGTCGTCGTGGCAGCGCTCACCATCCTTTCAACCTTAACTCACGTCAACGACAATACTTCGTTCATGCACCACCCAGGCTTCATATTATCCATCATCATCCAGGATTCATCAACCCATGATGATCGGGAATACATGACCTGACCATCACATCCCACAACAGTCACGATCCCCCCCAGCCAGCCCATTTTCCACATTAAACGTCCTACGCATACCAAGACCACAGATGCAAAATGCAAGCCAACCTCATAATCACCCTCGTGGTCGTCATCGCAGTGTGTACAACCGGGGTGACCTGGCTCATCTACTTACGCTGTCGCCATGAACTCCGCCGAGACCTGACCCTCATCCGCTGGCAGTCTCGCAGAAACGCAATTGAATTTGGATCACTGCGACATGATAGACAGAGTCGGGAGGTACGGATCGTCGAGGAAGGTCACGGTCAGCGTGTACAGTCATCCAACGACAGACCGAAGACTAGCAAGGGCTCGAAAGGAGGGAAGGGTAAAGGCAAGAATAAGGGCAAAGGCAGGAATAAGAACGAGCAACGAACGGGCAATGACACTACACCAGCGGAGAACTCGAATGACGGGGGATGGACGGCCCAGGATGCGTTTGCTCCTGGCTCTTCGGTCTCTGAGCCTGCCGCGTCGAGTACGAGTCCACCCCGTCCGTCAACATACGATCAGAACCGTCCATCTCCGGACAATCAGAGTTCGAATTGGCAGCAGGAGACACAAAACGAATGGTCTACGGGGGACAATGACTCTGGGAACCAGGAGCAACAGGCACAGATGGACAGCGAATGGAGCAGTGATGGGCCGATGCATGGAATAATTCTGGCGGGGACCCTAGCGGAAGCAGTCAACCATGGTCCAGCGATAATTCAGATGCCATGGCTGTAGGGAGTGGAGTCTCGTATGGGGCTTCTCAAGGGGATTCTCAGGTGGAATCTACAGGAGGATCGTGGGGGGCGCCGAGCGGTGATGCCAATGATGCTGTCCAAAACAACCCCAGCGAGGAAGATTTGTCTAATGTTCAATGGTAAATAGTCCAGCTGAGGCTGATGTGGTTACTTCAAGACCCATAAAAGAGAACCTCGTCATTGGCCATGGATATAAAGGTGGCTGTGGTCTTTACGGAATGCCGGAATCGGGCGCCAGTGACGTTTGTAGTTTGGTTTGACCCCCGCGGATCTCCAGTGGTACCTAATCAACCATCACTAACGATGACGGCCGATTCTTCTCCAACCACCTTCCCACTTCCCACTTCCCTCCCCTTTCACCCCCCAATCTTCTGATTGCTGCGTTGATATTTGATATTTATTTGTCGTATTGTGAGATACTGCCAATACTTATCACTCCACTCTCCGTTTATGCGCCACACCACTACCTCGGTCCTTTGAAGTGCAAGGCAGCTGCACTGCCTCCCCCCATTCAGCCATGTGGAACGACGAGGACAACAATCCGTACGGCGCATTCGACAACGAGGCGCAACTCTCGGAGTCTTTGCACTCTGCCGCTCTTTCTCCCTGTATTATACCCTGTCTACAGACTGGTGGGGTCGTCAGCTAACGGTTCCAATTTCAAGCGCTCTACGATCGCGAGTACACCCCTCCTTCCCCCTCCAACCAGTCTTCTCAACAAGACCCCCCGACTACCTGACTCGCCAACAAAATCTCAGCGATGAGGAGGAAGATGGATATCCCGAGCAGGAAGCTGGGGGCTATTCCCGCAAGAGCGTGTACGACAGTCGCATAGAGCAGATCCTGTACGAGAATCCGGAAATGCCGATTCTCATCACCGATGCCGGAAAGAATCACGAAAGTGGCGGGGGCTACATCGTGTATACCATCCGAACTGGGGTGAGTTGTATATTGTCGGGTACTCGGATGAGACAGACTGACGATTGTCTGTAGGATCTAGAGGTCAGACGGAGATATTCCGAATTTGCGTCGCTGCGCCAGACCCTCGTTAACCTCCACCCGACCCTCATCGTGCCGCCCATTCCGGAGAAACATACAATGGCGGACTATGCTGCGAAACCGACCAAGGCGAAGGAGGATACCGCGATTATCGACCTGCGAAAACGGATGCTAGCCGTCTTTCTGAATCGGTGTCGACGGATGAAGGAGGTCCGAGAGGATGGGGTCTGGTGGAGATTCTTGGACCCCAATGTTAGCTGGGTATGCGCATACAACCGGTTTTGATTAATCGTGGGTATTGACTTGATGTTGCAGAGCGAGGTCCTTCATTCGCATCCCGCGTCCTCGGTGCCGAAAAACAACCTGAAAGCTCCCCCTCTCGACCCGGCCAACCCTACACCTGCGCACGCGTGGCTTCCTATCCCAGCGACCTCAGCAAAGCTCAAGGGCGCACCTGGTACTGCGTCCACCGGTACCTCCCCGACTTCCGAAACACCTGGTCCGGATATTCTGGGGCGTTTCCCGCCCGAGTCGCGGAAACTGAGTGAGAAGGAGTTGGACCCTTACTTCATCAACTTCGAAGCCTCTACACGCGAGCTGGAATTGCTACTCCAGGGCAATATGGAGAAGGTCAATCGTCGGACATTGACCCATCTGTCGGCGTTGTCCGCGGATCTGATGGAGCTTGGAGCGCGGTACAACGGCTTCTCATTATCCGAGCAGTCGCCGACCGTTGCGGCAGCCATCGAACGGATTGGGCAGGCGGCCGACACGTCTTACATCGAAACCGAAGAACTGTCGGCTTCTCTGGGTGCGAACTTTGCAGAGCCCATGAGAGAAAGTGCGCAGTTCGCCAGTGTCGTCCGCAGCGTTCTGCGTTACCGCGTCCTGAAGCGGGTGCAGGAGGAAATGACGCGCGATGAGCTTGCCAAGAAGAAGGCATTGCTCGATTCGTTGGAGAAGAGCGAACTGGAAGCACGGCGTCTGGAGGAATACCTGAGCCGAGCGCCGTCCCAGCCGACTCGGACGAAACCCCAGCGCTCGCTATCGACATCATCGGCGGCTAGTGCCCCAAGTGGCCAGGAGGTCGAGCCACGCCCCAGCGGCCCAGAGGACACTGCTTCCATCGACTCGGATTTCCCCTCGACTCACGGGGAGTCCGCCGGCCCGTATCCTCCGGCTTCACCAAAGCGGTCCGACCCGTCGTCCTCTCCACCGGCACACCGCAAGACGCCCAGTGGAACATTCATGGGCAATAAAATCTTCGGCCGTATCAGCCACGCTGTTCATGGGTTCGTAGATGTAGATCCGGAAAAGACCCGGCGGGACCAGATCGGCAAGACGCAGGAAAGTTTACTTCAGGTATGTCTTTCTCCGTACTCAATGCTCGATGCGATGTTGACCCATCAAACAGCTCGAACAGGCCCTCAAAGTATCCGAAAATGACGTCAAGGACGCCAGCGCCGGTGTCCTCCAAGACCTCAAACGATTCCAGCAAGATAAAGAAGCCGATCTCCGACGGTACATGGTACGTATAGCCGCAGACCACACCACAAACAGACACTAACGGGACCGATCCTAGGTCGCATACGCCCGCTGCCATCTGGACTGGGCGCGCAAAAACATGGAAAACTGGACGGAGGCCAAAGACGAGGTGGACAAGATCGTCGTTTAATAGACGGTACTGTTTGAAGCAAGCACCGTGCTATGAACTTGCGAAGAAGCCGGCGTTGGTGGGATTTTATCTTTATCTTCGATATGTTATCTATCCTATGGGTCAATCTCAATCAAGCTGGGCAACCAATCCATTACTACCGCAGATTGGCGAGTCGCCTGGTGCTTTGCACCCTGTCATCCATCACTTCAATCAATATATGAAGTATGATTATGAGCTCGGGATGTATATTTTCTCCCAAGTATAATATATCGCTAGCGATACTATATCTGCACGATATATGGGTAAGACTTTGAATATTTGGATGACCGATCAAATCTATATATACATCATGCCATACATCCAGTATCAAATTTATCGTACATCCCGTGGAATTCGACAGCAATCGTCCAACGGGCCTACAGATCACACAAGGGTTTCAATTCAACTTAATTACAACTCGCAGCCTTTCCCACAGGTCGATTTCCTCAATATCATCAACATTTTGACCGTTTTCGCCGTTTTTCCTGTAAGTTCCACTCGCCGATATACCAATCATTGGAGCTCAGTACAAGCTTGTCAATCTAATAAACGAGATATATAATCACCGACCCATGACTCACGGCCAGATGTTCTTCCTCTTGCATTTTCTGAGTAACGTGCCGCCGGTCAGCACGCTCCTGCAGCAACTGGTCCTCCAGGGATAGGTGGCCCGTGGTGCTTTCCCCCTTATTGCCGATGTCTTCCCTGACGTCGGCTGCTACCCCTTTTGGTGGAAACAGGCGAAGGGAAGTCGGAAGAGGAGAAGTCGGGGATTGGGTGTCGACCTGTTCGCCAGCTGGAAGGGGCTGGGGGGGAAGATCCTGGTGGACCGCGTCCACCGGCCGTCCTTGTAGAGTGTCGGCAACTAACACATCCCGGGGTGTCTTGTTTAGTATCGATATTCCAGTAGTCACATCCTGCACCCGGTATCGGCCCTTCCCCGTACGGGGCTGATTCATCAGAGTGACAGCCCTTGGTCTGTTTAAACATCAATTGCTTTCGTCGTTTGTCCATGCGCTGGCGGCTGCCTGGGGGCCGGTTGAAGCCATCTAGCGCGGGCCACAAAAACTTCTTCAGCGAGGGAGCGGCGCACTGGGGTAACCTGTACCTCAGTTTATTAGCGAATACCACCAGAACGGAAGTACTGCTTACCCGCAAGCACGGGTGTCTGCCGAGCTGGCAGCGCACACAGACAAGACCCAAGTATATAATTTTCGACCTATACACGTCTAGAAGTGCTTGGTTCTGTTCGATAAATGAAGCATCTTGTATACTGGATGGTAGTACTAAGGAACACTTGCTCCGTTGGCAGTCCATGATAAGCCAATATTTGTTTTATAGGGACGGCCAATCTGGCACTGCTGCAGCTCATAGAACCGCTGCATTGTTCATGTGATCCATGGAATTAGAATAAGATGGCTTTTGCCAGGACCATGTATTAGAGTCTTCGCTCAATGGTTTCCTCTTGGAATAGGATCCACACTGACAGTGGAACGGGTAGGAATACCCCAGGATTGCGCATCTAGAGTTGAGACACCACATCCAGTGGTGCTTGTGGTGGACTGGATCTGAACGGACAGTTCATTTTGTCTCGATGTTGTTATCTTTTTGTGTCTTTTCATTTGTATGACTGGACTGCGTAGCTCAAAGATGGCGTTTGGGGCAAAGTAATAGGGGTGAGATTGTTTTTGACTTTCTCACGTGGTAGCGGTGGGTGTTGATTGGGGTCATCTTCATGAGATTTCGTAGATGTATACTTGTGTGTCAATTGTATGTGCTTGTACTGAAGCTATTCCCCACTTTATTAGCCTGGTACCATTAAAGACAAGTCAAGTACCTCATACCGAAGTTATGACCCTAGTATATCAAGTGGTCGTTCGATATTCCTGATATAGACATTCGTCTCCGTGCATAATGTTGAGGATATCAGTCAGTCCAAGTCCTCCCAAAGTGCTCGTCAGCATTTCGGTGTAATGGCAGGGACCATTTAGCATTTCCCGGGCGCCTGTTTGCATTCTTATGGTCGTATTCTCATTGATGGGGTTTAGACATGTAGCCCTGGGACTTGTGGTTTTTGGAAAGTTGTGGTTGCCGCGTTGCCACCGGGTCATATATCCATTCATGCTTTGACACAGCAGGGATATAAGCGGCGAGTTCCGCATTTTGTAGACAAATTTAGCTTCGCTTGCTCTGGTGTGCTGTATGCCTAGATATAAGAATTGGAATAATTAATATATACTGCAGTAGAAAGTTTCCAGGAGTTGGGCGTTGGGGTTGTATATATATGTAGGAAGGAATGTAGAATATTTGTAGAACATAAAGTCTGTATATGAATGATGGGAAGCTTTGTCTATACCCTGGTCTGACAAGGAAGGTTTCATGATGTATGAATCAGTCTGTCTCTGTGTCATCTAGATGTTTGTGATTGTGTTTCATGGCTTCACTGCTTTGGTAGGGGGTCTTCAGTGACTGGATGTTTATAACTACTTCTTATTCATATGGATACTGAGAGGTGTCAGTCATACTGCTTGCTTCACTGCAATCTAAGTGTTACTACTCTAAATCAAGACTGCCAGTGTACAACACCTTTACTGTCATATGAAATCCTTGTTGGCACTACTGTGATATCACCGAGTTATCTCTACAAATATCAAAGCAACTTGCAATATCAAACAGTGCATGATCATAAGGCTACATAAATATATCCAATCACAACCACCAGAAAGGACTAGACACCCGCCCAATGTCCCGTCTGGGAAATCTTCTCTACTGCTTTCTTCATGTCCTCGACATACATATCATGCTGCCGTTGCCTCAAATACTGAGGAATAAACGGATACATCAGACGAGTCCACGACACAAATCCCTGGTACGCAACCTGAGTCGCCAGCGTCGGCCGCAGATCATACTCGACAGCTAAACGCTCCGGCAGCCAATTCATAGTCACAACGCGAGCCAGCGGCATAGAAACGCTCATCGCAAGCGGCAAATTCAACGGATACAGCAAATCTCCACACAGCTTGCGCGCCATATCCGTGACCTGGAGCGTCTGAATATTATGGTCCCAGTAAGCCCAGAACTCGTCCAGGTTCTGCGGCCACATATCAGGTGGCATGCGCAGGGAGGTCCCAAACACAGCCGACTCCCTCAGCATAGTCTCCTTCTGGTCGAGCGACAGCTCCCCAAAGAACGCCTCATGCACAATCAAGATCGAGAAGAACAGCGTTGCAGCCGTCCACTTGTGCAGCTCGGGGTCGTTGGCGTCGTAGTCGTCGCCCTTGACGCGCGCGTGGTACTTGTGGATGACGGAGAAGATGGCGGCCTTTTCGGCGGGGTTTCCTGATACCGCGGCGTTGAGGAAGCGGGCTGTGTTGCGGAGGCGTTGTGGGATGCGCGTCGCGAACGAGGAGTGCTTAAAGCTGCCTTTGGCGAGGGCTGGGTGCGCGAACTGACAGAGGATGGCGACCTGTCCGCCGAGTAGGTAGATGTCATCTTTGATGAGGGAGCGGATTAGGTGGGGTTCGGCGATGGTGTTGTGGATGGGGACATCTCTGGAGCGGTCTGCTGTGGTTGTTTCTGGTGTCATTTTCGTGCAATAAAGATGAGTATATTGCCTTCCTGTTCTGTTCTGTTTGCAGCATGCTTTTGGGTTACCCTGTTGGTTTATACGATTTATACTCCCAGTCCGAGATTCGGACCGAGGACCGCTGGTGCGGCACGAGTAGTCTGTGCCATCCCCGCGATATCACAGCCTATGAGCGCTGCTCAGAAACGGTTAGGGCTTGCAGAGTGAGGATTTAGCGTTAATGGTGGATCTTGGCGGACGGGAATATATGGGAGTCTCCCATGGTGTAATTGAACGCATGTGGATGCCATCTTAAACAACCGCGTCGAGCCCCTCATCGGGTCGAAGCTCAGGGATGGTATCAATCAGTCCCGATCGACACATATATGCATACATATAGAGCTCTAAAAATCTAAGTTCAAATACTCCGGCCTGTAAGTCAAGTTAAATGGTGCAAGAAGTACCACTGGGCTAGACAGATACCGTGACACTTTTAACCTTTGCAAGTAACCCTATGTTTGCTGCGACATTATATTTTCCCTGGGTACGGAGCAACTGTGGGAGACAGTGGAAAAGACACGATTGTGTGGTCTTTGGCATTTCGAAAGAGACGGTGTAGAATTATATATATTAGCTTTAAGGGTATTACATATATTCAAATTGGACCTGATCCAGTGCGGATTGGAGGCGGGTTTCCAGGGTAAACGACACCGCTATGACTATAAGATAAGAGGCTAAGTAAAAGAGTATGAATCTATCCATATCTAAATCCCTTAGCAAACCAACAAATAGCGCAACCACAGACTACGCGTGTCAATAGAATAGAGAATGCGGTGTTGGAGCTTACAATGTTAACTGATTCGATAGGATGGAATGGCTGGCTCCGTAAACTGACATAACTACTGATTTAGTAGGGCATTCCCATTCCTTTTGTGCCACACGCCAGAGGTTGTTGGAACTCATGACGCGTGAGTCTGGAGGAGCCTCTGCCTTCGTGTTAAACCGCTTTAATGTGATAGCGCTAGATTCAAGAGATCTACCTATGGTACAAGAGATCAACGCCTCATGAACAAGATGACGTCTAGGTATATTCAGAGAATATAAATAGATAAAGAAAAAAAGGTAAAACGCATATCATGAAATATGTTTCGAGATTCCACCAGCGGAGGCTAGAATATTCAACGGCAACAGAGAGAGCAGAGGCAAGGAGTTGAGAATGTTATGCAAGGTAACTGTAAATCCTAATGATGCAAGCGCATACCATCTGCGACGGTATGACTAGTTGCTAATTGGCTGCCCATCTGCTCAAATTATCTGAGTAGAGGATTATCTACTGGAATAGATATCGTCATTACATAAAAGTGGTGGCATTTGGGGGATTGTGGCATGCACAACTAGGTGGGTAAAGGGAGGAAAGGGATGTCTAATACTGGTGGTTTAGCAGTCCATGATATCCAGGAAACCAAACTGTGATACTAAATAAACATCGTAGCAGTTAGATTGCTGTCACGATCCCAAGTAGTAAGGGATGGTGGCAGGGGGTTCCATACCTATGGGGTTCAGAAATCCCCTTGAGTGTAACGTATGGGTATAGAGGTCTATATAAAAAGGGTATATCATCTCGGGAGGAACCCACTCTTGATTATCATTCAATATTCCCATACTCAAGCAGATCACACACGCTTTGTTTTCTAAACTTTACCTTGCGCTTAATCAACCACCATGAAAGTCTTCTATACGTCTTTTTCAATCCTGCTCCTGGCCGGCGCTGGTCTGGCCGCCGAAGCTGCCCCTGATTCCCCCTAAAGAACCCAAGACTGCTGCCCTGTCGTCAGTTTCAAAAAAGACCCCAACGCTTGGCTGAGCGACCCTATAGTAACTATCCCTGCCTGACTACCCACTAAGTTGGAGAAACCACGTACCATCAGCTGACCTTTCACATAGCCACTTTGTGCAGATGGAACGAAGGCTACTTCCTACTGTGGAGTTGGACGTAAGTTAATCTCTTTTATTTTGCGTGTCCTAACCAAAAACAACCATGAGATTATACCTCATTTCTGACGGCTTCTAGCTTGCAACGCCTTTGGATGTAATTGTAATGGTGGATGTCGTAAAGCACCCACTGTCATCAGGTTCGAAGGATAGGCGACATTCCCTGACTATCACGTTGCCTCCGTACAGCCCCAGTACTTCCTGGGTTCGTAGGGGGAAATGGATGTTAAACTGGCCACAATTTGTTAATCTACATCTCTCCTGTTGATTACTTCTAAATTGCAAACACCCGATCCTGACTTCTTCACAGTCATTCATCTTTTGGTTAATATAACACTCAAGATATTCTTCCTGTTATACAGTCGTTCCGTCTAGATACACTACGCTCTGTCTTTGCGTTCAGTTAAGTCCATGTTCGAAATACGGCTACCAAGCTTATCTAGAAATCTCATATCTCTCTACCTACCTTCTGGGATAGGTAGCCTTGATGGGAGCAGGAGTACTGACAAAAGTATTCATTGAGCTAGTAGGCCATAGAATATGTTATAAGCATCTAGCCATCAGTTTCCTGTTGGTGAATTGTGCGAAAAACCACCCTCGAAGGATTAGAGCAATCGAGTTCGTCAGTCTGGTCATCCAATTTCCAGTCGTAGCCGTTAACGACAGCCAGCACCTTCACTCGGACTTCCACTTTCTCAACCAAATAGACCAATGTCTTCATCAGCGATTTCCGATGGTATGTTTCCCGTTCTGACCTGCACTGATCCACGCGATCGAGAATAATCCAGATTGTATGGTGCGAGTCGAACAGATTCAGAACATGACGGGCCACGTCTTGCAGCAGTTTATTGGACTTTCTACCAGATTTTTGCCTGCAGTTTTCATTTTGCAGGGTGACTGCCTGGTTGTATTTTTTCGCTGCCGCATACAACTCATTGTACTTGTTTTGGTCCCGCAGCACCTGACTATTCTGCCTCAATAGCTGGATTAGAATGGAGGCTAGAACCTGGGTCGAAAGGCGCGATTCATGATGTCCAACGAGATAGAAGGCGCGAGGATCAGAGTCTTCAGCTTTGCTTGAACTTGTAATCATATCGAGTGCAACAGGTGACAGCCAACAATCTGGGGACAAACAGACTTGCTCATTATTATATCCCACCAGAATGAGCATCGACGACTGATCGGAGTGCCGCCACGTATGAAACTCCTTTTCGGTTTGGAACTTCATAAGTTGGGATCCCTGCATCCGCTGCAAGGTAGTGGGCCAGTCGTAATCAAAGCTCCAGTTGATGTCCGTCTGGTAAGTCCGCAACCGATCCAGCTCAGACTCTCTGGAGTAGGTTGAGAGCTCCAGCAGCTCCTGAATCTCATCGAGCTTGTCGTTATCGTGGCCTTCCTGCAGTTCTAAAGGTGATGTATCAGCCACAGCGGCAGTCTGGCGCACGTTCAGTCCACCTACGTTTAAGCTGAGCTTTCAGAGCTATATCCTTATCAGTCTGTGTCCATTGATGCTGTAGTTGGGTGAGAACCAACTTTCAATCTCTCGTGCCTGATCTACGAATGTATGTCAGTACTCGCCGCAGTCTAAAATGAGGGGCACTAACCAATATTTAATTTCTTGATAGTATCTACATTTTTCATGAGAAGTTCCTCGCTCGTATACCGAACCTCAAGGATGGCATCTTGAACTTTCGATGCATAGTCATCTAGAGCTGTTGCTCCGTATGCCGCTTTGGCCCATCGTTCTACCACAACCGGTCAATCACAATATACTCGACGAGGTCGGGAAATTCACTTAGTCCTTTCTTCGTGTAGTATTTGGCAGCTTCCATACAAAAGTTAATGAAGCAATTATACGCTTGAACAATCTTGGACTGTAGGTGTTCGTCAAGCTCATGATCATCATGGTAGATGTCGCGGAAGAGTTTCAGTCCAACAGCCCTATCTCGGATTTGCAGCAGCGTGTCCCAGATCAGCTGTTCCGTCCGAGCCCTATAACTGGCAACCTGAGAGTTCCGTTTAGCCCTATATGTGAACAGATCTGAGGGTTCCTACTGTGACTAGAAAAGAAATCGTCCCAATGGCAATGCCACCATAGGGCGCTGCGAACGTTTTCACAGTTTCCACAATAGGTTCCATATTTTGTAGGATTTCATACGCGGACGCCCCAGCATTCTGAATAGCCCGCCCTGCGCGCCCAGTTCCATGACGGTGGCTCGCTTCAAACTTGCCTTTGGCAGCTAGGGTTGAGCCGAAGGATCTTTCAAATTCGTCCGCACTCTGGATCCGCAATGCAGACAGCTCTTCCTTGGAGAAATTGTTATTTTGTTGGGCAACTCTGTGGAATTCCTCTTGTTCTGCGTCTGACTTCTCGATTACGGTACTTGTACCTCAGTTAGTACTCGATGCAGACAAGATGTGTAAAGGCGAGCTAGCGACGCACAGATCCTGATCATTGAAGCGCTTTGTGCCATTCACTGCTTTTGTTGTGTGGGACATCCTGACGGACACAGTCGGTACAAGGTTGGAGTGACAATCCACTCACAAGATAGAAAACAATTCCTTGATCTTAGGGATTTGGGAGCCCCTGTGAAGTGTCCTAGCCAGACACGAGGATGACAGGTGCGGGGAAGTACATAAACCGCAGTCATTTGCGGCTGAGCTGCATATGTATGTCGCCCAGCTCGCGAGGGGATTGGCGCGCTTGGTGATGTTTGGGCTGGAAGGTTTGGCTAAGGAATATTAGGTAGCAGATTCTGCAGTAGCCAACCAATGAAAGAGTGACGGGGTCTGAATAGTTACAACGTCGCCTTCCTAGCGTGGCCAGTGATTCGCCTATATTTACGACAACCAGATTCTTCACCCAGTAGTCTACACTGCGCTATAATGGACTGTTGATGGGATGTCGCAACCAGTTCTGGAGATAAGCCGCCACCCCCCTGCCCTCCAATCGAATATTATCCTTACTCCAGTTATCTGTCGACACGTCCTCGCTAAGATACACCCGTGCGCACTGTTCGTGAGCTATTTATGGATTAACACCCCAGGGAAATTCGGATTTCAGTAAATAAAGTGAGTGATAACCCCCAACGGAACTATTCAAGCGAAACGTGCTCTTATTTGCGCCTGTCGCGAAGTCCGTCCCAAAATCTATGTCTGAGACTGGATACGCGTTTAGGAAGTGAAACAAGCCATTGTCCTGCAAGCATGACAGTTCCGGAAGGAGAGTCTGCAATATCCGTTGCGTACACCCTACCCAGGCAACAGACCGTGAGATCCTTGTGTCCTAACCCCATTGAAGGCGCTTGCGGAAAAGCTAGAGGCTCTTCAGAAACAGTTTTCGGAGCTCGAGCAGAAATACAAGTCTCTAGAAGATACGAAAAAGGAAGTCACCGACGGAGACGAAAAGAAAGAGCCTGGGCCTGAATCAAGTGTATGACATTGCAGGATCGCTCCTTCCAAAAACCTGGCACTAATGTGTGGAAGTCGCCGGACAACACGGACAGCAACGCAAAGGTTAACAAAATATACCAATGTCTGTGGGAGAGACATTAACCTAGGCTAACGTTATTTCCAAAGGATCAATCCAGCTCACATTCGCGAGTGAAGATACTAACAAAAATCAACGACCCACAGACTGGCGTGCCTGTTGAGAAGCCTGAGGAATCCAAAATATCGGAGCCAGAAGCTAACACCGATCATGCCTTCGTCTTGAAGAAGACAATAGAAGACAAGTCTTCCAGTGCGGAAGACAGTTCTGAGATAGATATCATCAGTATAGACTTGTGGGAACTGTTGAGGGAACATCTGAAAGATTACCCCTACCACATCTTTCAAGATTCACCTGTCACGCTCTATTCTCCTTATGAGGCTATTGTCTCCAGGTGGGACGTCCTCCAGGCAGCATCGACCGAAGTTGGAACGAATACACAAGCTAGAGAGGATTTGAAGCTTCTCCTAGACACCATATCGGGCGGATCATCCGGAGACCCCAGACTGGACAAATACTTCAAAGTGCGGGATACGTATACAAAGGAGAAGGCAATCAAGTTTGAGGACTTGTGGACGATATTCCCACCAGGGACCTTGGTTTTTGGAAAACCTTTCCAGAACGAACCCCAAGTGTTCATCGTCCAGGACAGCACGAGAGCCTGGCCAGATAAACTCGCCTACCCACAGAGACTTGCATCGTGGCAGCTAAACTGTTGGACATACGACTGGACGGGCTCTAAATTCCAACGAACCCCGTTTGTGATTGTGTTTGAACCGTACGAAGGTTTGAAACCCATTATAGCGTTGCCCTACTACCCCTTCGAGCGCCACCTTGAACGCAACACTATTGAGAAGCAGCTGGTTGCCCGGGGTAAAGAATTCTACCGGCTGTGCACTGCTAATGAAGCATCCCGTCTATTCATCTACCGGGGTAACTCGATATTTGGGAAGAAGGGCTTCAGTGGAATGATACAAGCTGACGATGTAAGTCAATACTCACTCACAATGTGTACAAGTCTTCTTTTTTCTAATTTTCTACGAGGATGATGATCGCTCATCCCGGACGCTGACGTGGGACCATGACTTTCACGCACGACAGAATTCGCCAGCGAGACAGTCTCAAACCTCTACTAAAAACTCGTCATATGTGAGCTTCGTCACAACTTGAACCATAGAATGAAATGAACTAAACAGGACATCAGGTAGACAGTAGGGTTATGGTTGACTATCTATCCTACTTCCAATACGGGCCCCCGACGGCAAATAATGGAGTACTCGAACCAAGCGAAATGAATCCGGATTGTGCCTGCAGTAATTGTCAGGACAATGAGGGCCTGGCAATGCGATACAGAGCTCGTTTCGACACTGATCGGGCACAGAAGAACTGGGAGGATGAGCAATATCTACTTTGTCCGCCCCGCGTATTGGGATACATCCTTAAGGAGAAGCAATGGGCGCAGCTTCAAGTTAACCTTATCCAGGACATTCCAGACAAAGGTGATCCGGATGATGCCTGGAATTCACGCCTGCGACTTGCGGACGGAGACAGGACCAAAAACATGCTTTTGGACCTTGTAAGCAGTCACATTTCGTCGTCGAAGACGGGGGAGGCGAGCGAACGGGGTCTGGAAGTTGACGACATTATACCTGGGAAAGGTAAAGGTCTTGTCATTCTCCTCTATGGTACGTTCCTTCTTTCTGCCCTGTCATTACCATGAGCTGTGCCTGCAGATATATATTGATTCTGTGTGAAGGCCCGCCTGGTGTCGGTAAAACGTCAACGGCAGAAACGATCGCGGTTGCAGCAAAGAAGCCGTTATTCTCCATTAGCGTGGCCGACGTTGGTACCAAAGCCAAGAACGTCGAATCCAACCTATCCAGGATCTTCGCTTTAGCCACATCTTGGCACGCTATCTTGCTCATGTAAGTGGTGATGTGTACTCTTACCAACGCCTTTGGTCGCTCTGTTGACGGGAGTCACTAGTGATGAGGCTGATGTCTTCCTCGAGAGCCGAGGGAGAGGGTCTGGTACATCATCTACAGACAAGAACGCGCTGGTTTCAGGTAACAAGGTCATATGGTAAATCGCTTTAACACTAGCTGACTTTGGCAGTCTTCCTTAGAGTCCTCGAGTACTACCAAGGCATCATGTTCCTGACAACGAATCAGATTGCCCAGTTTGACGTTGCCATTCCGTCGCGGATTCACTTTGCCGTCCAATACGAGAGCCTGAAGACAGCGCAAATGGAACAGATCTTCAAGGGGTTTCTCAAACCCCTTGATGACAAGGGCCTGGTAGACGACTACGAAGAGATATTGGACTGGCTCGAGGAGGACGTGTACAATATCCAATTTGACGGGCGAAAGATCCGTAATATCGTCACAACAGCCCTAGGGCTAGCCCGTGCCGAAACAAAGAGGGGACAGGGTAAAGGCAAACTGGGAAAGAAGCATCTGAAGGCCGCTGTTCAGAACGCGCGCTCATTCAAGGCCGAATCATTTAGGCAGTACGAACGATATAAGAACTCACAGGATGAAATGATCAAATAGGATGAGTACATATGTTGGGAAATGCGAAATGGCTGCTATATTCGTGTGCGATTCTTGGAGACCAGGCTGGGTCTTGACCCTTTCCTGTCTTTTTTTATTCCTCTGCAGATTTTGAGAACTGGATGTATTCAACATCATGTCTATTCTCCATATTTGACTATGCCTATCGTTTTGCTCCTTTTGGTGGTATCTCGAGACACGATTACAATATTGAGATTCAAGCGAGGTGAAATTGATAGAATTACCCGGGCCTACCTAGAACTTCAACTGTTCTGACAATGAATTGCTACGCTCTTTTACAGTCTCAGATTGATTACTATTAAGAGTTCTTAACTGCAGGCAGGAAGACCTAGATATCCATTCCACTACCAGCACCAAGGCCTATCCCGAGTCCTGCAGTATTCCCCATGGGTCCTCGCGACATTATAGGATTAACCTGTGTCCCCGTGGTATTTACAACCATTTCTTATTGAAGTTCGAACTGTCGATAGCCTCCATATTATTTGAAAAGGACAATTTTACTTCAAGGATCTGATATGGATGGTTGAAAGATACGTTACAATCTTATCAAGTCCGGGTGGGTTGATAGAACCAAGATGATAGAAAATCTGTCTACCTATATCTTTAGAACTTAACATGACTATATGTATAATTCAGGATTGTGAAACTTTCTATCTGATTTTGAGTATTTATATGATTGAGTTCGAAGTACTTCTATCATAACCAGTCCAACAGATTTAGGTTTGTAGATTAGAATAGTCTGAAGACTTGAACCTAAATACAAACTTAATTTTCCAAAGAATTGACTTTAAACCGTCAAAACCTACACATCAAATAAGATGGAAGGACCTGTCCATAAGAATGTCGATCATTGGCAAGTGTTTCAGGGGAGTGGATCCCACGAGGGAGGAAATGTGTCTTGATGCCAGGGATATCAGGCAGCCACTGTGGGCCGCCCCAAGTGGTGCCTGGAATGCCTTGTTTCGGAATCCTTCGTCCTTTCTTCACCTTCTTCATCCTTCACGATCCTTCCGCGGTCCTTGATCCACTTTGTATCCCCTCTACCTTTCTTCCTCTCCCTTCTTGTCTGGGTAGATGAGTGGCTTGAACATCCAGCATCATAAGCAACAAAATACAAAATGACATGATGGATCCTAGGTGTGATCACAGCTAATGTGACGCCAGACGGCAGATCCACCCTGATCGATCGTCAGCACGAGAGACGGCCATGCAACGTCATCTGCGAATTCTTATCTTCGTGCGACCCCGGCTATCGGTCAATTAGCAGATTCTCCTCCTTCTACCTGCATTCCGCCTCGAATCCCCCTTCAGACTCCTGCAACACCGCATTGTCAATCGTTCGCCCTGCGCTATAGTACTGCAGCCCCGGCGAGGTTCCACAGTTGGTATCTCGGGGCTTTTTCTGTAACATTCTCGTGGACCCGTTGTCGACTCCTACGCCAGTTAGGCGTCTCTCGAGGGCGATGTCCTAGGCATTGTCTCTCCTGCAACGCGTGCCTGGGAAGGATGCGCCCACTCTGGCTCCACTCACTCACACGATGTTAGCCAGGGCGTTGAATTTAATACAATGGCCTTTCGCTCCCCGGCGGGGGAGCGATCGCAGGCTGGGATCGAAATTCACGCGCCGTCTCCTCCATATCATGCTGATTCTGGCATTTCTCTCCATCGTCTCTTACGTCTTATGCATGAAGAACGCTAGACCTGACATCCGCATCCCTCAACGCCCCATCTATTCATACGCGCCCGGTCGTGGAACCGATCTCCACATTCATGACCCCAGCATAATCAGTGTCGACGGTACATATTATGCCTATGGCCATGGAGAACACATTCCCATTCACCAAGCGCCAAATCTAGACGGGCCGTGGACGCATGCTGGCAGCGTTCTGGACCACGACAGTATCATCGAAAAAGGAAACCGCAGATTACTCTGGGCGCCCACCACCGTCGAGGTCGACGGTATCTTCTACTGCTACTACTCGGTGAGTAGGCCTGGGAGTCGCGACAGCGCCGTCGGCATCGCTACATCTGCCAGTCCCGGCCCTGGCGGCTGGACTGATCATGGAGTCGTCGTGCAATCCGGCACAGGTGAAGGGACCAGTAGCCACCCGTTCGACATTTCCAACGCCATCGATCCTAGCGCCATTGTTGTTAATGGGCAGGGCTACCTGAACTTTGGCAGTTATTGGACCGGAATCTGGCAGGTGCCGCTGAACTGGGACCTCGTCTCCGCCGCGACCCAGGCGGATAGTAAATCTGCCCGACATCTCGCCTTTGAACCATGGGCAGTCTTCCCACGCAGCAAAAACCCGAACCCGCTCTATGGGGACCCAACTGGCGGACACCCCGTCGAGGGGGCCTTTATATCATACCACGCGCCATATTACTACCTCTGGTATAGCTGGGGGAAGTGTTGTGACTTTAATTCAGAACATCTTCCCATTCGAGGAAAGGAGTGCGTCATTCCCCTTTTTCTTTCGCCACGATCATATCCTGACATCCGAGCAGATACAGCATTCGCGTCGGACGATCCTCAAGCCCACGAGGGCCCTTTGTCGACAGAGACGGGGAAGATCTCACCCGAGGCGGCGGTGAGATAATATACGGTTCAAACGGCGATATTTACGCCCCTGGTGGGCAAGGTGTTTTGACTGTCGATGGAATCGACATACTTTACTACCATTACTGTACGTTTTCTCACAATCTTAGTCACACAGTGAAGCTCACATGATGCAGTAAACAGAACCATCAGCTACGCACACAAGGTATGCCCTTCTCTGTTTGGATGTTCCCGATGAAAGGAAGTAGTAGTAATGAAATATAGGACGCCCGACTAGGTTATAACTTCTTGGCGTATGTGGATGGATGGCCGGTTGCATTGTAGCATCTTAAAGATAGACATGAGACTAATGATTGGCGGAGTATTGGGTATAGATATTATCATATAATGCAGGTTCATATAAAGTATCTTATTCAGAAATTGTCATTTCTTATGGAGATAGTAGTAGTTATATATTGAGGATCAAGCATTGTAAGTGGATATCAAGCGCATCAACCATGAATATACAGCTCAAAAAAAAAAAAAAGCCTGATGTAAAGACAGTACTCATCATCTAAAGTAAACCATTTCAAGTCCACATTAAAGACAGCAAATAAAGCAAACAGGACCATTGTGCCAAATTACCCAGTCTGACCAGCCTGTGTCTACTATGTAGAACCACTGCATCTTCAAATCCTCTCCATCGACTAGCTCTCGAACACTGAAACAAACCAAACCAAACCAAACCTAAACAACAAATAAAGTTCACCCAATCCCAAATTTCAAAAGAAAGAGAAGAGAAAAAGTTCCGTCAACAAAAGACAATCAACTACCTCCCCCAAAGCGACGTCCTCGCCCTCCTAACCCCCGGCCTCTCAGCACCCCGCACCCTCCTTCCACTTCCATTCCCACTTCCACTCCCTCTCTCACTCCCGCCCCCAGACCCAGGCGAAGAAGAAACATCGCCCCTCAACGGCATCAACAAAGGCGACGAGAACGCCCTCAACGAAGCCAGAACACCCCCGCCCACGAGACGACCCCTCCTCGGCATGGGGGTACTCTGTCCTGACCCTGAGGTACCAGTAGTACTAGTACTAGTGAACGAGATAGTCGACGGTCTTGGGGTTGTCGATCCGCTTTCGTCCTCGTCGCTTTCGTGCGCTTCACTGGTTAATTTTGTGGTACTTGTGGTGCTCGGGACGGTGGTGGTGGTGCTGGGGACGGTGGTGAGGGTGAGTGCATCTGTCCCTGGTAAGACAGCCAGAGGAGTCGGTGGTGCCAGGGTGGTTTGCAGCTGTAGCTGTAGCTGGGTATGTGCTGGGTGAAGCTCTGAGGGGTGCATGGTGTCGATGCTAGGACCGAGATCGAGGACGCTGATGTCGCTGTCGCTGTGGTGGTTGGGGGGTCGGGATGGGGGTGGGGGTGGGGTAGGCGTTGCTGTTTCTAGGGCTGGTGGTGGCGTTGATGGGGGGGTTGAGTCTGGGGGGAGATTTTGATGGTTGGGGTTGTGGGGGATGGCATTTTGGTGGTTGTTTGTTGATTTATTGACTGTGGATCTGGAGAGGTTTGAGATGAGAGAGAGAGGATGTAGTCAGGTTGTATATAGGTATCTACTCCGTGAAGGGAATAGAATGGATTAGATATGTTTATAACAGTAGATGGAGTAAAGTATAGACTTGAACATAGAAAGAACATACGCAGTAGTTCCTTCTATTCTCACTGGACATACACTGAGAAGGTAAAGCGAACAGAAATACTTCTACATAGCATGAGAAACAACTCACATATATACCAACAGTGGCGAGTACAAATGCACCCCGTGCCGTTATCATAACAGAAAGTGACCTGAAGAATATCAGGTGTTGGTATAGTATGTCGATCATTAATATAGAGCGCTGATCAGCCGAGATATCTTGAATGACTTGATCTTGCCATTACTCAGGCGAGAGTAAATATGTATTACAGAGACAGTATTCCGTATTTTTAGTTTTCCATGATATGACTAGAAAGTGTAGCAAACAAAAAAAGCACCGTAAACAGTATAAACATACACATAAGATCAAAAAACTGAAGAAGAAGAAGAAAATAAATAAAAGAAAAGGTCGTACCCGGGATCGAACCGGGGTCAATGGAAACTTAAACCTGTCTTTTGCAAGCAAATCAAAATCCACGGGGATAACCTCTACCCCATACGACCGCATCTTGAAGATTTGCCACCTTTAGTGGTTTGTACGTCTGTCTGTACGTCTGTCTTACCCCACATATCTCTCTCTGGCAATCCGGGTTATTTATCGATAATTAGTAGGACTTTTTCATACCCTCTCTGGTGTATTTGTATCTACTTGTTATTATTTTTCTATAAATATATCCATTCCACTATAGCTACATATGATAGATGACATCACATCCATATATTGTAGTGGTTGTTCTGCATGATACCTCCGTCCTACACTACGAAGCTACCTCCTGACCCTTCAGATGACTAGCCAATAACAATGACCATGATCGATTCAGGTGATAGGTACCTACAGGTTTAGGATAGAGTATCATACTACACAGTATAAGGGAAGAATTACATAAAAATAAAGAAAAGAAAAGAAGTAGAAAGTGCCAACCAAAAGTCCAGCACATGAAATTCAATTCATCGTTCCTCTGCATGCATGCATCACAGCTAGAAGCCGCTTCTGCTCTCTACCACTGTACGTATCCATATCCATATCCACACCCTCCAGTCAATGCTTTTCTCCTTGTTCTTTTTTGCTTTTCTTTTAGGAATCTGACAAGACTGTCATATCCCCGCCCACAACTTTTCTCGATAGAAAAATATAATAAATAGTTGTATGCAAGGACGGCTTTCATACGCCATCCAAAAACCCCAGTAAATGCATCATCATATCGGACAGACACTCCATGCTTCACCATCCAAGGACTGGCCTGTCTCCCACTGTCTAGTCGGGTTCAGGTTGAGACTAGGCGGGAGATAACGAAGACCAAATGTCTAGAAAAAGGAAATAGTGATAAAAGGAAAAAGGAAAAAGGAAAAGAAAAGAAAAAGAAAAAGACCAACTGCTTAAGCAACCGTCTGCTGAAATGTTCGGGCCTCGCCTATCGGCGACCCTATCTATTCGTAAACCTCCTGCGTCTCATATCCTCATCCTCACGTCTCATAGCTAGGACTGATCATCCTCCGCTCGTAGCTCCACCACGGGCATCTCCTCGTCATCGTCGTCGCCATCCAGCGGGGGCGGAACGAGATCCTGCACGAATTCATCCATAGGAGTCCCGGGACATCCGGGTCCAGTGCCAAACGGACTATCCGTCAAAGAGGCCAAGGGAAAATCGTTATCGCTGAGGTCTCCACCGCCGACAGCGCAGTCGCTGGCGATTTCGTCGTCGTCGTCATCCTCGATACCAAGCCGGCTGTCGTTATCAGAGATGGATCCCGGGAGCGCTGTTGTTGTTGTAGTCATCTGCGAAGGGCCGTAGTGAGCATCCGAGATTCGATCGAACGACCAGAAGGGCGGATCCGGGAAATGGGTCGTGGTGGAGTCGCCAAACTCAGCTTCTTCATTGTTCATACCTTCCTGTCGGTGCGCCCCGTCGAGGCTCGTTTCCCCGGCTGTAGGGCTGTGCGAGTACTGCGGCGGCTGGTCCTTTTTAGCCGGGCGCGTTCCATCCTGTGAGCCACCGCCCGACTGGGGAGCTGCTCCGGCTCCGGCTGATCCGCTCGACGACCCATTGCGAGAGGAATCGCCGAAGCGCCGGCCTTCCCCCGACAGGGACTGCGCCCGGGACGGGTTGTGGGACCCGGCTTCGCTGGATGGCCGTGTGGATGACTCGGTGATCTCCTCGAGGACCTTGCCGCCTAGTGGGCGTTCGGATCGGCGGCGGTAGAACAGGAGATAGGCGGACGATGTGACCACGTTCTGGGGGTCAAGCGCCCTCGAGACGGAGGAGTCTGGTACGGTTAGCGGTTTCTGACAGATGCTTTTCAGTGGAGTAACCTACCATTATACTCATTCCACTGGCCCGTCATGAAGTTCTTGGCGTACGCCGTGTAATGACCACCGCCAAGCCCGCCATAATGGTTGTCGACGGCGAACAGATCATAGATCAGGCTCTTACCATCTTCGGGACACTCGACGCGGCCGGTCATATCAAGCCCCTCTACCGGGAAGTCGACCAGGAGATCCAGCTTGTCTCGGAAACTGCGAGTGGCACTAAATCTCTTCAGGTGCATGACCAGAATGTCTGGTGTCTTCCACAGCTCGAACTTCTTGCTGGCGCGGCGGTGCTCCTTGCAGCGAGGGCAGTACCAAGCGTCGTTCTCGGAGAGCACCTCTTCCTTGTTGAACTCGTCCAGACACTCGTAAAGCGAGACGCCCCGCTTCTTGCGCGTCTGCCGCAATTGGCGTCGCTTGGCGAGCTCAGGGTCTTGCAGCCTCTCCACATTGGCCCAAGTGGCTTTGCCACGGACCGAATGAGGGTCCTTATCTTCCGAGAACAAGGCATCGTAGGCCTCCTCGGTCCAGTCGAGAACCAAACCCTCCCCTGGACACACAAAGGGACGGGTTTGAACCGGAGCCTTGGGGGTTGCGGGCCGAGAGTCGGCGTTCAGCCCATCTGAGCTGCTATCCGAGGCGCTGCTCGCGCTCTCCTGGCCGGAGCCTTCACTGCCGTTGGTCTTCTCGGACTGTTCCTTGATATCGTTAGTGCGATCTACAATGTTGGATGCACCGGGCCTTACCTCTTTCGGTACGCTAGCCGGCTTGGTCCTGCGGAAAGCCATCCTAGGGCAGTTCTTGCCGTCCTCCAACGAAGAGAAGCCGGTTGGAACAGCTTCATTCGAACCCTTCATGATCTTCACCTCGAAGAGATCCCGGAATCTTGAAGGGATGGTGCTCTCAATAGCATCCGAGTGATGCTTAGCCTTCTGGGAGCCCGCGTCGGACGCGTCGCGCATGGAGACGTCCACCATCCCGTCCTCGCCGTCCACGGAAGATGTCTTGATCTTGGAATCGGCCGACCGCGCATCGTCGTCGTTCATGACAACGGTGTCCGAGTCTTCCTGCTGGGTGTCCTCGCCCGGCACTTCCTCATTGAGGAAATCGCGGGTGGTCATGGTGCTAGCCCTGACCAGAAGCTTTCGGATAATACTGTCGTAGCAGTAAGCCTCGTCCCGGTTGATGACAACATACGAGGGGACGCCGAAGAGCCGCCAGGAACTGTTCTTGTAACCGTTGGATTTCCGGTACTCGACCCGATTGAAAACCGGGATCAGCATTTTCTCAGCCTTGGGGGAGTCGATGGAAGGGATCACTTCATGGTCGGAGCGACCGAAGGCGTAATATCCACGCGGGGCCTTGTCCGGGTCGTAATTGGTTGGCACGGACTCGACCTCGAAAATACCGATGTCGTCGTTCCCGCCGATCTGGGTCTCGGCGATGGAGCTCAGATTGTCGAACATCTTGTAAAACTTCCGTTTGTAGATCTCGGCCATGATCAGCTTCTCCGGATCCGATCCCATCTTCTTGGCCAAAAGCTCCTTGAGCGCCTTAATGCTGGAGTTCTTGTCGATTTCAATGTCGATGAGCACCGGCTTCTTGTCGAGACCAAAGTAGTAGATATTCTTGTTCCAGACATTCTCGATCGGCAGCTGGAGCGTGAGGTTGTTGAACGGGTCGAAGATGATGCTGACCTTGTCGCACGCCGGACAGATCAGAGTCGACTTATACATACCGGCGAACAAGTCCGTGATGACAGAATCGTTGCGGGCCTTGTAGATGTCCCAGCATCGATCAGCAAAGTCAGCGAGGGCCGCCTTGTTATGGACCATCTCATCGGTCGAGTCGGGTTTCTCAATGTATGGCTTCTTCTGGATCCTGTTCAAGTCCTCTTGGAGACCATCGAGGAGGAACAGAAGGAACTCCTGGGAATCTTGCTGTCCATATCCGGAGAAAGCAGGACCGTAGCGACCAATGGTGTTCTTCAGCTGCCGAGGAGCGAACGACGACGGCGCCGACTCGTCGTAGATTGACCGCAGCAAGTTGGCATAAGCCTTGGCAACCTCGCCGTTATGAGCCAGCGGGTTGCTGGGGTTGAGGTCTTTCTTGTATCTGTCATCTGAGAGATCGTCAGTAAAGGTGTCTCTTCCACATGTGCATATTAAGACATACTCAAGAAGTAGTGGCAGAGTTCCTCGACACTCCGCACGCATTGCAAGGCCGAGTTCATGTAACAGGTGTTTCCCAGGTTACTCAGACCAGTGTTTCCACGAGGCTTGCCGTCCTTCTTGCGCCCCCTGATGGGCTCCGGCGCAGGGGAGGTCCGCCCACTGGCAGGTGGGCTCTGGGCCTTCAACTTCGACGTCGTCTCCTTTTTGGCGGTAGTGGTAGTGGTGCCATTCGTGATTCCAAGGCGACTCAACGTGTGCTTTGACACCTCCGAGGCCCAGGTTCCGCCATTGGGGCCGGGCACACGTTCCTCGAGAACGAGCACTGCGCTAGCACCAAGTCCGACGAAGTCCAGCGAGGATTTGCCGTTGAAATTCTCGTTGGCCGTCTGGTCTTTGAGATCGATGGCCTCCCGTTGCGCGCCCTCGGACAAGGAGAGAAACGTGTTGGAGTCGATGACAAGATTGCTACCCGCATTGGAAGCACCCGCAGCGGTCGGCGCTGGGGAGGCACTGCGAGAAGCGGCCGGGGTGATGGCGGCCGACCCAGTTGCGCTGGTTAGGCCGCCCAGGATTCTCCAGATGCGAACCTTGGTGGAAAGATTGACATTGGCCAAACCCTTGGCTTCTTTCAGCCACTTCTGAGCATTTGCATGTCGACTCGACAGCACCCTGGCCGGCTTCCTTGCCTTGTCCTTCAGGGCATGTGGCGTCGTGCCCGTGGACGGATTGGGGAGCTTCAGGATCGTAAAGATGGGAGGGTTGATCTCGTACTGGACGTTTTCGGCAGCGCCCACTGGGCTGGTGTTGTGGGCGTAACGGACGATAATGGGCGACTGATCGGCGAGACCGTACCATTCGACGATCAGATCCCAGGCCTCCTGCGGGACGATCTCCAAATCCTCCGACATCTGAAGACCGGGCCGCAGAGGCACGAACGGCTCTCCGGCCTCGTCTTTCAAGCCGGCGAGGGCGGGATCCGTCACCAAGACCAAATCTGAATTGTCGACCGGGCCGACCTCCCCTTCCGTGGCCGTCTTGTCCGTGGTGCCTCCATGGGTCGCGCTTCGGGCGAGGACCCGTTTCAGCCAGCCCATGGACACCACATAGCCTTTCTGTTTGTCCTGCAGAGGTTGCTGCATCAGACAGGTCACCTTGGCAACCTGGTCGTCGTAGGACGGGCGGTCGGCCGATGCCACGGAGGATTTGGATTTGGTGCTGTTGCGACTCGCGGAGGGAGCGGTATATGTCGACATGCTCGATGGGGTCGGGTAAACGTTGTCCGAACCAGACCCCGCATCGTTGCTCGCGGGACTACTGTCGTCTGACCCGGAGGTATCCATCGAGTCCGGGTTGTTGGTTTGGGAAGCCGGGTCTGTCGCACCTAGATTCATTTCCGTATCTTGTTCGACCTCGGGCCGTTTCACACTGGGGGAGGGCGAACGGGGCGCACGCTCGCCGGACGGGGCGCTGTCGTCTCTTTGGTCGGAAGCAGACATGTCTGAGGCGGGATCGCTGGACAGGGAGAGACCCGCGCAGGCCTTAGACGGAAGGTCGAGAAGACTACTGGCGGAGTCGGGGGTCGGGGAACGGGCAGCAGCAGGCTGGGATTTGCTGCCCAGCACTTCGTCCTGCAGATGGGCGGGGATGTAGCGCGGGGGCGGCGAGGCAGAGGAACTGTGACTGCGAGTCGAATCGGAGGTCGAGGAGGGACCGGGGTTCGGCGGAAGGGAGGAGGAGGACGAAGGATCGGAATCGTGAGGGCGGTGGTGTCTCCCGGCCTGCGAGGCGACCGACAAACCCGGAGAAGATCCTGGTCTGCGAGGCTCTGCTACCTTGCGGCGCTTGGTGGAAGACGTCGTGACGATGAGCTGCGCACGTCTCGTGGCAGCTCGAGGTAACACGGTGGGATGAATTGAGGGGGATTGGGTGGGTGTGGGTTTGGGAATTTTCGGGGTCGGTGGTGGCTTTAAAATTCAGGGAACACACACACGCACAAAGGGACGGACAACATAGAAGCCAACCAACAAAGACTTCGATGAGGTACCTTTGAAACCAGAGAAAAAGGGAAAGGACCGGATTTGACGAAGTCTCGAGGGAATGATTGGACTCGAGGCGTTTTGAGGAGGAAAAAGAAAGAAGTTGATCAATGAAGGCAGAGAAAATCCCAAGTCCGACTGTTTAGTCAGGATGAGCGTGATGCTGATTGGCTGGTGGGGGTTTGATGGACTGGACTGGACAAAACTGCACTTATAGGGCTCGATATGTATTGGTATGTAGTCGAGATGTCTGATTTATATTTCGATTCTTATTGATCGTAGTTTGCTTTCTTTGTAGTTATTTTTATCTCTAATTCAATGGGGTGTTGTAGAGGTGGTGTCAAATTAACTGAGTCTGCATTCACTTGGATATACAGAGTAGTGATAACAATATCCATCCTATTGTCTGACAACGTATTCTATAATCACTGAAATTATAAAACTCTGAATCAGAGTGACAACTACAGACACTGACTGGTGAGGTCATTCTTCACACTACGTGATCCAAAGTCAATCTGGGAATGGAAATCGCTCCACGTTGCTTATTCAATCCCCAATCAAATCCATGTGGAGAGCTTAACTGGTTTATACATGGCAGTCGCTGGCCAAAATTGATAGAAATAGGAAGGAAAAAAGCAAGAAACGGAAAGAAAAAAGAAAAGAAAGAAAGAAACAAAAGAGTGAGTAAGAAAGAAGGATGAAAGAAATAAGGAGAGAGAGAGTATCCATCAACCCGTATAAAACCGATAGAGGGCATTCCCTGGCAAAATATATTCCACATCCGCGCGAGACCCAAAATCCGCATCCTCCTGCTGATTCCTCTTGACCACCTTCGAAAATTCTCCCCCACACTCACGCATCCCGGCTTCACACCGCTCACACAACAGCAGTCCGCAACCAACAGCATCAGGAGAGCAAGGATCCACGCATTCTTGGTATACATTGACAGGCTGGATCGCACTGCACCCAAAGAAGGCCGGGCTCGGACAGAGCGAACACCACGGGTTGATCATACTGGGACCCTCGATCCCAGGAGTTAGACTCTTAAAGGCCGCGCCGAAGTCGAACGTATCCGGACTGTATCCTTTCAGTGGAATGATGCGGTGGCCCGCGCACTGCGTGATGTGGATTCTCTCAAGGGCGCATGCGACGCACATGCGACTGGGTTCGTGTCCTGCTACCGTGTGTTCCCCGCTGATTTCTTCATATTTCCCGTTTCCGTAGTCCATTACTTGGACGGTTCTTTTGCCTAGTCCGAGGAGGCCATAGATGAAGTTGGCGCACCAGTGGCAGGGTGAGGATCCGTCGTCTGGGGGGTCGTGGGCGAAGTTCACTGGATGAGCCAATGAGGTTGTGAGAGTGCGAGGCTCGCCGTGAGCCTTGAAGAACGTGTCTACCCCCTCAGGCTGTTCCAGGAGGTCGGTTGAATCGTCTCCCCAGTCGGAGATCGAGGAAAGAAAGCCCTTCCCGCTGTCAGAACCCAGCGACATCGCGACGATCAGTGTGTCTGCGATTTTAGCCCGTTTCTTTGGCGCTATATTGCTCGAATGTGAGGGCCGCTTTCGCCGTGAGGAAGCAGACTCTTGTTTTGGATCGTAGTCGTCTGTCTCATCGTCGTCAATCCAGGTGGAACTGTGTGTCTTCAGACTGCTTAGAGTCCGCTCGCGGAATGAGTATTGTTTGCGAAATGGAAATTGATCTTCCTTCCTTGTGGAAGGAGCCTCGTGGCGTTGAAATAGCCGTCTGGCTACAGAAAGCCGTTCGGGGGTATATGCCATTGCTTTGGCAGTAAGAAACCAGGCTGAGTATAATCAACTGATGTCACGGGCGTGATGATTATATCAAGGATGGTTTCTGTGTTTGGAAAATATACGAGAGTAGTAGACTAGATCAAGTCTCAGTGAGGCTTCATATAACAACAGTTATAGAGATACTATCCTTTGTCTTCGAAGTGACATGTACGTGAGCTATATGATAACATTCCCATCCCATCCATATGTTCCGGGAACTATCCTGAAATCCGATCACTTTAACCTCACATCATGCAGCCAGAGGCGCATGATACTTCTATATGGTATTCACGGAAAGCTCACCAGCAGCTCGAAACTGGTCGTGCAGTGAGTACGTGCATAAAATATTATCATGCAACACACTGACTGCCAATTTCATTTAGCCATGCTATAGCAATGTGAATAGAATCTAACGTTGACCCTCAAGCTCCCTGCAACTTAACCAAGTAGTATAAAACAGTGTCCTCTGTCTGCTTGTGTAGCGCTTGTATAGATAGTCAACACATCAGGTACAAACAGCCGTGTTCTACGTGAACCAAGCTACAAAACTCACTATGGCACTGAGCAAAAGACGAAAGTCGTTGTCACATTCCAATTACTATCAAATCATATCCGAGAAAACAAGTTGCCCTAACCCAAACAGCTCCTCACTCCGCCTCAACACAAAACAGACCGAATGCATCCCATCACCGCCACAACAAGACCGCCCTGTTACCAGAGAACTATATAATATCCACGGGAGTGCTTTGCTCAAGCGTGCTTCTCACTGTCCCATGTCAACAGCAGCTATGTACAATCAGCATCTGCAATGACCCACGGTGGTTCTTGGAGATTAGGGATAAAATAGGAGTTCTTACTATAGGCAAGACGACAAAAAGGAATAAGAAACTGAGTGCCAGACATATCCCCAGTAGCTTCATGCAAACTAGCTGTAGATATAAAAACCATTGCTTAATTTTTGCCCAGGGAGATCCAGGGCGACGCCTTGGATTGTTTTGGGCCTCCAAGTCGGCCGCTCCTTGGATCAATCTAGTTAGCCTGTGTTTTCTAGCCATAGGGACGTTGTGGACACTGACTAGTACCACTTTCCAGAGCCGGTCTGTTCTGCACTACCTGTGTATAGGAAGGTGGCGCTGGTACATGACATCTATTAAGCTCGTAGGCTTGGGTATAATCTTGTTGGCTGAGCCCAGGGTATTCAGGTTGTCGCCCGTCGGCCCACTGTAGCTGTGTCATGGTGTTGAATATAGAGAGTAATGGCACAAATGTAGATAGGTGAATGTAATTATAGAATGAATTTGATAGATGGGGTCTGATTCTCGAAACTTGCTCGAAATCTTGACTGGCAAGAATCGGTGATGGAGAGTGGATTAGAAACAGAGAAAGGCAAGATAACTACCTAGTATACTATATCAGGCGACATCACAGTTCCGTATACATGAGGTCATTTTGGTTGCATTGGTACGAAAAGTGCAAAGTCAATGTTTTCTGCTGCTTACCAAAACCTTACGGACATGTATAGGAAGAAAACAGAGAGTAAATAAGAGAAACAGCTAGCACTATTCCACAGTAATAATTTCAGATAGCAGCAAAACTCTACATCACAACTTGCTGGTAAGAAAAGTTACTACCAACATGTTCACCAGTCAATGAATCGTCTTCTGGATGCTCTTTCTGTTTGACAATCTGATAATGGACAACCGGCCAAACCAGTGGAGCACATAGACGGCTACCAGAAACGTGATTGAAACAATGGTAACTATCAAAATCTTGGTGAAGAGCATACGCTCTTGTCTTCTCATCTCAGTGGACGAAATTAGTGAACATCATGTTGGACAATATATGAGTCTGGTGATGGATTTACATAGAGTGGCAAAGAATACCACTCGGTTACAAAAGATATCTAGACGCTTCTGAGCTCTGTGGGTACCCTTTCATAGCCATTTTATATCGCGACAGAACAAATCATGAACCATCTCGAATAAGAGAAATCAGGTTGAATTAGAAAGAAGTAAAGATAAAGATAAGAACAAAAATGAACAAAACAAAGAAAAGAAAAAAAGAAAACCATAACGACAGACAAGTGACATGATGATGTCTACCCTACCCGCCTCAAAGCGGAACAGACCGAAACCCATCCCATCTTCGCCAAAAAAGTAAGTCTACCTTCTTCACTGCGGGGGTGTATTATTTTGGTAGTAGTTCTTATAGTAGTTGTAGTAGTAGTTGTACCAGTAGTTGTACTCTTGTTGTTGTGCTAAAGCGTTTTTCTGAACTTCCCGATCAGCGAGCATCTATGTAACAATCAGCTTCTGAAATATCTCAAGGCACTTGAAGGGTAGGGAGTAAACAGAAGTTCTTACGAAAGGGTAGACGGGAGCACCGACTATTGCCAAAATTGCAAAAACTATCCCGCATATCACCACGCATGTTTTATGGCGACGTATGAACTCTAGAAACGAGATCCATCGACTCTTGATTACACGGAGAGGCCTACAGCAACACTCCCGACAATTGATAGCGGCTTCCAAGTCCGCTGCTACATCGATCGTTTTGGTTAGCTTATCATCTAATCCTAGGGATGTTGTGGTCACTGACTAGTATCACCGTACTCAGGGGGGCTGTCCTGCGCTGTCTGTGTATAGGAAGGTGGCTTTGATGCTTGATATCTTTTATGCTTGTAGACCTCGGTACAGCCCTGTTCGCTGAGCCTAGGGTCTCCGGCTTGCTCGTCGGCCCACTGTGGCTGTCTCATAGTGTTCAAATCGAGAGAGTAACAGAGCAGAGGTAGATACTTGACTTAAAGAATAAATACAGTAGATGAGGTTCAATAATTGAAGCCCGTTCAAAAAATTGACTGGCGAGAATGGGCGATAGAGGGTAGATGATGGATAGAAACAGAGGGAGGCAGGGTGAATACACTCTATGTCAGGCGGCATCACGGATTCCGTATACATGAGGTCATGTTTAGCTGCGCCTCTGCAAAAAAGGCAAATTGCCGTTTTTCGGTCTGTTACTGACAAAACCTAAGAAGGTATATAGAAAAGATGTCGGCGGAGATTGTATGGGAGGACCGATAAAAACGGCCAAAGGATGATGAAATCATGATAGAACTGACGCTATGTAAGATGCGAATGATGACAGGGTTGCATGAGCCTGAAGAGTCAAAATAATGGTTTTATGTGAAAAAAAAAAATGCAAGTCAGCTAACGTTGCCTGATTACATGTCTCATAACCCACCATCTCAATTGAGTGAACGTGAAGCTATTCAAAACATACATATGGAAAATATGATGAACTTGATGTTTAAGTCCACTACCAGCAATTCACTGGCCTGCAGAGACACTATAGCCATATGACTCCTGGGCTTTCCACGGAGACTTCCTAGACAAAACTCCGGGTGTTTAGAACTACTACTACCAACTCATCAGCTTGAGAGAATACTGAGACATAATTTGATTATCACTGCATCTTGCAAGCAAGAACACTCCATCTTGGAGATGAAACTTCTTTTAATTTGCGAGTTAAACTACCTCTGTCACAGTGGCAATACCCTTTATATAACTGATATAGGCATGACAAGCGCATGTAAGCGGATGCTAAATCTGGCAGTTAGATTAGGCGAGGCTCTGATAGTCAGGGCAGACATGGGCATGAGTACGTTGAAAAAAGCTATCTTGGTGAAATACTAAGATGGTGTGAGCATAATCAGCCTCAAAAACAATAGTTTAGGTAAAGGGAAAACAAACAAGTCTGATGATCTCACTTCATCCAGCAAAGAATTGCTAAGTCGGTGATGATATCTTTTCGAAACAAAGAATACACGAATAACGGGCATCAACTTGAAGGGGTGGTGGCTCCTTCCTTGTAGGTTTTATCAAACCTTAAGTCGAAACTTCCACGCAGATGAAATGATTATTCCATCCTGACGCAACAAGCATCACAAAGGGCATATTGCCATCTACCTCTTACCATAATATTTGTATGGCGCATATTACTCTAAGCTATATACTACTGGTCCAACCTCACATAGTACGGTGCATATTATCCAAAGTACAACCACAACCGACCACTCTCGAAAGCGACCCAGCGAGCAGAACCAGACGGAAATGGACACTGGTTCTTCAAATCACGACCTAGAAAAAGGTCCATCCGGGAATTCGAGACGGAGACACGTTTTCCACCACGGCAAGTACTTTTCTTCGTCTAGAATGCGAATTCAGTAGCAGGTTAACGGATTGTTCAAGAGTGTCGCCCGTCATTGCCAGCGTCTTGCATCGAAGCCCAGAGAGATGAGAGAACACCCCGGTCCGATGAGCTCCTCTTGATCACTTTTCTGATAGTGGTCTTATTGTTTGGGATATGTGTTGTGATTTGCGCTGTGGTGTATACCCAGGGAAGGACTTTTAGAGCCAAGGAGACGCAGAATCATATTGATACGCATATTAACAGACGCAAGGGTTCTGTCTCTAGCCCCCGATCTCGTTTTTGGGTTGGTCGCTGATGAAAAGGGTTAGTGATGGCGGGTTATCCTGCTGTTTCTGCTGTGGCTGTGTGAAGCTTATGCGTTTGAGGACTGGTATACTGGGATGCATGGTGGTTGAAGGACGTCATAAGTAGATGTTAAACTAAGTAAGGGTAACAGAGTGTGTTGCTAGAAGATTTAAATATCGTTCAACTACCTAGTATTCTATACGACGGCAAGGGTTGGAAACCGTCCCCGTTGGCCCGCCGTTCTGCGGGGCCCGCCTGCGCAGCTGCAGCCTCCTTCTCTTTTCGCCCCCGCCGATTCATGTGCACTGACACTCGCGCGGCCCTTTTTTGCGTCCCGGAATGACCGCGCACATCGGATGTTGCCGTTGACGCTCAGCCCAAGTTTCCCACGTGTTCATCATCACTCTCAAATATGAGTTCCATCAAAGCTACAACATTCCCAGTCCGTTCCTCCCAGAGGGTGAAATTTGCCAGCAACTGTAGAAGTCGGTAGAGTGATAAATCGGATAGCGAAGCCCAGTTTGTCCTTTCAACAAAACGGCATATCTCAGCGTGGCACAGAAATATTTCAGTATGGTCATATTTAGAGTCGGTCTGTGGTTCTTCTCCAGTAAGTCGGCCCAATCTCTAGATAAATTTTCTGGATGGAAAAGGCTTAAGGTAATATTGGTAGGATTCCATCGTTTCACAGACCCCTTCAATGATTGATTACCAATGCGGCATTGACCACTAACCTACGGGGATCGTAAGCCGGAGGAGGGTGGAGTAATCGCCCGAGTATACGAACTCGCAGCAAGGGCCGAATAATACCTCGTTAATATCCTCGACTATGGGAGGTCGAAGAATCTCGGTTGGAAAGGAGCCAACTAACTCAGTATGAATTGAGCACCGTTTTCGATCCTTGCCAACGATGAATCGAACAAAACCAGACTGCGTGAAGCTATACGAACATCAGCGGCAAGAATCACGACAGTGCGACCGTACTGTACCTGTGATATTAAAGAACCATTTTTTCCCCCAAAAATTTTGCGGATGTCCGTTTCACCAGTCTGAGGATGGTAATCATATTCTTCAGTAGTAGTTTGGGAGGGTTGAAGGTCAAATCATGCTTTGATGAGGGCCCAGTATGGATATCTCTCACTGTATCAGCAACAGCTAGGCTATCTTTTAAGGCTTTTGCACAACAACTGGCGGGTCCATCTCCAAGCTCTTCACTTCCTGTTCCCTATATGGCAGGTACTCGCAGGGATCGGCTCCTCTTCTGAGAAGCTCGTCCACTATTGCATGCTCCATTTCCAATGCAGCCATATATGCTGGTGACGAGCCAGAGGAATCTTTGGCGTTTGGATCAGCACCCGCGTTGAGTAGTTGCTCAACCACCGTCAAGTGCCCATTAGTCGCTGCCCTTATTAGGGGTGTTGCACCATACCAGTCTCTAGAGTCAATATTAGCCCCTCTGCTAAGTAATTCTTTAACTACGCCGTCACATCCCTCCCTTGCTGCGAAATTTAGCGGCGTGTTATAATCCCAGCGATGCTCTATATTAGCACCCTCGTCTAGCAATCTCCTGACGATTGCGGTTTGTCCGTACCGCGCCGCCCATATGAAAGGCGTTGGATGCAGGCCATTTCCAGACTCGATATAGGCACCAGCATTGAATAACTGTTGGACGACTGAAGTGTGTCCGTTCATTGCCGCCCATGAGATTGGAGCTCTACCCCATTTGTGATCCGTGTCCTCTAGTTTGGCACCTCGGTCGAGGAGCTCTTTCACAACTGCAGCATGACCTCCTTCTGCTGCAAAAGATAGTGGCGTTCTGTTGCGATAGTCCTTTGTCTCTATGTCAGCTCCGTTATTGAGTAGCCGGTTCACCATCTGAAGATGTCCATTTTCGCAAGCGTGCGACAAAGGCGCTTGCTCGTGACAGTCTCTCCTGTCCTCTATATTGGCTCCGGCATCGAGAAGATGATTTATCACTCCAACCTGACCATGTCTAGCTGCCACTAAGAGTGGACTGTAATCGATGGAGTCCATGGTATTGACGTCGACTTCCTCTAGCATACCCTGGACTGCTTTCTCCAACCCGAACATCACTGCGAGATGCAGGCCGGAGGACGAAACCCGCCACAAAGCCTGCGAATGTCGAAACTCTTCCCTCTGTAGCATTTGGAGTGAGGCATTAACCTTGGAATTGCAAGTCAGGAAAGGGATAACTTCCGGGCATGGCTTCAGAGCTTCGTGAGCATGGTGTCCCCAGTGACATGCGGAGTACTCGTAGAATTCATACATATCCAGCCGATCTAGGAGCTCGGAGTGATTTCGACAAACCCCGCTTCCAAACGTTTGGAAGGAGAGATAGGAGACACATGCCCTGGTAATCGCTGTTTCTGCGTCTGGGAACCAATCTTTCCGTGTTCTGGCGAAGTATTCCTGCGTGGTGTAATGGACTAAACGGATAGTGCCACTTTCCTCGTCAACTGTCACTAGTCCGGCGCAGACAGAAAGTATATCGGCCACTTGCGAGAGATTCTCTTCGTCAAAATCGGGTTGGCTGACTTCCACTGCCAAGGCATGCAGTAGTTCTGGGATAGCGAGCTGCCTCTTTGCACAAGTAATCCATGCTATAGTCTGTTCGGCCAGTTCCCGAGCACTCGGTACCTGCCCCTTGATTCTTTCCATGGCCCGGTCATAAGCGGAGTCGTACGCATTTGATCCTTGCGGGAGCTTTTTCAGAGCGTTTCGAATAGCCTTCGGTGCCCTCATGCAAACCAGAGAATCTAGATGGAGTCGTGCTAGTAGGAACCTTGACAGATATTAGTACGTATTCAATGGATCGGGAGGGGACCTCCATACATTCCGTCCACAGCGGCCATAATTTCGGTCTTAATCTCTTCTTGCAACATTGAGTTGCTGACGACAAAGCCTGGCAGACGAGCCATATGGCTGTTCAGATAGTTACGGATATCCCCGTCTGTAGCTGATATTTCTTGTGAAGCGCATCCATTAAACCACTTTTTAATGTCCGGTATAGACCGCGAGGTTGCAAGGAAGCTTATAGCGGTTTCGGTCTGAAGGCTGAATATGTTGGATAAAAACCTTGATAGTGTTCCATCAGCTGCTTCGCATTCGTCCAATGCGTCGACAACGATGAAGACTCTTGCATGCATAGCGGCAGTATCCAAGAGACTCTTCGACAGTTCGTTAATTGATGGACGTGTGTTCTGACTTTGGTGGCATGCGTAAAGTTCCTTAACGTGGGCTGGTAAAGAAGGCAAGCACTGACTCAATTGTTTTATGAGAGCTTCAAGAAGATCTTCAAGTTTCTGCTCATGTCTCCGATGAAAATTACAATAGATATACGCAATGCCGATAGATTCATCGTGAAGAAACCTTGCGCTGAGGTCGTCGATAACTGTCGTCGCCATTATTGTCTTTCCTACTCCAGGATTTCCGGGGCAGAACAAGGTTGTTGTATTGTTTGATCTCCACCAGTTCCGATAACCATCGGAGTTCAGAAACCACTGCCCGGTGCCTGGCTGTCGGCCTTTCAGGAAGTCACTATGTTGAGGACCGTAGTCAATGTCCGTGAGCCAAGCCAGGATTTTGAGATCCTTGTCGTTTATGGACTTGGATCGTAGTACTTTCAGGCTGGCGTCCATTCGGTCTACGGTCGTCATCACTAAAAGACATATCAGATACTTCAGGTCATTGAGATGCTGCTGGATAACTTACCAGCACCCAAAATTTCCTGCACGGGACGCTCTTCATTGACATCGCTTGGATGGACATATTCCAAAAGCTCTTTTGCACATGCCGCAGCCACAGAAGCAGCATATTCCTGCCAATCCTTAATCTTTTTGGAATCAGCATAATCACATATTCCCCTGATCACGATACAAGGGATGATATTCATTAGCCCCGCGGCTTCCATTTCCACGCATAGTACATTTCCACCGAGATTCCGGTCGACCAAGTCCCGAAGCTCGGCATCCTTGATAACTTGGTTACCCGACGCTATCAAACCATAATGCACGCGTATATCTTCCGGCTGGGCTTTACATTGACCGGAAGCGTCTTTATCCGCGTAATGCTGGGTTAATAAAAGCTGCTGCCAACCTAAAAGAAAGAAAAGAAGGTCTAGCAACATTTCCCAGAGACGAGAAATTTGCCATCCCTGGCTCCCCGGACGAAACTTGATTGGAGAGACGTTTAGCTCATCATGAAGTGCCGGACAAGTGAATTCTTTCATGAGATTCGGCCATTTCTTCTCCATTTCTTTCAGATGGTCAGGTATCTTTGAGCCGCTCAGTTGACTTCGAGTCTCCATTTTGGCTAAAGCTGTCAATAAAGCGTTTGGAGGGCTGTTCTGAGAGCCAATGCGTCTAAAATCCCCCCCCTGCTCTGTCTTGCCCAAGTCCCACTGAACTACCCCTGGATATTGATCCACAGGGGCACCGATCACCACGTCTCCCAGCTTGGTCTTAGTGGGCAATCCACCGCCGATGCCAACCATAAGGCCAACCTTTATGGAGAGAAATGTGCGTATCATTTGGGTCGCAGATATTGCTGCTGAATTGTTACCGATTCTCCCTTTTGGTAAACAAGCGACAACGATGTTGTGTTTGCCGATGGATCCCAAAGTATACGTGTTGGGATCATTGGGCGGTTTGGGAAGGTCTGGGTGTATATGGTCTAACATAGCTGTAGCTGCAGTTTGCTCTTTGGGGAGCGCACAGATCCATCCCACAGTATAATCACTGCATTGCAGCTGGCTCGAGAGAGGCTTTAGATCCTCCATTTCGCTGTCCATCTTAAATGCGTGAACCCGATGATGATCAATTAGGCGATAACATGCAAGGTCGAATTGGGCTCCGAGTGACCAGTCTATATAGACCATAAAAACACCCAGATAGCCTTTTATACCGTGACTGCTAATCAAAGGGGAAGTAAAAAAGAAAAGAAAGGTCAAGACTGGCCCTTCATGCGTGAAATATCCCGCTTAAGCCGTCTACATTAGTGCGAAGTAGGAACCAATCACATGTAGGGACGTACGCGCGCGTCGAATTTCAATCAAACGCCAGCGACTAGAAACTCGACAATAAATAGAAGAGAATACATTACTCCGTATGTATGTAGGGAAGGGTCTGGATCCCTTTTCCAGACTGGGCCATCGCGGATGTGTCTTTGTAGTACACCGCGGAGAAAATGTCTGATCAGCAGTGATATTTGATCATATTTGATGATAATATTCGATCGTGCTGGATTGTACTAGCGTGAGATGTGGAGCGTGATACTTGGAGTTCATCTTTGAAAGGTTTGACTTGAGGTTTGGGAGAACCTACAAGGAAAGAAATCCGCCACATGTTGATGCTGTTATTTGTGTACAAGTCCTTTCAAAGGACGTTATCAGAGTGGAAGGACCCATGAAAATAGTCATGATATAGATGACTATTCTAGCCACTGCAACAAATATCCAAACGGCAGCTTGGGAGGGTTTGATATGACTGATATCCCAAACAGACTATGAAGGTCTGCACAGTTGCAAGATTTTAGGGAACATGAAGAATAAAATCTTGAAACAACGACATAAGAGAGCCACGGCGTGCTATTGTCATATGGAATTCAAGCTTTAAACCCTCGCTTCGCTCGGCGGCTTGATCGCATAGCTCTAACGACTCATCAATTATTCTACAAAGTAAATGATCGTTTACTATATATAGCCCTGCAAAGCAACCATGTAGACTCCCTCAAACCACCCACATATGACCCCTAAAACACTCACATGTGGCCTCTCAGAGCACCTGTGTAAAACCTCCAAAACCAGCCGCAGGGAACCCTCAAAAGCACCCCTGTCTAGCCCTCCTAAAAGCAGCCAGGCATAGTCCCTGGAGCTCCCGCGTAGAACCCCCGAAAACCTTACAAGGTAGCTACATAGAGCTTAAAAAAGCACCCATGTAGGACCTTTACAAGCACCCATATGAGGCACCCAAAAGCACCCGTGTAGGGCTCCCGCAGATAAACCTAATCAGCACCCTTGGAGTGCCCGAATACGAAGAAATGCATGGAAATCCGCGGATTGCACCCTTGTTCTCTTATGCTAGTAAAGATAAAGAAAAATATCACACGTCAAATTAACATCCATTTCCAACGCCAGAACCCATCCTAAATTAATTCCTAGAACTCCACGCCAAATCAAGGCTCCCTATGTCAATGACCTTTCGAACAGGACCGAAAAAGCAGAGGCGGCAGTTCAGGGGGTATTCGTTATCCATCCGTACAAAAGAGCAAAATGCGCCAATACACTGCAAACGGGAAGGCCATGAAGATCGAAAGGGAAAAACAAAAACAAAACAATCAAACAACCAGATGTACACAAATTAGCTCTGGAAACTATACATGCGCACTTCGCAGTCCTCGCTGCCAGTGGCAAAACGGCTGTCACCTAGGCCGATACACGTGACTGGGCCCGAGTGACCGGTAAACGTGCGTTCGCATTTGCCCGTTCTCGGATCCCAGATCTTGACCATGCGGTCTTCGGCACCGGTCACGATTCGAAGGGTATCGGCAGCGAGGGCCCACACGCCTTCCAGATGCCCGAAGAATGTCCGCAGGCACCGACCAGTGGTGGTTTCCCAAAGCCGAATGGTCGAATCCAAGGCACTCGTGACCATATAACGGGGTGGTGTCGGGCGGCCGTTGTCGAATGTGGGACCAAAAACTGATGGTTGAGAAGCAAGGGAGTTCGACTCTAAACCCAAAGCAGCTTGGAGCGAAACCGGCTCGGTGTCGCCAGATGCAGTGCTGAGGTTGTCGTTCTCGCACTCGGCATCATGTTCTTCAAATTCAAACTCCCTCGGCAGTGGTACAACCTGCTGGACCTGTCCCACGTGGCCATGGAAAGTCCTAATGCAAGTCTTGGTGTCCAGGTCCCAAAGGCGTACCGTGCAGTCATCTGAGGCAGAGAATACCGTGCGAGAAACGGTGTCCACTTTGACAGCGTTGACCCAGTCCGTATGCCCGCGCAACAAACAGGTCGACTTGTCCTCAAAATTCCAGATTTTGATAGTCTTATCAACCGAAGCAGAAGCGAGAATGGACGCGTCGAAATGAAGCCCAATGACACCACCACGGTGACCAGTGTATGTGGAGATGCATTCGCCCGTTCGCCAGTTCCAAACCTTGAGGCTGCGATCCATGCTGCCGCTGATCAATTTCGTATCATCAAACTGCAGACAACGGATCCCCGATTCGTGCCCACGGAGTGTACGCAACTCTTCCCCTGTTTCTGTATCCCAGATCTTGATGGTCGCATCGTAGGACCCGGTCGCCAGGATGTTATCCTCGAATTGCAAACACATGACACCGTTGGTGTGACCTTTGAAAGTCTTGATCGAGCACCGCCCGTACTTCCAGTTGGTCCCCACCTTGAAACGGTCCTTGTAGACTTCTTTCCAAGGTCGAAATCGGGGTCTGAAGAAATCGTCATCCACTCCCGGACGAGGACCCAAGGACGAACAATGCCGTTTTACCATTGCCGTTTCCTCGTCATTACTCGCCCCAGATTTTCTCTTGATAGCACCGGAACTCTCAACCACAGGTCCAGCCTCCACATTCTGTTCGCCATCGGGCGTGGGGTTCGAGGATGCAATGTTGACGTTCCATGTTGTTGCCCGCAATTCGATCTCCCGCTTCGACTCACGCAGCCGTTTACGGTCCAGAAGTGGGAGCCCCCAACCGCATTTCTTGCATTTGCGGTGAATATGTTGTTCGCACATCCGATGCCACACCACGTCGTCATCCGCGAGGGCTCTCCAGCTTCTCGATACCTGAGACGCTTTGCAGAGGGATGTCGTGTCGAGGTAACAAAGGATTTTAAACGAGATCTCCGGGGGGAGGGCGGTGAGGAAGTCGATCCTAATAAGCTCGCGCACCGTTGCTGATACGAACGACAGCTGGGGAAAACAGCACTGGGCCATGATTCCTTGCAGGATGAGTTTTCGATGTTTTGCGGGGGCGGCCGAGAAGAGCGACCAAACATGGGCGATGCCCTGCTGGTCACTCTGGGGGAGAGTTTCCAGATCCTGTAAAAGCCTTATTAGCCCAATTTCTTGTATATAACTGATATGGAGGGCCATTCGGGAGAAGGAAAAAGGTGGAATGAACATACCCGCTGTAATTTATCCATGGATGGCTCGTCCGCTTGACGACGGCATTTAAGTTCTGGTCGATGGCGATAACAGTACTTCGAATTTGGACCGCTGATGTCTGCGGCTTCTGTCTCGATGGTTCGTGATCCTAGAGGGGCGTATTGCTTGGGGATGTGTTTCGCGAGGAACGGCGCAACACTTTCGTTGGCTAGTTTTGCGGATGTTGCTGTTACGTTGCGGAAAGTGTGGGGCGCGTGCTGATGACCATCGGGTTCCCCATCAGTAGTATCCTCGGGGACCTCACATGGGCCAAAGATGGATCTGAGGGCGCTTTGCGAAAGATCCTGGTTTTCGCTGGAGGGCGCATTTTCTTCCACCGGAGATTGAAGGATATTTTCTGACTGTGATAACAATTCGCCGGGGTTCATGTTGCGCAACACCCTCAGTGGCAATCACCCTTACGACAACTCGGAAATCTTGCGATGAGAAGATGATCTTCAGTCTTGACAATATAAGAGCTTGCAAGAGTCTATCTCCAGCGTCAGGTTGTCTGAATTGAACGACGACGTTGTAGGGGGAAGAGGTGGCGACGCGATATGGGAGGATCGATAAGGGTCTGGCTCGTGAAGGCGGTCGGCGAAGAAAAGCGGATAAAGAGGGGCGTAGTACCGAAATGGAGAATTAGTCCAGCCAGAGATCGAGTGAGAATACGCCTGCATATGTATGTAGTCCAGCTCCAATGTGTGACTCTTGTAGATCAATCGATGTTCCCAGAAGAAGAACGAACACCCAAAGGACTCTTGTTGGTCATGAATCACGCAAAGCCCGGGGATCGTCTCGTGATCACGCTAGTGGCTTCGGGATCGCTGCACGTGACCCGCGATGGCGCCATCGCCGTCCTTTGTCGCATCACCATCGACCGGAGTGGCATAATTTGACGCGACGGTTTGGATTCATGGCGGATTCCCCCAGTCTTTCTGGGAACGGCTAATCAGTTAGTGCGCTGGGGATCCCTTACCGCAGTGCCCACTTAGTTTGATGATTCCCATACTAATTCTCCCAAGGTTCTGAACGGCGAGCTCTTGTTTATCATCACATCATCTCCACACCCTCCACAGCGTCTGAGACCCCGACATTGGTGATCTCCTGTCGTGGGATTCCTCTTGGTCTGACACTCTGCAACGCGGGTTAAAGCTCCGGAGCTCGACATTCCAAATATCACATCATTTTCGACGCCTAGCTTTTCTAATTCGACACTTCTAGTTTCGCTTCTAAGGGGCAGTGGCTTCCAGAAGGTACGCAACGTTGATGTCCAGTCGGCGACTTCCATTCCCACCCTTTCCTCGTTCCATAATCAGGACAATCCTTGCCTATAAACGACTCCTCGCCCAATCCACAATGATGCCATCATCGGGCGGAGGAAATCAAAGCCCGAATCGGGTCTAGCCCGTGTTTCTACTTCCAGTCTCACCGCCAGATTCATGTCCAGCTCCATTATGCCGATCGCAGCGTTGGCTGAGCTCCAAAGTTAACCATTAACACAGAATAACTGGACGGTGTCAACTTCCCGATGCAGTGATTATGGTTTAAATTCACGTTATCATTTGCAACAGAACGATATCACGGCCCATTGCATGGGACACTACACTAGGGAAGGACATTTCCGGACCCAAACTGGGGCGGGAAGGACGGAGATTTTGGAGGAGCCCCTGGTTCTCAAGACAACTGCCCTCATTGGACACATATTCGCGCACAGTCAGACTTGGCTGTGAATGCCTGGCTAGACTGGCTCCTGTGGGAATATCTAGTTAGAGTTTGTCGCCATTATGTCGGTATCCGAGTCCTCGTTGATGTCCGGCGACGCATCGCGTGCGCCCGAGCAAACCCATGACCAGGAAAACTCCATGCCCCAGCTGGAGACCCTCATCTCACATCTAGTCGCAGCTAAGCGGTCTTTGTCATCCATCAACCATGTGTGGCGTGCTAATGAAATTGTCACGGCCGCCCGCTCTGCATTGGAAGAAAGTGTTGTAGTTTCGGCGCGGACCGGCTTCCTGCGCCGTGGCCTCAATAACCAACTACGGCTACTCTATAATGTCCGGACGGAGGTGGAAGAGGTGTCCCTGCGCGGTAGATCGGAGTTTGCAAGCATACTGAAAAACCTAGATTCAGCTGACGCACAGTTGCGGCAGACGCTGAGTGCTCTCAGAGAAACAGTGGTCCATGCATCCTTTCGCCCGCAAGGTGAAGAGCCAAAAAGCCTACATGATTTTTTGGATGAACGTGGCGTTGAGGAACTCCATTCATCGCTTAAGGATTCCATTGACCGGACCAATGCAGCCCAGGCTGAACTGGAATCCTCAAATTACGCTTTCGATGACGAGCTCAAATCGATCAAGGATGCGTTGGGTAACTACCGGAATGCCACAAAGCTGGCGTCATCACGGCCGTCGACGTCGTCATCCTCATCCTCTGCGTCGAGCTCCAGTTTGCCCTCCCTGTCATCGATGCCAGGATTGCTGCATTCTCTGGAAATGCACGCCCGGGAAATGGCCGATCTTCTGGAGTCTCTGGTCCGACACTTCGACATATGCGTGACAGCTGTCAAACATACCGAAGGTGGCGGAGCCGCGGCCCAGTCTATCACGGGCGATATGCCTGCTGGTATGAATGTCAGCGGCCGTGGTGCTTCGAATATCGAAGAAGGCATCAACGCTAACTTGAACGCTCCGCTCGATCCGCTTAGTGATTCGGAGTATCAGGAGATGGTAAACGTACTAATCAAGGATGCGGCTGAGGCGGAGGATGTCGTGATGGAAATCCAAGACCGTATTGGAGAGATGGAGTCTGTCCTGGAAAATGTCGTGGCGCAAAGGGATTCTTTACTTTCCGTGTATGGTGCGACCACGAATGTTTTCGACCATCTGTCGTCCCTTGCATCCAACCGTCTCCCAAACTACATCGCCCAGGCGCACAATTTCACACAGGTGTGGAATGACGAACAAGAGCGAATCAAAGGCGGACTGGCAGATCTCTCCGACCTGAATACGTTGTACGATGGTTTCCTGGATGCATACGATGGCCTAATCCTGGAGGTAGCGCGGCGAAGACATGTACGACACCGCGTGGAGAAGGTTCTACGCGATACCAGACACAAGCTGGATCAACTCTACTACGAAGACGTCAATGCGCGCGAGACATTCCGTGTCGAGCAAGGGGACTATCTGCCGTCTGACATCTGGCCCGGAATTGGCCGGGAGCCAATGCGGATCGAATTTCGCCGGATATTGGGCGGCAATCTCAAGGATGCCGTACCCGACAATCCGGAGGATGCCCAACGAACCCCTGTTCCAGAGCCCAACGGAGCGCCCGCCGCATCGATCGGGGAGACCACCGACGATGGCGAGGTTATTCCTGAACTCCCCAAAGCTGTTGTGGAGCAGGCTCTCTCCCGAGTTAAAGCCAAAAGTCGTCGCAACACGTGATTCAGACTAAGCGTGAGACGAGCCCCCTCTTTATACGATGACCCCTGCGAGGCCTCAGGCGCAGGGGAAGGAGAGGGAGCCGGGATCCTCGAAGCAGGAAGAGGCAAATTCTTAGGAGCCTGAGCGAAGATCTCCTGGAAAAGGGCCGGGGGTAAGCGCTCGGGGCTGCGGTGCCATTTCAATGTGTATTGGCATCGTCCGAGAATCACTCGATGTGGACAAAATGACTAGCCTACCATATGCTAGACCTAGATGATGAACCTTAAGCTAGGCTCAGCCTTACATTGAAGAACAGCTTGTCACCATACCAAAGATCATATGCGTGGCTGATTCTGGTGAGACACATACTCCGAACAATGATCTCTTCGTTCTAGGATGTAAGTGCTATCGAAGTCGCCGGTATATGCCCTGAGTTACTCGTGACAAGCCTGATGAAAATCAAAGAGAGCTCTGATAGGTCATTAAGCCATGGTTTGCGATTTACAAGCAAAAGCAAAAATGCCATGTACCTGTACATAGAAATATCGAATACGAAGCAATTAAAGGAAATTCCATTGTTTTTGTGTCCCTGCCCGTACATGCATGCCGCTCTATATGCTCAGAACCAAAAGTATATATATATATGTATCCAATCCATCCCACATTGACCCATCCATCCCGACCAGCCAACACTCATCGTCGTGAAGTTCATCAAATCGTTCAAAGAGAAATAAACAACTTTTTTCGCTCCGTTCCATGAGACGCGATTATTTCGACAGTAGCCGTCACCACTATTTCTTCTTGCGCGACGAGGAAGAAACAAGGCGTTTCTTGAGATGCTTGGGCATCTTCTGCGTGCGTTTGTCGCGCTTTTCTTCCTTGACTTTCTGCTTGTGGTCGCGCTTGCTGTCTTTGTCCTCGAAGCGTTTCCCGCGCGGGGCTTTCTTCTCGAAGGGGTCTTTGCTGTCGTCGTCGTCGTCTGAGTCGGAGCCTTCCACTGACATGCCGCCGCTGGCTTCGGATTCGTCGTCGCTCTCGGCGTCGCCGGAGGCAGCGGTGGGCTTTTCGCTGGCCAGGAGATTCCGGTATACGAGGTCTGCACTGCCGCCTGCTTGGACTTGTTCGGCGTCGCGTTCGATGTCATACACTTGTTCCAGGGTCTGAGGGATGTACTGCTGGCGGAAGACGGCGGTGTCGACTTCGTCGGCTGCTTGTTCATCGAGTGTCATTTCGTCTCTAGTGGCGAGAAGGTTTTCGATGGCGTCTTGCATTGGCTCCACTGGCGTCACTGTAGTCGGGCCGTTGTGAGAAACAATGAACTCGAAGAGGGTCTTTTCGGGCAGGATGTCTACGCCCTTGCGACGGAAGAAATCGCTGACGTTCTTGATGTCCATACGCAGGAATTCGAGACTGCGGGGGTGATCGTGTTCCACACTTTGACTGACATCGATGATGTACAGCTTGCCCTTGTGGTAGAGCATGTTGTACTCGCTCAGATCCGCATGGACCAGGCGGCACGTCTGGTAGAGCACGCGCATGTAGCCGAGCAGCTCGACGTACACTTCGCGCCATTTGGCAGCGGGTTCGGGGACGTCGAACTCGACGTCTTTCAGTCGAGGAGCCGCCACACCCTTGGAGTTACCAACGAAGCCCATGACGAGGACGTGCAGACGGAGGTGAACGGGCTCCGGGCAAGGAATACCGGCAGAGTAGATTCTCCGCAGGTTGCGCATTTCCTTCTCGGCCCACAGTTTCACCATCGCGCGGTTGTTGCTCTTGCTGTATCCTTGTCTGAACCGAAATTCACCAGTCACGTACTTATCTCGGTCCTTGAACACCAGAATGCTCGTCTTGTAGACTTTGATAGCACGGTGAAGTGGCGGGGCGTCTTCCTCATCGGGGATCGAGAGAGAGTAGTAGACATTGGCCTCTTTTCCTGTCGACAGACATCCGTGAATCTCAGACACAATGTCTCGGTTGATCATCTGCAACAGAAGCATTCGTGTGCGGGGATCCAGCACCTGTTCCGATGTTGCCCTGTCGGCCCTATCGTTGCCAGCGCCGCTCTTGGTGGACAGACCAGACTGTACATCGTCCAGCTTGATCTTCCCCGCATGGCGCGTTAAAGATTTGACCTGATCATCAACCGAAGCGTACAAATTGGCAGTCGGTTTTTGTACATTCGTCTTCGGATATGTCCATTTGGGAGCGTTGGGGTCTGCGACGAGGTCGTTCGTTTTGCGTTGACGGTTGTAGCCCTTGGTCAGGTCGGAGGGGTTGGAAGACCGAAATTCTTCCTCGTTGAGTTCCTCCTCAAAGATATCATCGTAGTAATCGTCGTCCTCGTCTTCATTTTCTTGCGCTTCAGGATCTTGCCCCGCCGTAGTGGGGACAGTGCCATCAGGACGCACATATCCTTGATTAGGAACGTACGTATGCGAAGGCGACAAGCCATCCGCCAGGTTAGCCGCCTGAGCAGTCTGCTCTGAGGAAGCCATGATTCCAATCGAAACAAATCCCCGATGCTGTGCTGGAAAAAAGAATGCGGCAACGAAGCGGACGGAAAGAAAAAAGTTCCATTTGTGACGCACTTTTTTTTTCTTTGGGCAGAGTGCGGGCCACCCTATGCACACCGCCCGGCAAAACCCCGCGGGTCCAACGCGTTGGAAGGGACTGGGCAGATCGGCCACGCGTAGTGCGACAGTTCTGCTCCGTCGCAGGTCAGCACCACTTGTTCCTCACTGTTTACTGTCTGACTCTCCCGGCCTCGCGCGTCAACAATCTGCTCTGCTGCAGATAGACAGGGCACGGATCCTACTTTCTACGCTGGTTGCGTGATGATCTGGTGGTTGTGAGTGACAGGATTTCCGGTGTCGCGCGTGCGTCAAGATGTACGTCAAGCAAATTATCATTCAGGGCTTCAAGAGGTAAGTTGCCCATATCTTGGTTTACGATTGTGTACGTGGGCATTGGAATTTGAATTGATTGGCTTATCTTCATCCGTATAGTTACAAGGACCAGACCGTGATCGAGCCATTCTCCCCAAAACACAACGTTATTGTCGGTCGCAATGGTTCCGGTAAAAGTAACTTCTTCGCGGCCATTCGATTCGTCCTCAGTGATGCCTACACGCACATGGGGAGAGAAGAGCGCCAGGCTCTTCTTCACGTACGTACTCCGCGACTGTTACCCGGCGGTAAACAGTGCTTACATTGAATAGGAAGGCTCGGGGTCTGCTGTGATGTCCGCCTATGTTGAGATCATCTTCGATAACTCTGATGATCGTTTCCCTACCGGCAAGCCCGAAGTGGTCCTCCGTCGTACAATCGGTTTGAAGAAGGACGAGTACACCCTCGACCGCAAGAATGCGACCAAAAACGATGTCATGAATCTTCTCGAATCCGCTGGCTTCTCCCGTTCCAACCCCTACTACATTGTTCCTCAGGGCCGTGTGACTGCCTTGACAAACATGAAGGATTCGGAGCGATTGAATTTGCTGAAAGAGGTGGCTGGAACGCAGGTATACGAAGCGCGTCGTGCGGAGTCCCTAAAGATCATGCACGATACGAACACCAAGCGGTCAAAGATCGACGAACTCCTCGACTTTATCAACGAGCGATTGGCGGAACTCGAAGAGGAGAAGGATGAACTTCGGAACTACCAGGATAAAGATAAGGAAAGGAGATGCTTGGAATATACAATCTACTCGCGCGAACAGCAGGAGATCTCCAGTTTCCTCGACAACCTGGAGGAGCAGAGGCAAACCGGTGTGGAAGACACAGATGTCAACCGCGACCGCTTCATCCAAGGGGAAAAGGAGATGGCTCAGGTTGATGCAGAAATCGCCGAATGCAAGCAACAAATTGAATTCTTGAAGGTGGACAAGGTGCAATTGGAAGATGAGCGTCGCGATGCTTCCAAGGCGCTCGCACAGATTGAGCTGCAAGCCAAGTCACTCTCCGACAACCAAGCTGCTGCTCAGGTGCTGAAGTCGCGTTATGACGACGACCTGAAGTCCGTTCAGACAGCGATTCAAGAACGCGAGTCGGAACTCGGCGGACTCATCCCTGAATTCAACGCAGCCAAGGACCAGGAGGATGATGTGAAAACCCGTCTCACTGAAGCAGAGACTTCCCGTCAAAGACTCTATGCCAAGCAGGGCCGGAATTCGCGTTTTAGGAACAAGTCGGAACGGGATAAGTGGCTGCAGAATGAGATCAAGGACAACTATAGCTCTGTCTCTTCCGTCCAGGGAGTGGTGTCCCAAACTCAGGAAGATATCCAAGAAATTGAGAACGAGATTGCTCTGCTGGAGCCGGAAACTGAACGTTTGCGCCAGCAGATCGACGGCCGGGGTGACTCTATTCACTCGGTGGAGCAGCAAGTCCAGTCTGCAAAGGATGAGCGGGACCGGCTGATGGATCAGAGAAAGTAAGTGGGTTTGCTTTCTCAATCGACGATTTGCTGACCTTTTCGCAGGGAACTCTGGAGGGAGGAAGCCAAGCTGGATTCCATCCTGTCTAATGCCTCCAGTGAAGTGGATCGGGCCGATCGCGCCCTGTCGCACATGATGGACCACAACACAAGCCGTGGGATCGCGGCCGTCCGAAGGATCAAACGCCAGCACAACCTCGATGGCGTTTACGGCACGCTAGCGGAATTGTTCGATGTAAATGACAGATACCGAACTGCAGTTGAAGTCACGGCTGGCCAGAGTCTATTCCACTACGTCGTTGACACTGATGAAACAGCGACAAAGGTGTTGGAGGTTCTGCAACAAGAGAAAGCAGGACGAGTGACTTTCATGCCCTTGAACCGACTGAGATCTCGGCCGACCAACATGCCTCGCGCCAGCGATACGATCCCAATGATCGAGAAGCTGCAATACGACCAGGCCTACGAAAAGGCCTTCCTCCACGTGTTTGGCAAGACCATCATCTGTCCTAATCTCCAAGTTGCCGCTCAGTACGCCCGCAGCCACGGTGTCAACGCCATTACGCCCGAAGGTGACCGGTCAGATAAGAGAGGTGCTCTCACTGGTGGTTTCCATGATTCGCGACAATCGCGGCTCGATGCTGTCAAGATCCTAGCAAAATGGCGGGACGAATATGAGTCCAAGAAGAACCGCGGAACTGAAATTCGCAGGGAGCTGGAGAAGCTGGACCAGCTTATTACGAAAGCCGTCGGGGAGTTGCAGAAGCTTGAACAGCAGCGGCATCAAGTGCAGAACAGCAGTGGCCCTCTGCTTCATGAGCTGAGGAGCAAACGCGACCTTCTTCAGAAGAGAAATGACAATTTGGATGCCAAGCGGCGTGCTCTTCGTAACATCCAAGGCAATCTGGCTGCTCTGAACGACCAGATCAACGCCTTTGAGGCAGAGCTGAAGTCCCCCTTCCAAAAAGCACTCAGCGCCGAAGAAGAGAGCCGTCTCGAGACCTTGAACTTTACCGCCCAAGATCTTCGGCGACAGTACCAGGAACTGTCTGGCCAACGCAGTGAACTGGAAGCGCGGAAGTCGGTTATCGAAGTCGAGCTGCGGGAGAACCTGAACCCCCGCCTCGACCAGCTTGTGAGCCAGGACATTGATATGGCTGATGACGACAACAAGGGCAACTTGAAGGAGACTCAGCGTGAAATGAAGCGCTTCCAGAAGTCCCTGGAGAAGCTTGCCCAGCGGCTCCAACAGGTTGACGATTCCATCAACGAATCTAACGGCAAGGTGGCGGAGCTCACACAGCGCAACGCTGAGACACGGCGAGAAATGGAAGACCTGGCCAAATCTATCGAAAAGCACCAACGACGCATGGAAAAAAGCATGCAGAAGAAGGCTGCACTGACCAAGCAGGCGGCCGAATGCTCTGCCAACATCCGTGATCTGGGTGTCCTTCCCGACGAAGCCTTCATCAAGTATAAGAACACCGACTCGAACACCGTCGTCAAGAAACTGCACAAGGTCAACGAAGGTCTCAAGAAATATTCGCATGTCAACAAGAAAGCGTTCGAGCAGTACAACAGCTTCACGAAGCAGCGGGAAACTCTCATCTCCCGAAGAGAAGAGCTGGAAAGCTCTCAGAAGTCGATCGACGACCTCATCACCGTGCTGGATCAACGAAAGGATGAGGCCATTGAGCGAACGTTCAAACAGGTGTCCCGTGAATTTGCCAATGTCTTCGAGAAACTCGTTCCGGCTGGCCGTGGACGCTTGATTATCCAGCGGAAGACGGACCCTCGGCAGGGCGATGAGATTGACTCGGATGATGAAGAGGCGCGTCAAAGCGTCGAGAACTACGTCGGCGTTGGCATCAGCGTCAGTTTCAACAGTAAACATGATGAGCAGCAGCGTATCCAACAGCTCAGTGGCGGACAGAAGAGTGAGTCATCCTCTATTTCTTGGTTGCTCCAAACTAACCCGGATGTGTTTCAGGTCTTTGCGCACTCGCTTTGGTGTTCGCCATCCAGGCCTGCGACCCAGCTCCCTTCTACCTCTTCGACGAGATCGACGCCAACCTCGACGCCCAGTACCGGACCGCCGTCGCCCAGATGCTTCAATCTATCTCCGACTCGACCAACGGGCAATTCATCTGCACGACCTTCCGCCCGGAGATGGTGCACGTGGCGGAGAAATGCTACGGCGTCAGTTTCCGGCAGAAGGCCAGTACGATCGACGTGGTGTCGCGGGAAGAGGCGCTCAAGTTCGTGGAAGAGCAAAAGTCATGAGGTGGGGATTTGGTGGTCTTTTTTACTCATACTCTCACGTCGGGTGCCGGGATGGATGGGACAGCAGGCGTATCTCAGAAGGCAGTCGCTATTTTCTTCTTTTTTTCTTGTCTTTTCTTTTCTTTTCTTTTATTACTTCTTATTTCTTTGCTTCATTCTTGTAAAGATGCAGTCGGCTTATCTTCGCGGATTCCCAATGTTAATCCTCCTACAATTGACCATGTCCTATATGAGTTCTAGTACACTGTCCAATCATCACTGTTTGAGAGGGACCCAGAAATTAGAACCCCCTACAGAAAACCCATCAACAACCGGTTCTGGTTTGAGATCTAAGAGTACGTACTAAAAACATATCTCTCTTCTCGTATCCTTTATTAGAAATAAGAGAACATGGTTTCGGCCCTGTGTAGAGAGAAATAGGTAGCTTGCTAGTATTACTCCTCCCTTACTCTCATATCAAGCACCCAAGATGATTACAACTCTATGACCGTACTGCTAATGCAAGCTGACTAGCTCTATTCAGGCCCTTCGGCCGTCAGTGACTCAGAAGAATCCCGGAAACAGGGATAAAATCAAGTCTCAAGCCTCCCCCCCCCCCATCTCTCTCTTCATGGGGCGGTAGCTCGGCGTGGCTCATGAATCTATCGCAAGTTTGTGAACCACGCTCAGCTGTAACCCGTATATGGGCATATAACCCACCATCAATTCAGCGGCGGCTTCTCCCCCGTCCACTCCGCCAGAATCTCCTCGGGCACATCCCTGACCAAAACATGCACATGCTCCAAGCTGCGCACGCTCTGCAAAGCCGTCGGATTCTTAAACCACAGCACGTGATCCTCCGGCGCGGGGATCTTCTCCAGCGCCAACCGAGCCACAAACGTCCGCGCCACAAAGTCCTCAATCAGCGCGCGACTCTCGGGGGTCACCTCCCCGGTGACGGAATCCACCGGGACGGGGGTCCGCAGCCAGACGACGAGGTGGACGATGCCGGGCTCCATGCCGTAGGGCCAGTCATTGCGAAGGATCTTGTAGTCTGCGGGGTCGGCGAAGGGGGTGGGGTTGTTGAAGGGGAAGACGGGTTCGCTGTCTGTGGTCGTACTAGAAGTAGTATGGGTAGGGAGATGCCAGTGTAGACGACGCTGGCAGATGTAGTTTGTGATGGAGCCGTAGTGGGCTTTGGCGTCTTTGGACCAGGCGAGGTAGCGGATTAGGTCGGAAGGTTTCCGCTTGAACTTGGAGGGGTCGTTGATTGCTGTAGGTTACGGGGATAAAGCATAAGCTAAGGAGGGATGCGGGGAAATTCGGACTGGATGTGTCACTTTATAGAGGGATGATGTAGGGTGAGGCGGGGTATATGAAAAAGGAAAGTATACAGAAAGTCAATATATAGTACTACAAATGGAAATTACCTACCGACAATGGCCTTGAGATCTTCCCAGTCATGGGGAATGTATTCATCGTCTGTTTGGGTCAAGAGTTGACGATCGAGGTCGGTCAGGTTGAATGCGGGGGTTTCCTCGGGAGACATCAGGGAGAGGGAAGTATATGATAGAAAGAGACAGAGAGTGTGTGCTCCGTATAATCCGGTGACGGTGAATTACGCAAAAGAGTTGAGCGTGCCTGCCTTAATGCCTGATCCATAAAAAGACATCTCAAATTTCAGGCATCTTCAGGCAGGGGGACTCCCGCCTATACCGCAGATAAGTTAGCTTGATTGTCGGCCTGGAGTTTTAGGCACTTGAGCCACTCAGATAGCCACTTCCAAAAACGGCTAGCGCGAGGAGCTATAGTTGCCAGTCTGCCCCACATAAGTGCTCCACATACTATCCGAGACACCCATCTCCAAAGCATCCAAAGCAACTCCAATGTCGTCTTCATACTCAGCGTGGTTCCGTAATGGCCCGGATCCTGGTACTATCATCACCCTTGACCAGCCCGTACCTTCCCGGTGGAAGATTCTTGAGAAGCTGAACGAGCATGACTATCAGGTTAATGAGGAGGAAAACGATGAGTATGGCTTCCTTTCTTTCGCCTCGGCTAAATATCTATGCTGCAATCCCAGAGCCCGGACTAAGAAAGCCTTCATGCGCATCTACATTCAAGTTCCCCATCGGAAGACTGAAATGGATGATGCGGGTACCAGAGGCCGACAAGCCTCAACATACAACCCCCCAGAATTGATCGCCTACCGGGACCTCACTGAAAAGGGCTCGAGTGACACACCAAAGCTTTTCGGCTACAAGACCGATAAACAGGAACGCTCGGGGCTAGTTTCGGGTGGGTTCATTATCTGGCTTGTGTGGGAGATTGTCCCAGGGTTGCGCCTCGGAGACGGCAATAGCGCTGACCCATTTTGGGCTCTTGAAAGCTACGAAAGGGAGCAGGTTCGCTTGGCTTTTCTACAGGCTCTACCGTATGTTGATGTTTCTGTATTCGATACTAGGTCTAATCATTGTCGACTATGTAGTAAGCTGCATGACAACGGGTGGTTCCCCCGTGTGTGCGGAGCAAGCAGCCTAGTTTGGCACCAGGAAACGCAAAAACTGTATGTTATTGCTATTTTTTTCCAACGACAAGGTCACGAACTTACTAGTTTACTCCATATAGCTACTTTATCGGACCCTTTGATAAGGCCGGCAAGCCCGAACGTCCGATTATGTTCGGTGCCAACTGGATTGCGCATTTCGATCTCGCCAAGCCGGACCCCTCTACGGATAAACGTGATAGTGACTGGGATAAAGATACTTCAGGCTGGCAATGGTAGGTGAGGAAGCAAGATTGATTGTCTGTCCTCTTATTACGTTGAACTCGGTGACAAGACTGTGGTCTTTATAAGGGAGCAGTCCACTTCTGGTTCCGCATGCCTGTGCTAGTGTCAACATTCGATGCCCAGCAATATCGAGAAACCCAACCCGCAGCCACTTCTATCCTTGGCGACGACATATAGTCGTTAAAAGGTAACTCTCTTTCCATGACATTCTGAGAGTCTATTCAGACATCAAGACCAGAAGCATACTCAAATTCTAAAGAAGAGCCTAGCCGCCTCTATCCCTAGAAGACGATTTCTACGAGACCAAGAAAGAGATTTCACAGGACTCGCTGTTGATACAAAAACCAGTGGCATCACTACAGTAAATGTTACTATGTCAACAGAGAGCCTAGACCAGAGGATTAAAAACACTCGAAAAAGTGTGGGAAGGCCTGCCCAAGCTCTTGAAGCAGATGAGTTAGCATGACCCGGGGAAATTCAGGAAGCTCATGGAACGGAGAGACTCAGCGTCATCCAATGATCCAGATACACTCGCGGCTGGAATTATAGTCTGAGTGTTGTCCGGCTCGTTGGGAAATATGCCCCGAGAGATTGAAGGGGCAGCAGTCAATCTCACAAAGCCAGAGAGATGTTGTTTCAGGAGTTGAGAAGGATATACGGTTATTTGAAGCGAGAAGGATATATGGTTATATTGAAGCCTGGGTTGTGGGAGAGCCCACAGGGCCGCTATCTGTAGCACTTTTCGAAACATGATATTCAGCGTGTCCTCAATCCAATAACGCTTCTTGTACCGAAAATTCATGGTTGTTTTATTCAAGTTGGTCTTAATTGAATATGGGCCTGATATTGACATTGGTTCTCCGGCCATAATTACACCAATCGATCAGCACTTTCTCAAGGGTTATCCTCGGGCTACAATTTACCTTACCCTTCCTTCATCAACTCTTGCCTGATCAGTTATGACATCAACGAGTATATATATATATCAATTGACTATGTCATAGCCCACTTAACTATTTGTTGCAACCAGCTGCCCTATTTCCACGTCCCCGGTCGATAGAAACATGTACTTCGTTTTTCGGCAGACATATTAATGGAAGGCACGCTAAGCCTTATTTGGCTATCGCCGTGGTGTCCAGAGCGCCAGGTGAAAAGACCACGATTCCCCCTCCAAAAGCCACGCATCATCGTGGCCTTTTCATCCACCACAACAGAGGAAGATCAGTCTCTCACCGCTCAATCATTGCCGGGGAATCTTTTACCCCAGAAATCCCAACAGAGCGGGATTAATTCCATTCTCGATTTTCTTTTTTTCGATTTCTCTTCCTTTTTGATGTGAATAAAAATAATAAGAAAATAAAATCAATTAATGTATATTTTATCTATAATGTTATATATTATATAATATGTAGATCTCGCAATCATTACCAGATTAACCCAATCGAGATACATCCGTAATCCACCCCCGAGCTCGGCAGAGCCCGTGACAGAACTCCCTCAACGAAAACCCGCTCTTCCCGCCTTTTTTTCCATCTCTCTTCCCCTCCGACCTCCCTCCTCTCTCCATCTTCTCTTCCACCTGTTCTGTCCGTGGTATTGAATCTCGTGGGGTTCACAGAGTATTCGTCAACATGAGGTAGGTACTTATCGTCGCGAATTCCACTTCCACCCGTTCCGACCCAGAACTAACAGCTGTCGCGACTATCTGCAGTGCTCTTACCGACAATCTCCCCCCGGCCGTCCTTCAATTCGCGCCCTTTGCCGTGGCATTGGTGGCCGTCTTCCTCGGATGGAAGCTATTTGGCGGCAGCAGCAGTGCGTATACCTCAACGGATCAATGTGATCTTTCGAAAAGCTCGACTCGGTGCTGATGTCATTATCCCGATAGGTCCCCGGAAGGTTCTCAACCCCACCGAGTTCCAGGATTTCGTCCTCAAGGAGAAGAATGAGATCTCGCACAACGTGGCCATCTACCGCTTCTCCCTGCCCAACGCCACCGATATCCTGGGTTTGCCCATTGGTCAACACATCTCCCTTGCGGCCACCATCGATGGCCAGCCCAAGGAGGTCGTCCGCTCCTACACTCCCATCTCCTCCGACAATGAGGCCGGTTACTTCGACCTCCTCGTCAAGGCCTACCCCCAGGGAAACATCTCCAAGTACCTGACTACCCTGAAGCTCGGCCAGACCCTGAAGGTGCGCGGCCCCAAGGGTGCCATGGTTTACACCCCCAACATGTGCCGTCACATCGGAATGATCGCCGGCGGTACGGGCATCACCCCCATGCTGCAGATCATCAAGGCCATCATCCGCAACCGTCCCCGCAACGGAGGCAACGATGTTACCAAGGTCGACTTGATCTTCGCCAACGTCAACCCCGAGGACATCCTCCTCCACAAGGAGCTTGAGGAGCTGATCAAGGAGGATGACGGATTCCGCGTCTACTACGTCCTTAACAACCCCCCTCCCGCCTGGACCGGTGGTGTGGGCTTTGTGACCCCGGAGATGATCAAGGTATGCCTCTACTTTCCCCTCGGTGGTCTGATGTAATAGCTAACAATCCTGTAGGAGCGCCTCCCCGCCCCGGCCAGCGACGTCAAGGTTCTTCTGTGCGGTCCCCCTCCCATGGTCAGCGCCATGAAGAAGGCCACCGAGTCTCTGGGATACACGAAGGCTCGCCCTGTCAGCAAGTTGGAGGACCAGGTTTTCTGCTTCTAAACCTGCGGTCATAGTGCCGCAAACGCGTCCGGTGGCCCACCCCCGTGCCAGTCGGGCGTCGATCACCCGATTCCTGTGTGATGTAAACCAGACCTACGGCATATGGTCTGACCGTTGGATGTAAGATGAGATACGAGATGTGCTACCGCACAGTGGAGCAGTGTTCAGAGTTTGCAAGAGATAGAAGCCCAGCAGGGGAACATAATCTATAATGGACTGCCCTCGACACCACCTTAGGTATCATAATTCGCAAAACCCACATAACTTAAACAACCTCCAAAATAGACTCTACCATGGTCAAAAACTTCCCCCGATACTCCTCCGCCGTAGTCGTAACCGACATGGGTCCCTGCCTCCCAACCACATTAAACGTCTGCACGACCCCGGTCATCGCCTGCGCATGCAGCTTATGCCTCCCCCAAAAGAAATCCAACACCACAGCCCGATACCTCCACCGCCCATCAGCAGACACCACCCCAACCCTCCACCTATCCACCTCCTCATCCCTCCCATCCCTACCCCTCCTCCCCATCCCCTCCCCCTCCTCCACCGGAAACCGCACCAAAAACAACGAATAATCCACCGCATTCGCCTCCTGCAAAAACCGCGTATCATCCTCCACCACCCTCCTAAACGCCCGACACTCCTCCCCCCTTAAGCGAATCTTATCCGGAAACTCATCCGCCAGCCGCGACAGCGTATCCTCACTAACAAGCGGCTCAGGCACAAGGTCCCTCTCAGGATAAAAGTAATCCACGGGCTTCAAGTCATACGTTTCCCACTTCTCGCCCGACGAGGGCGAGTTGTTTTTCCCGGAGAGGACGTTCTCCATGATGATGTGGTGCGCGGGCGTTATGCCTGCTATGCTGCCTAGGGTTTTGATGGGCGCGTACAGGTAGTCTGTTATGCGGACGAGGAGGGAGTCTGGGTGGGTTTTCATGTATTCGCTGTAGGGCGCGAGCAGGTCGTCTTGGAAGAAGGAGTGCTCGAAGTGGCGGGGGAGGCTTTTCACGAGGTATTTGCTGTTGGATGTGCTGAAGAATGTCTGTGCTTGTTAGACTGCATACAATCCACTGGAGGAGTACCAGGAGAGTATACACTGTATACCCTCAACCCCCCTTCCTCCCCCTACACTACAATCCAGACAAAGCAGAGAAAATATAGTACTAACCGACCCCGAAAACCCCAAATCCCCCATCGGCACCAAAGCCGCCTCCCTCCCCTGCGCGCAAAACGACCCCCTATACTCGTCATCATCAATCCCATACGCCTCGATGCGCAATCGCCGAAACCGCTCGTCGCTATGGCGCAGCAGTTTTATGTAGTAGATGCTGAAGAAGGCGAGGATGCGCCCGATGAGCGTCTTGCGGAAGGTCTTGGGGTCGCGCAGGAGCGCGTCCTGGATGGATTTTGTGAGGGCTCGGTGGCGGCGGTTGCCCATATTTCAGAAGTCTGTGGTTTATCTATGGGGGAGGGGAAGTGGGGGGAGGACTACATCGTGGGGTGTAATTTGGAGTTGGATGCTATATACGTAGTAGGTGCATGATCTTGGAATGAAGGACGGTGACGTAGGTGATATGGGGATCAGGTGATGTCACATGATTGCTTGTAGTATATGGTCGTTGGCTTGTTTCTCTGCGTTTTGGCTGTTGGTGTTTCTTGTTGCATATTCTTCAGTGTCTGTATCACATGATTTCACTGTTGTTTGTGTATGGACTGTTGTACTGTCCTAGTGATCAACTACGGCAGTGAAACCATTATATATCACTGGAAGTGGAACAGGTTGCAACCATATATCATAAACGAAATATATATAGCTAGGAAAGTATGTTGATGTTTAATGTAGTATCGATGATTTACTACCAAGCATAATAACTGTATAATCCCTGTGTCTAGAGTAGTATACTCCATGTCTAGTATGAAAGTATGGAGATACCAGGTTAGGGCTATCCACGTGATATACTATATCACACGTGACTCACCGCCTGGCAGTAAACCACATACCGCATTGGGTCAAGAGGAAAGGGAAAAAAAAAAAAAGGGAAAAAAAGGTCCCCTCCATTCTGTCTTCCCCTCCAATGGGTCATCATTGTCTGCAGAGCGGGGCTAGACGATTTTCCACGGCCTTTTCTCTGTTCCATCCACCACTTACTTCCTTCTCTCCCTCGAACTGTCCTCTCTCCAGGTTTAATATCTCTCCTCGGCTCTTTACTACCTACCCCTCAGTCTACGCGCCCCCCGCGAAGACCCCCATCATGGCGTCTTCCGATCTCCCCACTGCCGTCGAGGCTCTCACGCTGCAGACCACCTCCGAGACCTCCAAGTTCCCCAACTGCTTTCCCTCGTTGAACCCCGTCGATATCTACCGCGAGCACATTGCGCAGAAACTGGGCGAGGCCACCGGCATCGACCAGGAGAAGATCTACTCCCGTCTGCAGTGGACGAGTACGTTGGACAAGGGTGATCTGGTCTTGCCTGTATGCTATGAGTCAGACCATATCTTGCGGGGAAGGTCGTGCGTGGTTGGGCTTTCGAAAGACTAACGGAGCTGGTTATTAGGTCGCCGCGCTGCAAATCAAGAAGAAGCCCCAGGAGCTGTGCGAGGAGCTCGCCGCCAAGTTCCCCGAGTCCGACCTTGTCCTCCCCCCTAGCTCCTTCGGTGTCCACCTGCAGTTCTTCTTCCGACCCGAACGCCTTACCCACACCGTCATCCGTCGCATCCTGAAGGAGAAGGCCGCGTTCGGTACCAATGGCAACCTCGGCCTCAAGGACCCCTCCGACCCCTCCAAGGGTAGCAAGAAGATGATCGTCGAGTTCTCCTCGCCCAACATCGCCAAGCCCTTCCACGCCGGACATCTGCGGAGTACGATCATCGGTGGCTTTCTGGCCAACCTGCATACCGTTATGGGCTGGGACGTGATCAAGATGAACTACCTGGGTGACTGGGGCAAGCAGTACGGTCTGCTGGCCAACGGGTTCAAGCGGTTCGGCAACGAGGAGGAGCTGCTGAAGAACCCCATCGGCCACCTCTTCGACGTCTATGTCAAGATCAACGCCATCGTGTCGGAGCAGGACGTCCCGATCAAGGCGCTGAAGGAGCAGATCAAGGCCAAGAAGGAGAAGAACGAGGACGCGTCGGAGCTGGAGAAGGAGCTGGCGCCGCTGGTGGATGCCAGCGAGGACGAGGCTGCGCGCCGCTACTTCAAGAGCATGGAAGACGGCGACGATGCCGCCCTGGCCCTCTGGCGCCGCTTCCGTGACCTCAGTATCACGAAGTACCGCGAGACGTACGCCCGTCTCAACATCGACTTCGACGTCTACTCCGGCGAGTCGCAGGTCAAGGACGAGAGCATGAAGGCGGCCTACGACACCCTGGAGAAGTCCGGCGTCGCCGAGAAGTCGGACGGCGCTGTGATCGTCGACTTCACCAAGCATGGCGCCAAGAAGCTCGGCAAGGCCATCATCGTCCGCAAGGACGGCACGCCCCTCTACCTGACCCGAGACATCGGCGCCATCACGGAGCGTGACGAGGCGTACCACTTCGACAAGATGATCTACGTTGTCGCGGCGCAGCAGGATCTGCACCTGGCGCAGCTCTTCAAGATCACGGAGCTGATGGGCCACAAGGAACTGGCCAACCGCTGCCAGCACATCAACTTCGGTATGGTCCGCGGCATGAGCACCCGCAAGGGTACCGTCAAGTTCCTGGACGACGTGCTGCGCGATGTGGCCGACAAGATGCACGAGGTGATGCAGAAGAACGAGGAGAAGTACAAGCAGATCGAGGATCCCAAGGCCACGGCCGACATTCTGGGTATCACCTCCGTCATGGTTCAGGACATGAGCGGCAAGCGGTATGTCTCTTCTTTATCTTTTTTTTAATGTACAAGTCTAACGAATTAGGGTCAACGGCTACGACTTCAACCTGGAGGCGATGACCTCCTTCGAGGGTGACACGGGCCCGTATCTGCAGTACGCGCACGCGCGTCTGTGCTCGATCATCCGCAAGGCCAACCTGGGCGCGGAGGATCTCGACTCGGCCAACCTGGACCTGCTGACGGAGACGCAGGCGCACGACCTGGTGCGTCTGTTGTCCTCGTGGCCGGACGTGCTGGTCAACACGATGCGCACTCTGGAGCCGACGACGATCATCACGTACCTGTTCCGGATGACGCACATCCTGAGCTCGGGCTACGACACGCTGCGGGTGGTGGGCAGCGAGCCGGAGGTGCTGAAGGCGCGGTTGGCGCTGTATGCGTCGGCCCGACAGGTGCTGAACAACGGCATGCGGGTGCTGGGCCTCAGCCCTGTGGAACGGATGTAAATTTCTTATTGAGTAGTATCACGAATACCATTTATATTTCCAGTTTAACGTGCTTTCTGTATAATGGCTGTCTTATAATGGGGGAGGCGGGGGGGGGGGGGGGGGGGTATTCCAACCAGTATTCCAAAACCAGCCAATCCATATGCAAGGAAATACATGAATGACAGTAGGGAAATCAACGAGGAATAGGGATCAACGATCAACAGGGTAGGGAACCAACCCAATAAACCCATTCTTTCTTACCCCAAATGAAGAAATCAAATAATCCCCTTAACAATCCTTTATTAAGGGCAAGGAAAGGGAAAGGGAAAGGAAAATTTCAAGTCCCCGAGCGGAACGAGCGAATCCCCGCTTTGATCGATTTGTAAACGCCGTCAACGGCATCCCGACCCAGACTTTCTTTCCTTGATTTTATTCTCAAATTATTGCCGACCCTCGACCTTGGTTGGGAAGGAAAATGAGTGCCTGGATGACAAACATTGAATTATAACCAACGAATCATTAGTTGAATGTTTAGTTATGTTCTTTCCATTCATCCATCCATACGCGGACGCCGTTCAGCCCGTCAATCCCGAGTGGCAATCCAACCCGGGGTCTTTAGCTCGTACGAGATACCGATCTGACCGCCGTGCACCTAGACAATAGGTAATCGAATGGGGTTGACTGAGTCAGGGTGTGATTGATCGAGACCTGGGAACTGGATAGGATTGGATTGAGGGGCTGATCTGTAGAGGCTGAGATACGACAGATGCATCTGTGGCTGCACTATATCGTCTGCACCATGAGGAAGATATCACAATCACGGTGTCTGTCTAGAATTGCTTTTTCCTCGTATATTCATGACGCTATCCTCCTCGTTCTCTTTCTTTGTTCTCTTTCTGTTTCTCCTTTGATGGAAGGGAAAGTATATTCTATACGGGTTGCAGATGCAGATTAGGGCTATCGCCATCCGCCCCACAGCAGATCAGATCGCCGAACTTGCAGCGCCTCTCGGGGATCTTTATATCCCTTTTCGTGCCAGGCCCTGTCCCCGTTGGCGGGATTGTATTACTAAGTCGATGGCCTGGCTGATATTAGGGGTATAAGAGATTTGTATCCGGCTGATATATTATAAAGACCCATTCCCAGTTCTACCTGGTGTCTATCAAGATAGTGTGATCGTGCCGTATACTTTCCATGAAGTCAACTACTACATCAAACGCATCACTCAACATGGCCGACTCTACTGGCTCGACGACGCCCGATCTCGAGCGCAATGAGAATCGGTTTCTCATGAACAACTCTGTCCATGACTTTTCGTGGACGGACCTCACCGTGACTGTCAAAGACCGCCGCACGAAGCAGCCGCGGAACCTGATCGATGCGAGCAGCGGGACGGTCCAACAGGGTGTGTCCTTCACCACCGTCTTTCAGACCTATGACCTAGAGAAATGATACTAACAATACCAGGCGAGCTAGTAGCCCTCATGGGCCCCTCGGGTTGCGGCAAGACCACCCTCCTGAACGTCCTCGCCCGCCGCGCCGCCTCGTCAGGCGCCAAAACGACCGGATCAGCCACCGTGAACGGGACGGACATCAACAACGACACCTTTGGCAAAATCACGTCCTACGTGGAACAAGAAGACGCGCTCATCGGATCATTGACCGTGCAGGAGACGCTCAAGTTCGCAGCGGACCTGTCCCTGCCGGGGTCAGTCAGCAAGGCGCAGCGTATCGAGCGCATCCACACGCTGCTGAGTGCGTTTGGAATCCAGAAACAGGCTTCGACGCTTGTGGGCACGCCCATTCGTAAAGGAATCAGTGGCGGGCAGAAGCGGCGTGTGAGCGTTGCGAGCCAGCTTATCACTTGTCCGAAGATATTGTTCCTGGATGAGCCGACTAGTGGGTTGGACTCGACGGCGAGTTATGAGGTTATCTCTTATGTGAAGACCCTTGCTGTGGAGAATAATGTACCCCCCCTTTATCCCCCTCTCTATCCTGTTATAAAAGAATAAGCTAACATGAACAGCTCCTCATCATAGCCAGCATCCACCAACCCTCAACAACCACCTTCCACCTCTTCAACAAGCTCCTCCTCCTATCCGGCGGAAAAACCTGCTATTTCGGCCCCGTAACAGACATGCCCGCCTACTTCACCAGCATCGACCAGCCCATCCCAAGCAACACCAACCCGGCCGAACACCTCCTCGACATCGTCAGCTCGGACTTCGGCGACGAGACCCGCGTCGACACCATTCGCGAGAAATGGACGCAATCTACCCAGTGCGCTGAGCTGACACGGCATATAGCGCAGAAGAGCGGCCTGCCGGAGAAGGGAGGCGGTGCTCAGGGCGTGAACGGGGATGATCTGAGTAGGCCGGGCGTGCTGGCTATTACGCTGTCCCTGCTGCATCGGCTGTTTATTAAGAGTTATCGCGATGTGGTTGCTTATGGGATTCGCATTGTGATGTATTTGGGTATGGTTCCCCATCTCTCTCTTTGTATAGGAGTTTGAGTGTGGCTAACGATGATGACAGGACTGGCTATCATGATGGGAACGGTGTGGTTGCGTCTGCATCCTGAGCAGGATCATATCCAGCCTTTTATCAATGCTATAGTGAGCCCCCCGTCTATAAAGAATAACCAAGAGGAAAGGAAAACTAACTGGAAGTGAAGTTCTTCGGCTCCGCATTCATGTCCTTCATGGCCGTCGCCTACGTCCCCGCCTTCCTCGAAGACCGCGCTACGTTTACCAAAGAGCGCGCGAACGGTTTATACGGCGCGTTGCCGTTCACCGTGTCTAACTTTATCATTGGACTTCCATTCTTATGTACGTCCCCTTCCCCCTCTTACCCTCCTCTCATCACATATACGCTACATATACAAAAGACCAGTACTAATAATCGAATAGTTTTGATCTCCCTCCTAACCTCCCTCCTAACCTACTTCCTCACCAACTTCCAACCCACAGCCTCCGCCTTCTTCACCTACCTAATGTGGCTCTTCCTGGACCTCGTCGCCGCCGAATCACTAGTAGTGCTCGTCACGTCACTCTTCCCGAACTTCGTCATCGCGCTGGCCCTCGTGGCGTTCGCCAACGGGCTGTGGATGAGCGTGGGCGGGTTCCTCGTTTCGCCTACTATTCTCAATCCGTTCTGGAAATACGTTTTCCATTATATTGATTATCAGGTTTGTCTTTTTCCCCAATCCTTCCCCCTCTTCCCATGATTGATCATGGGAAGAGAGCCCGATTAGTTCTCTTTCTCTTTTCAAAGCACTGGGCTGTAACTAACCAGAGTAAAACGATAGGCCTACGTCTTCCAAGGAATGATGATCAACGAATTCTCCAACCGCATTTACACCTGCGCCGCAGACTGCACCTGCATGTACGCGACGGACCTGGCATCGGAGTGCAAGATCCGGGGCACGGGCGTTCTGGAGGCGTATGGATACGCGACGGGGCGGACGGGCAAGTGGGTGGGGATTCTGATTGGCATTATTGCTGTGTATCGGTTTTTGGGGTGGGGGTGTTGGCTTTGAGGAGGTCTTGAGTTTCGTTCTTTACTGGAGCTGATGTTTCTTTTGTTGATAGTGGTTGTTAGGTGGATTGACTGAGTGAGAGAGAGAGAGAGAGAGAGAGAGTGTGTGTGTGTGTGATGGGTTATATACTATATACTTAATACTTGGCAAGATGTAGGTTTGGCCTACTTCCTGTATATCAGACTATTTAATAGACACTACTTATATTTCTGACTACTCAACTCAACGTTCAAAGTATGTATTTAGATCAAAGAGTGACATCGCAAGACGAGACAAATGAAATAAATCAATAAACCAAGGGGTATACCTCTGTCGTGACCACTGCCTTCATCTCCAACCAAACAGACGCAACATCACAGCATAAACAAGCATAAGCATAACAACATAGCAGCGTAACATAACATGACATAACACAGCGTAGCAGGCCAAACTGTACAACGCATGCAGACAACAGCAAAAAATAAGAACAATAAAGTAAACACCATAATGCAGGTCATCAGAATCGTACAATCATGTCGCCATGATGGAACGTGATCGGTCAGAGCCGTAGAACCCGCCCCTTCTCTTTTATATCCAACACCCGAAATAAATCAAACCGAAAATGCCTCCCATAATCAATGTCTTTGTTTTTCTCATTTTCCAGTAGTCTTTTCTTTCCAATAGCTTTTGGGGTTTTCTTTTTCTTTTCTTTTCTTGTTCTCCCTAATCAACTTTTGGATGTTTAAAGAAAGCCCACCCGAAATCCAAAAACTTTTGCAGTACGTCGTCGGGTACTAGAACCGCCCGCTATACACGGACTGGCTGGATCGTCGACTGGCTCGGTCGGACCGGCGATCGCCCCGGGCACGTCGTACCCCGTCCGCCTCGCGTCGCGCCACCGTCCCCGTATAGTCTGACCCCCCCGTCAGGTACTTCTTGGGCCGTTTGCTTTCGATGTTCAATTCCAAGGCACCCGTCTCCCCGGCCCGGACGCTGATCCGCTTCCCCCCGACCGACTCCTGCGTAAAGCTCATGGTCACGCCGTTCATCGTCATCACGAAGTTGTTGTCCTCCTCGGCCTTGGATCCCACGCCGCTGCCGTTCTGCGTGCGCGCATCGCTGCCGCGGCTGCTGTTCGACCGGCTCTTCTGGCTGCTGTTCGACCGGCTCTTCTGGCTGCCGCTGTCGCTGGCGGTCGGGTGCGCCCCGTGCGAGGACTTGGCTTTCAGCAACGCATCCGAGGTCAACGGCACGGGAGCCGCCGACTTGACCGACCGGGTCGCCTGGTATTCCTCCGCCTCCCGCTGCTTCTCGTCGATGTCGTCGTCGTCGTCATCGTCGTCGTCGTCGTCGTCGTCGTCGTCGCCGAGTTCGGAGTCATAGATGGGACTCGGCGGCCGACGGCGACTGTTCTCGACAATGCGGCGAGACGGGCGGATCGGATCGTGGTAGGACTGCGAGCGTCGGTTGTCGCGACGACTGCCACGGCGCTCGGGGATCACCGTCTCCCGGGAGGACTGACGATACCCGTACTCCGGCAGGGCGTCCCGGAGATCCGACAGGTCGATGGCCCCCCGCGACGGATGGCCCTCGGACGAGACCGAGGAGCTGGTGGCCGCCTTGCGGGAGAGGTCGGGCCGCTTCTGGATGATCTGGGGCCGGGACTGGTGCTTGAGGGGCGGCGGGGGCATGCGGTGGTAGTCCTCGCCGCGGTCGTGGTTCGAGTGGGAGGGCATCCGCTGCCGGCTCTCGCGAGGGGGCGGTGATTCCATCGCGTCGTCGTCATCGAAAGAAGGTGCGAAGTAGTCGTAGTCGACCGCGGGGCCCCCGTACACGGACGCGCGACGGTTTCGCTTCTGGTCCCGCGTCCGGGACATGGACCGCTCCCGGGGATGCTCCTGTGGCTGGTGGTATTCTGGGCCATAGTAGGGGAGCTGGGGCTGGGCTTGGGGCTGGGCTTGGGGTTGAGGCTGGGGTTGCGGTTGCGGGCCATAGGGCGAGGGGGCGTACGCCGGCGTGTGGGCATAGGCGGAGGAGGAGAGGGGAGGTCCGTGATCGTAACGACCCAGTTGCGGGTGATACATCATCCCACCGCCCATGCCCGGCATCATCCCGTGGAAACTCATCGGCCGGTCCGGGCCATGGTAGGAGCTGGAGCGGTTGCCGCGGGTGTGCGGACGGGTGCTGCGGGAGACATTGACGTCTTGGATGACTGAGCCGGCGTATCGCTGCGTGTTGCGGGACGCGGAGGGGTAGTCTGCGACCGACGGGGTGGACGGCTGGGACATGTAGTAGCCGTAGTCCATCGGCTTCGGATCAGCCGGGGGCGTCCCGTGGTACAGGCCCTGGTCGCACTCCCAGCAGGTGCCCGGGTGGTGCCGCACCTGGGCCGTCTCGCGTCGGCGGGAGCGAGACGGCGACCGGGCCATCGGGGCGGCGTGGAGATGGCTGGCAGTGGGATAGGAGCCGACCTGCATACTGTCATCACGCGCGGGGCGAGCCGTCCGTTCCTTTTCCTTTGCCCGGTCTTTGCGGGTGGAACGAACTCGATCCAGGTCGGCCCTCTTGGGGGTGGTGTTGACTTTAAGAGGGCCCGGAGGTTTCTGACTTGATGGGGCGGATTGGGAGCTGTTGACGGTGGCGGCGGTGCGACTGGAATAGCCGGAATCGCTGGCAACGTCGAGCAGAGGCTCGGGAGGTAATTTCAGATCGTTCTTGTTGGCGACTTGACGAGTGTCGGGAATGATAACACGAGCGTCCTCGTCGTATTCCTCAACGAAAGCGGCGCGAGGGACTTTTCCCGACATGACTTTTTTAACAGGGAGGGGGGGGGGGGCCAAGGCCCAGTTGGGTCCCTAAAGGGGGGAGAGAGGGGAAGGGAGTGGCTGGATTGGGACGGGCACAGAGTGGATGACGTGAAACGTGGATGCTCCAACAGGCTTCGGAGATGGGGATCGATGGGGGACTTACAGCAGCCACTGCTGCTGCTTCATCCGAGTGAGTCAATCGAGGGTTTTTTTTCCCTTTCTTTTTCTGTTTCTTTTTTCTTTCTTTTTTATTACCTGTTCCTTGTCTTTTCCCTCCTTTTTTTCTTTTTTCTGTTTAGCTCTTTTTTTGCTTCCCCCCTGCCTGATGAATGTCTTTCCTTTCCTTTCTTCGTCGTTCTAGGTTAGGGTTTTTTCGGGAGATTATTTGATTTCTTTCTCCGACAGACTCCAGTCCAGCCAGACTGCGATGGTCCGGAACGAGGACGTGCAGACGGGCCAGACAATAGTTCGTTGACAGCGCGTCTCGATGGCTTCTGTCAGCAACGAACCGTGGAGGCGAAGAGGTCGTAATGGTCATCCACGGACTGGATCGTCTCCATCGAACAGAACGAGCAAGTGAAGGGGAATGATTGGAC